>NW_026644599.1:1236808-1546010 GCF_030020395.1 Manis pentadactyla | reverse complement strand
TGGATTTTTGGGTACGATAGTAGAAAATTGTGGAATGGAGTGAAATGTAGTGCAATAGACGGTTGAGGACCTTGTTTTATGCGAACGGTTGTATGTGTGTGTGACTGTGCAGCTGTGTGCGTTTGTGTGAGTGATTGTCATAGAGAGTGTGAGTGTGGAAGAGAGCGTGTGCATGATTGTGAGGGAGGTGTTGTGTGACTGCACATGTGTGTGAAAGGCTGAGTGTGAGTGTGTTTATGGGAGTGTGTGTGAGCATGCTTATGTGAGAGTGAATATGAGGGATTACATGTGCGTTTGTGAGTGTATGAGAATGTGTGGGTGTGTGTGATACTGTGAGCCTGTGTGAGTACATGTATGAGTGTGAGAAAATGTGTGAGAATGTGAGTGAGTACATGTGAGTCTGAGTGAGGATATGTCAGTGTGACAGTGACTATGTCAGGTGTGTAGGTCTGCACATGTGTTTGGGTCTATGTACATGTGTGTGTTTGTTAGTTTGGAGACTATAGGTGTCTGTGAGTGTGCGATTGTTGATATGTGATTGTGTGAGTCTGTGTGTGTCGGGCAGTGGGTGAGTTTGTGATAGTGTGAGAGGATTGCTTACTTTATTGTGTGTGCTTTGGTGAGCATATGTTTGTTGGTGTTTCTGTGAGCGTGTTTGTGAGAGCGGAGGTATGTGAGTGGAAGTGTGACTCTGAATGTGTGACTGTGTGTGTTTGTGATAGTATGAGTGCAGGTGAATATTTGTTAATATTTGAGTGTGCTTGTGTGTGTGTTTCAGTGGTCAGTAAGTATGTGTGTGTGTGTTTGTGAGTTTTTGTGAGTGTGTTTGTAGGTGTGGGAGTGTGGGAGAAGTGTTATTTTGTGACAGTGTGTGTTTGCTAATGTGTCTGAATGTCTGAATAATTGTGTGACTGTACGTGTTTGTGAGTGAGTGTGCGTGTGGTAGTGTGTGTGTACGAATGTGTGAGTGTGTCTGATTATGAGTATGAGTGTGTCAGAGTACCTGAGTGTGTGTTTAAATGTGATTGTGAGAGTGCTGGTGAGTGGGAGTGTGCGGGTGTGTATATGGCTGTGCTATTGTTTGAGAGAGTGTGTGATGGTATGTGAGGATGGGTATGAGTTTGTCTATGTTTAGGTGTGAGAGTGTGTGTGAGTGTGTGTTAGTGTGTGATGCTGTGTGACATTATGTGTTTGTGTGAGTGTAGTTGTGTCAGAGAGGGTGTGCGAATATTCATTTTTGAATGTGTGAACGAGTGTGAGCCTTTGTGTGATGGTGTGTGTGAGTGAGTGTTTCTGTTTGCCATTATGTGTGTGATTGTGTGAATGAGTGTGACCAGTTAGAAATTTATCTGTGTGCGTACTTGTGTGAGTGTATATGACAGTGAGATTGTGAGCAGGTGTGAGTCTGTGAGTGTGTGTTTGTGTGTGTGTGTGTGTGATGGTGTGCTTGATGTGCGTCTGTGCATTTGTGTCTGCGTACATGTGAGTAATTTTGTGACAGTGTGTACAACTGTGTGTATTCTGGTGTGTGCCTGTGTGAGTGTGTGATTTTGTGTGGTTTTCAGTGAGTGAGCATGTGTTTGAGAGTGTCAGTGTGCAAGGGGCTGTGTGTGTTGTGTGAGAGTGTGAAAGGTGATAGTATGTGATTGTGTGTGAGTTAATATGAGCAGGTGTGTTTGAGTGTTTAAGTGAGTGTGTGTTTGTGATAGACTAGCATGAGTGGGTGTGTTACTCTGTGTGTATGAGTGACTGTGTGCTTCTGTTTACACGAGAGTGTGTGTGAGTGTGTGTTCGTGTTTGCAGGTGTGGAAGTGAGAGATAGACTGTGTGACTGTGTGAGTGTGTGTGATTGTGTGATTGTATGTGAATAGTTGTGAGGGTATGTATGCACGTGTGTGTGAATGTGAGTGTTTGAATGTGCACAAGTGTGTATGTGAGTGTGTTACTGTTCAGGTATGCATAAGGATGAATATATCAGTGAGTGTGAGTGTCAGTGGGACTTTGAGGGTGCGTGAGTGTGAGAGACAGTATGTCTGAGCATGTGTGTGTAAGTGTGTGTTCTAAAGACTGTTTTTGAATGTGTGTGCGTGTGTAAATTGTATGAATGTGTGAGAGTGACAGCACAAAAGACGAATGTCTGTGTGTGTGAACATTTGTGTGTATATGAGAGTCTGTGTAAGTGCGTTTGCTGGTGTGCTAGTGTGTGTGTAGGTGTCTGAGTGTGAGAAAATGAGAGTTTGTGAGTGTGTATTCGAGAATGTTGCAGCTTTTGTGTGATTGTGTTATTTTGCTTGAATGCGTGTGTTTGAGTTCTGTGTGGTTGCTTTCACATGTGTGATGTTTGCTTGTGTGTGTGAGTGTGTGGGTCTGTGTGTGCGTCTGCTTGTGTGTCAGTGTGAGAGTGTGAGGGGAATGGGGTGAATTATGATGCAAGGGTGCCTAACATGTTTGGAAGCGAAATGGGCATTCTCTGAGATAACGGAAAGCGACAGAACATGGTGGGAGACTATATATAGGAGTGCAATGTTGTCGAATGGTTTGGAAAGTGCTGCAATGTGACGCAATAGATGGTTCCTGTGTGTTTTGGAAGAGAACGGATCCTTCTTTGATGGAAAGAAACGCAGTAGAACGTGGTGGATTGTTGTAGAATGCAGTGGAATGTTGTGTAATGGAGAGCATTGTGATGAAGTGGAGAGAAAGTGAGTGGTTTGGACATGAGAGTAGCCTTCTTTCATGGAATGGAATGCAATACATATTGATGGATTTTTGGGTACGATAGTAGAAAATTGTGGAATGGAGTGAAATGTAGTGCAATAGACGGTTGAGGACCTTGTTTTATGCGAACGGTTGTATGTGTGTGTGACTGTGCAGCTGTGTGCGTTTGTGTGAGTGATTGTCATAGAGAGTGTGAGTGTGGAAGAGAGCGTGTGCATGATTGTGAGGGAGGTGTTGTGTGACTGCACATGTGTGTGAAAGGCTGAGTGTGAGTGTGTTTATGGGAGTGTGTGTGAGCATGCTTATGTGAGAGTGAATATGAGGGATTACATGTGCGTTTGTGAGTGTATGAGAATGTGTGGGTGTGTGTGATACTGTGAGCCTGTGTGAGTACATGTATGAGTGTGAGAAAATGTGTGAGAATGTGAGTGAGTACATGTGAGTCTGAGTGAGGATATGTCAGTGTGACAGTGACTATGTCAGGTGTGTAGGTCTGCACATGTGTTTGGGTCTATGTACATGTGTGTGTTTGTTAGTTTGTGAGACTATAGGTGTCTGTGAGTGTGCGATTGTTGATATGTGATTGTGTGAGTCTGTGTGTGTCGGGCAGTGGGTGAGTTTGTGATAGTGTGAGAGGATAGCTTACTTTATTGTGTGTGCTTTGGTGAGCATATATTTGTTGGTGTTTCTGTGAGCGTGTTTGTGAGAGCGGAGGTATGTGAGTGGAAGTGTGACTCTGAATGTGTGACTGTGTGTGTTTGTGATAGTATGAGTGCATGTGAATATTTGTTAATATTTGAGTGTGCTTGTGTGTGTGTTTCAGTGGTCAGTAAGTATGTGTGTGTGTGTTTGTGAGTTTTTGTGAGTGTGTTTGTAGGTGTGGGAGTGTGGGAGAAGTGTTATTTTGTGACAGTGTGTGTTTGCTAATGTGTCTGAATGTCTGAATAATTGTGTGACTGTACGTGTTTGTGAGTGAGTGTGCGTGTGGTAGTGTGTGTGTACGAATGTGTGAGTGTGTCTGATTATGAGTATGAGTGTGTCAGAGTACCTGAGTGTGTGTTTAAATGTGATTGTGAGAGTGCTGGTGAGTGGGAGTGTGCGGGTGTGTATATGGCTGTGCTATTGTTTGAGAGAGTGTGTGATGGTATGTGAGGATGGGTATGAGTTTGTCTATGTTTAGGTGTGAGAGTGTGTGTGAGTGTGTGTTAGTGTGTGATGCTGTGTGACATTATGTGTTTGTGTGAGTGTAGTTGTGTCAGAGAGGGTGTGCGAATATTCATTTTTGAATGTGTGAACGAGTGTGAGCCTTTGTGTGATGGTGTGTGTGAGTGAGTGTTTCTGTTTGCCATTATGTGTGTGATTGTGTGAATGAGTGTGACCAGTTAGAAATTTATCTGTGTGCGTACTTGTGTGAGTGTATATGACAGTGAGATTGTGAGCAGGTGTGAGTCTGTGAGTGTGTGTTTGTGTGTGTGTGTGTGTGATGGTGTGCTTGATGTGCGTCTGTGCATTTGTGTCTGCGTACATGTGAGTAATTTTGTGACAGTGTGTACAACTGTGTGTATTCTGGTGTGTGCCTGTGTGAGTGTGTGATTTTGTGTGGTTTTCAGTGAGTGAGCATGTGTTTGAGAGTGTCAGTGTGCAAGGGGCTGTGTGTGTTGTGTGAGAGTGTGAAAGGTGATAGTATGTGATTGTGTGTGAGTTAATATGAGCAGGTGTGTTTGAGTGTTTAAGTGAGTGTGTGTTTGTGATAGACTAGCATGAGTGGGTGTGTTACTCTGTGTGTATGAGTGACTGTGTGCTTCTGTTTACACGAGAGTGTGTGTGAGTGTGTGTTCGTGTTTGCAGGTGTGGAAGTGAGAGATAGACTGTGTGACTGTGTGAGTGTGTGTGATTGTGTGATTGTATGTGAATAGTTGTGAGGGTATGTATGCACGTGTGTGTGAATGTGAGTGTTTGAATGTGCACAAGTGTGTATGTGAGTGTGTTACTGTTCAGGTATGCATAAGGATGAATATATCAGTGAGTGTGAGTGTCAGTGGGACTTTGAGGGTGCGTGAGTGTGAGAGACAGTATGTCTGAGCATGTGTGTGTAAGTGTGTGTTCTAAAGACTGTTTTTGAATGTGTGTGCGTGTGTAAATTGTATGAATGTGTGAGAGTGACAGCACAAAAGACGAATGTCTGTGTGTGTGAACATTTGTGTGTATATGAGAGTCTGTGTAAGTGCGTTTGCTGGTGTGCTAGTGTGTGTGTAGGTGTCTGAGTGTGAGAAAATGAGAGTTTGTGAGTGTGTATTCGAGAATGTTGCAGCTTTTGTGTGATTGTGTTATTTTGCTTGAATGCGTGTGTTTGAGTTCTGTGTGGTTGCTTTCACATGTGTGATGTTTGCTTGTGTGTGTGAGTGTGTGGGTCTGTGTGTGCGTCTGCTTGTGTGTCAGTGTGAGAGTGTGAGGGGAATGGGGTGAATTATGATGCAAGGGTGCCTAACATGTTTGGAAGCGAAATGGGCATTCTCTGAGATAACGGAAAGCGACAGAACATGGTGGGAGACTATATATAGGAGTGCAATGTTGTCGAATGGTTTGGAAAGTGCTGCAATGTGACGCAATAGATGGTTCCTGTGTGTTTTGGAAGAGAACGGATCCTTCTTTGATGGAAAGAAACGCAGTA
Organism: Manis pentadactyla; assembly: GCF_030020395.1. NCBI lineage: Eukaryota > Metazoa > Chordata > Mammalia > Pholidota > Manidae > Manis > Manis pentadactyla. The sequence continues at coordinate 1,540,624 of NW_026644599.1, read as the reverse complement.
GAACGTGGTGGATTGTTGTAGAATGCAGTGGAATGTTGTGTAATGGAGAGCATTGTGATGAAGTGGAGAGAAAGTGAGTGGTTTGGACACGAGAATAGCCTTCTTTCATGGAATGGAATGCAATACATGTTGATGGATTTTTGGGTACGATAGTAGAAAATTGTGGAATGGAGTGAAATGTAGTGCAATAGACGGTTGAGGACCTTGTTTTATGCGAACGGTTGTATGTGTGTGTGACTGTGCAGCTGTGTGCGTTTGTGTGAGTGATTGTCATAGAGAGTGTGAGTGTGGAAGAGAGCGTGTGCATGATTGTGAGGGAGGTGTTGTGTGAGTGCACATGTGTGTGAAAGGCTGAGTGTGAGTGTGTTTATGGGAGTGTGTGTGAGCATGCTTATGTGAGAGTGAATATGAGGGATTACATGTGCGTTTGTGAGTGTATGAGAATGTGTGGGTGTGTGTGATACTGTGAGCCTGTGTGAGTACATGTATGAGTGTGAGAAAATGTGTGAGAATGTGAGTGAGTACATGTGAGTCTGAGTGAGGATATGTCAGTGTGACAGTGACTATGTCAGGTGTGTAGGTCTGCACATGTGTTTGGGTCTATGTACATGTGTGTGTTTGTTAGTTTGTGAGACTATAGGTGTCTGTGAGTGTGCGATTGTTGATATGTGATTGTGTGAGTCTGTGTGTGTCGGGCAGTGGGTGAGTTTGTGATAGTGTGAGAGGATAGCTTACTTTATTGTGTGTGCTTTGGTGAGCATATATTTGTTGGTGTTTCTGTGAGCGTGTTTGTGAGAGCGGAGGTATGTGAGTGGAAGTGTGACTCTGAATGTGTGACTGTGTGTGTTTGTGATAGTATGAGTGCATGTGAATATTTGTTAATATTTGAGTGTGCTTGTGTGTGTGTTTCAGTGGTCAGTAAGTATGTGTGTGTGTGTTTGTGAGTTTTTGTGAGTGTGTTTGTAGGTGTGGGAGTGTGGGAGAAGTGTTATTTTGTGACAGTGTGTGTTTGCTAATGTGTCTGAATGTCTGAATAATTGTGTGACTGTACGTGTTTGTGAGTGAGTGTGCGTGTGGTAGTGTGTGTGTACGAATGTGTGAGTGTGTCTGATTATGAGTATGAGTGTGTCAGAGTACCTGAGTGTGTGTTTAAATGTGATTGTGAGAGTGCTGGTGAGTGGGAGTGTGCGGGTGTGTATATGGCTGTGCTATTGTTTGAGAGAGTGTGTGATGGTATGTGAGGATGGGTATGAGTTTGTCTATGTTTAGGTGTGAGAGTGTGTGTGAGTGTGTGTTAGTGTGTGATGCTGTGTGACATTATGTGTTTGTGTGAGTGTAGTTGTGTCAGAGAGGGTGTGCGAATATTCATTTTTGAATGTGTGAACGAGTGTGAGCCTTTGTGTGATGGTGTGTGTGAGTGAGTGTTTCTGTTTGCCATTATGTGTGTGATTGTGTGAATGAGTGTGACCAGTTAGAAATTTATCTGTGTGCGTACTTGTGTGAGTGTATATGACAGTGAGATTGTGAGCAGGTGTGAGTCTGTGAGTGTGTGTTTGTGTGTGTGTGTGTGTGATGGTGTGCTTGATGTGCGTCTGTGCATTTGTGTCTGCGTACATGTGAGTAATTTTGTGACAGTGTGTACAACTGTGTGTATTCTGGTGTGTGCCTGTGTGAGTGTGTGATTTTGTGTGGTTTTCAGTGAGTGAGCATGTGTTTGAGAGTGTCAGTGTGCAAGGGGCTGTGTGTGTTGTGTGAGAGTGTGAAAGGTGATAGTATGTGATTGTGTGTGAGTTAATATGAGCAGGTGTGTTTGAGTGTTTAAGTGAGTGTGTGTTTGTGATAGACTAGCATGAGTGGGTGTGTTACTCTGTGTGTATGAGTGACTGTGTGCTTCTGTTTACACGAGAGTGTGTGTGAGTGTGTGTTCGTGTTTGCAGGTGTGGAAGTGAGAGATAGACTGTGTGACTGTGTGAGTGTGTGTGATTGTGTGATTGTATGTGAATAGTTGTGAGGGTATGTATGCACGTGTGTGTGAATGTGAGTGTTTGAATGTGCACAAGTGTGTATGTGAGTGTGTTACTGTTCAGGTATGCATAAGGATGAATATATCAGTGAGTGTGAGTGTCAGTGGGACTTTGAGGGTGCGTGAGTGTGAGAGACAGTATGTCTGAGCATGTGTGTGTAAGTGTGTGTTCTAAAGACTGTTTTTGAATGTGTGTGCGTGTGTAAATTGTATGAATGTGTGAGAGTGACAGCACAAAAGACGAATGTCTGTGTGTGTGAACATTTGTGTGTATATGAGAGTCTGTGTAAGTGCGTTTGCTGGTGTGCTAGTGTGTGTGTAGGTGTCTGAGTGTGAGAAAATGAGAGTTTGTGAGTGTGTATTCGAGAATGTTGCAGCTTTTGTGTGATTGTGTTATTTTGCTTGAATGCGTGTGTTTGAGTTCTGTGTGGTTGCTTTCACATGTGTGATGTTTGCTTGTGTGTGTGAGTGTGTGGGTCTGTGTGTGCGTCTGCTTGTGTGTCAGTGTGAGAGTGTGAGGGGAATGGGGTGAATTATGATGCAAGGGTGCCTAACATGTTTGGAAGCGAAATGGGCATTCTCTGAGATAACGGAAAGCGACAGAACATGGTGGGAGACTATATATAGGAGTGCAATGTTGTCGAATGGTTTGGAAAGTGCTGCAATGTGACGCAATAGATGGTTCCTGTGTGTTTTGGAAGAGAACGGATCCTTCTTTGATGGAAAGAAACGCAGTAGAACGTGGTGGATTGTTGTAGAATGCAGTGGAATGTTGTGTAATGGAGAGCATTGTGATGAAGTGGAGAGAAAGTGAGTGGTTTGGACACGAGAGTAGCCTTCTTTCATGGAATGGAATGCAATACATATTGATGGATTTTTGGGTACGATAGTAGAAAATTGTGGAATGGAGTGAAATGTAGTGCAATAGACGGTTGAGGACCTTGTTTTATGCGAACGGTTGTATGTGTGTGTGACTGTGCAGCTGTGTGCGTTTGTGTGAGTGATTGTCATAGAGAGTGTGAGTGTGGAAGAGAGCGTGTGCATGATTGTGAGGGAGGTGTTGTGTGACTGCACATGTGTGTGAAAGGCTGAGTGTGAGTGTGTTTATGGGAGTGTGTGTGAGCATGCTTATGTGAGAGTGAATATGAGGGATTACATGTGCGTTTGTGAGTGTATGAGAATGTGTGGGTGTGTGTGATACTGTGAGCCTGTGTGAGTACATGTATGAGTGTGAGAAAATGTGTGAGAATGTGAGTGAGTACATGTGAGTCTGAGTGAGGATATGTCAGTGTGACAGTGACTATGTCAGGTGTGTAGGTCTGCACATGTGTTTGGGTCTATGTACATGTGTGTGTTTGTTAGTTTGTGAGACTATAGGTGTCTGTGAGTGTGCGATTGTTGATATGTGATTGTGTGAGTCTGTGTGTGTCGGGCAGTGGGTGAGTTTGTGATAGTGTGAGAGGATTGCTTACTTTATTGTGTGTGCTTTGGTGAGCATATGTTTGTTGGTGTTTCTGTGAGCGTGTTTGTGAGAGCGGAGGTATGTGAGTGGAAGTGTGACTCTGAATGTGTGACTGTGTGTGTTTGTGATAGTATGAGTGCAGGTGAATATTTGTTAATATTTGAGTGTGCTTGTGTGTGTGTTTCAGTGGTCAGTAAGTATGTGTGTGTGTGTTTGTGAGTTTTTGTGAGTGTGTTTGTAGGTGTGGGAGTGTGGGAGAAGTGTTATTTTGTGACAGTGTGTGTTTGCTAATGTGTCTGAATGTCTGAATGATTGTGTGACTGTACGTGTTTGTGAGTGAGTGTGCGTGTGGTAGTGTGTGTGTACGAATGTGTGAGTGTGTCTGATTATGAGTATGAGTGTGTCAGAGTACCTGAGTGTGTGTTTAAATGTGATTGTGAGAGTGCTGGTGAGTGGGAGTGTGTGGGTGTGTATATGGCTGTGCTATTGTTTGAGAGAGTGTGTGATGGTATGTGAGGATGGGTGTGAGTTTGTCTATGTTTAGGTGTGAGAGTGTGTGTGAGTGTGTGTTAGTGTGTGATGCTGTGTGACATTATGTGTTTGTGTGAGTGTAGTTGTGTCAGAGAGGGTGTGCGAATATTCATTTTTGAATGTGTGAACGAGTGTGAGCCTTTGTGTGATGGTGTGTGTGAGTGAGTGTTTCTGTTTGCCATTATGTGTGTGATTGTGTGAATGAGTGTGACCAGTTAGAAATTTATCTGTGTGCGTACTTGTGTGAGTGTATATGACAGTGAGATTGTGAGCAGGTGTGAGTCTGTGAGTGTGTGTTTGTGTGTGTGTGTGTGTGATGGTGTGCTTGATGTGCGTCTGTGCATTTGTGTCTGCGTACATGTGAGTAATTTTGTGACAGTGTGTACAACTGTGTGTATTCTGGTGTGTGCCTGTGTGAGTGTGTGATTTTGTGTGGTTTTCAGTGAGTGAGCATGTGTTTGAGAGTGTCAGTGTGCAAGGGGCTGTGTGTGTTGTGTGAGAGTGTGAAAGGTGATAGTATGTGATTGTGTGTGAGTTAATATGAGCAGGTGTGTTTGAGTGTTTAAGTGAGTGTGTGTTTGTGATAGACTAGCATGAGTGGGTGTGTTACTCTGTGTGTATGAGTGACTGTGTGCTTCTGTTTACACGAGAGTGTGTGTGAGTGTGTGTTCGTGTTTGCAGGTGTGGAAGTGAGAGATAGACTGTGTGACTGTGTGAGTGTGTGTGATTGTGTGATTGTATGTGAATAGTTGTGAGGGTATGTATGCACGTGTGTGTGAATGTGAGTGTTTGAATGTGCACAAGTGTGTATGTGAGTGTGTTACTGTTCAGGTATGCATAAGGATGAATATATCAGTGAGTGTGAGTGTCAGTGGGACTTTGAGGGTGCGTGAGTGTGAGAGACAGTATGTCTGAGCATGTGTGTGTAAGTGTGTGTTCTAAAGACTGTTTTTGAATGTGTGTGCGTGTGTAAATTGTATGAATGTGTGAGAGTGACAGCACAAAAGACGAATGTCTGTGTGTGTGAACATTTGTGTGTATATGAGAGTCTGTGTAAGTGCGTTTGCTGGTGTGCTAGTGTGTGTGTAGGTGTCTGAGTGTGAGAAAATGAGAGTTTGTGAGTGTGTATTCGAGAATGTTGCAGCTTTTGTGTGATTGTGTTATTTTGCTTGAATGCGTGTGTTTGAGTTCTGTGTGGTTGCTTTCACATGTGTGATGTTTGCTTGTGTGTGTGAGTGTGTGGGTCTGTGTGTGCGTCTGCTTGTGTGTCAGTGTGAGAGTGTGAGGGGAATGGGGTGAATTATGATGCAAGGGTGCCTAACATGTTTGGAAGCGAAATGGGCATTCTCTGAGATAACGGAAAGCGACAGAACATGGTGGGAGACTATATATAGGAGTGCAATGTTGTCGAATGGTTTGGAAAGTGCTGCAATGTGACGCAATAGATGGTTCCTGTGTGTTTTGGAAGAGAACGGATCCTTCTTTGATGGAAAGAAACGCAGTAGAACGTGGTGGATTGTTGTAGAATGCAGTGGAATGTTGTGTAATGGAGAGCATTGTGATGAAGTGGAGAGAAAGTGAGTGGTTTGGACATGAGAGTAGCCTTCTTTCATGGAATGGAATGCAATACATATTGATGGATTTTTGGGTACGATAGTAGAAAATTGTGGAATGGAGTGAAATGTAGTGCAATAGACGGTTGAGGACCTTGTTTTATGCGAACGGTTGTATGTGTGTGTGACTGTGCAGCTGTGTGCGTTTGTGTGAGTGATTGTCATAGAGAGTGTGAGTGTGGAAGAGAGCGTGTGCATGATTGTGAGGGAGGTGTTGTGTGACTGCACATGTGTGTGAAAGGCTGAGTGTGAGTGTGTTTATGGGAGTGTGTGTGAGCATGCTTATGTGAGAGTGAATATGAGGGATTACATGTGCGTTTGTGAGTGTATGAGAATGTGTGGGTGTGTGTGATACTGTGAGCCTGTGTGAGTACATGTATGAGTGTGAGAAAATGTGTGAGAATGTGAGTGAGTACATGTGAGTCTGAGTGAGGATATGTCAGTGTGACAGTGACTATGTCAGGTGTGTAGGTCTGCACATGTGTTTGGGTCTATGTACATGTGTGTGTTTGTTAGTTTGTGAGACTATAGGTGTCTGTGAGTGTGCGATTGTTGATATGTGATTGTGTGAGTCTGTGTGTGTCGGGCAGTGGGTGAGTTTGTGATAGTGTGAGAGGATAGCTTACTTTATTGTGTGTGCTTTGGTGAGCATATATTTGTTGGTGTTTCTGTGAGCGTGTTTGTGAGAGCGGAGGTATGTGAGTGGAAGTGTGACTCTGAATGTGTGACTGTGTGTGTTTGTGATAGTATGAGTGCATGTGAATATTTGTTAATATTTGAGTGTGCTTGTGTGTGTGTTTCAGTGGTCAGTAAGTATGTGTGTGTGTGTTTGTGAGTTTTTGTGAGTGTGTTTGTAGGTGTGGGAGTGTGGGAGAAGTGTTATTTTGTGACAGTGTGTGTTTGCTAATGTGTCTGAATGTCTGAATAATTGTGTGACTGTACGTGTTTGTGAGTGAGTGTGCGTGTGGTAGTGTGTGTGTACGAATGTGTGAGTGTGTCTGATTATGAGTATGAGTGTGTCAGAGTACCTGAGTGTGTGTTTAAATGTGATTGTGAGAGTGCTGGTGAGTGGGAGTGTGCGGGTGTGTATATGGCTGTGCTATTGTTTGAGAGAGTGTGTGATGGTATGTGAGGATGGGTGTGAGTTTGTCTATGTTTAGGTGTGAGAGTGTGTGTGAGTGTGTGTTAGTGTGTGATGCTGTGTGACATTATGTGTTTGTGTGAGTGTAGTTGTGTCAGAGAGGGTGTGCGAATATTCATTTTTGAATGTGTGAACGAGTGTGAGCCTTTGTGTGATGGTGTGTGTGAGTGAGTGTTTCTGTTTGCCATTATGTGTGTGATTGTGTGAATGAGTGTGACCAGTTAGAAATTTATCTGTGTGCGTACTTGTGTGAGTGTATATGACAGTGAGATTGTGAGCAGGTGTGAGTCTGTGAGTGTGTGTTTGTGTGTGTGTGTGTGTGATGGTGTGCTTGATGTGCGTCTGTGCATTTGTGTCTGCGTACATGTGAGTAATTTTGTGACAGTGTGTACAACTGTGTGTATTCTGGTGTGTGCCTGTGTGAGTGTGTGATTTTGTGTGGTTTTCAGTGAGTGAGCATGTGTTTGAGAGTGTCAGTGTGCAAGGGGCTGTGTGTGTTGTGTGAGAGTGTGAAAGGTGATAGTATGTGATTGTGTGTGAGTTAATATGAGCAGGTGTGTTTGAGTGTTTAAGTGAGTGTGTGTTTGTGATAGACTAGCATGAGTGGGTGTGTTACTCTGTGTGTATGAGTGACTGTGTGCTTCTGTTTACACGAGAGTGTGTGTGAGTGTGTGTTCGTGTTTGCAGGTGTGGAAGTGAGAGATAGACTGTGTGACTGTGTGAGTGTGTGTGATTGTGTGATTGTATGTGAATAGTTGTGAGGGTATGTATGCACGTGTGTGTGAATGTGAGTGTTTGAATGTGCACAAGTGTGTATGTGAGTGTGTTACTGTTCAGGTATGCATAAGGATGAATATATCAGTGAGTGTGAGTGTCAGTGGGACTTTGAGGGTGCGTGAGTGTGAGAGACAGTATGTCTGAGCATGTGTGTGTAAGTGTGTGTTCTAAAGACTGTTTTTGAATGTGTGTGCGTGTGTAAATTGTATGAATGTGTGAGAGTGACAGCACAAAAGACGAATGTCTGTGTGTGTGAACATTTGTGTGTATATGAGAGTCTGTGTAAGTGCGTTTGCTGGTGTGCTAGTGTGTGTGTAGGTGTCTGAGTGTGAGAAAATGAGAGTTTGTGAGTGTGTATTCGAGAATGTTGCAGCTTTTGTGTGATTGTGTTATTTTGCTTGAATGCGTGTGTTTGAGTTCTGTGTGGTTGCTTTCACATGTGTGATGTTTGCTTGTGTGTGTGAGTGTGTGGGTCTGTGTGTGCGTCTGCTTGTGTGTCAGTGTGAGAGTGTGAGGGGAATGGGGTGAATTATGATGCAAGGGTGCCTAACATGTTTGGAAGCGAAATGGGCATTCTCTGAGATAACGGAAAGCGACAGAACATGGTGGGAGACTATATATAGGAGTGCAATGTTGTCGAATGGTTTGGAAAGTGCTGCAATGTGACGCAATAGATGGTTCCTGTGTGTTTTGGAAGAGAACGGATCCTTCTTTGATGGAAAGAAACGCAGTAGAACGTGGTGGATTGTTGTAGAATGCAGTGGAATGTTGTGTAATGGAGAGCATTGTGATGAAGTGGAGAGAAAGTGAGTGGTTTGGACATGAGAGTAGCCTTCTTTCATGGAATGGAATGCAATACATATTGATGGATTTTTGGGTACGATAGTAGAAAATTGTGGAATGGAGTGAAATGTAGTGCAATAGACGGTTGAGGACCTTGTTTTATGCGAACGGTTGTATGTGTGTGTGACTGTGCAGCTGTGTGCGTTTGTGTGAGTGATTGTCATAGAGAGTGTGAGTGTGGAAGAGAGCGTGTGCATGATTGTGAGGGAGGTGTTGTGTGACTGCACATGTGTGTGAAAGGCTGAGTGTGAGTGTGTTTATGGGAGTGTGTGTGAGCATGCTTATGTGAGAGTGAATATGAGGGATTACATGTGCGTTTGTGAGTGTATGAGAATGTGTGGGTGTGTGTGATACTGTGAGCCTGTGTGAGTACATGTATGAGTGTGAGAAAATGTGTGAGAATGTGAGTGAGTACATGTGAGTCTGAGTGAGGATATGTCAGTGTGACAGTGACTATGTCAGGTGTGTAGGTCTGCACATGTGTTTGGGTCTATGTACATGTGTGTGTTTGTTAGTTTGTGAGACTATAGGTGTCTGTGAGTGTGCGATTGTTGATATGTGATTGTGTGAGTCTGTGTGTGTCGGGCAGTGGGTGAGTTTGTGATAGTGTGAGAGGATAGCTTACTTTATTGTGTGTGCTTTGGTGAGCATATATTTGTTGGTGTTTCTGTGAGCGTGTTTGTGAGAGCGGAGGTATGTGAGTGGAAGTGTGACTCTGAATGTGTGACTGTGTGTGTTTGTGATAGTATGAGTGCATGTGAATATTTGTTAATATTTGAGTGTGCTTGTGTGTGTGTTTCAGTGGTCAGTAAGTATGTGTGTGTGTGTTTGTGAGTTTTTGTGAGTGTGTTTGTAGGTGTGGGAGTGTGGGAGAAGTGTTATTTTGTGACAGTGTGTGTTTGCTAATGTGTCTGAATGTCTGAATAATTGTGTGACTGTACGTGTTTGTGAGTGAGTGTGCGTGTGGTAGTGTGTGTGTACGAATGTGTGAGTGTGTCTGATTATGAGTATGAGTGTGTCAGAGTACCTGAGTGTGTGTTTAAATGTGATTGTGAGAGTGCTGGTGAGTGGGAGTGTGCGGGTGTGTATATGGCTGTGCTATTGTTTGAGAGAGTGTGTGATGGTATGTGAGGATGGGTATGAGTTTGTCTATGTTTAGGTGTGAGAGTGTGTGTGAGTGTGTGTTAGTGTGTGATGCTGTGTGACATTATGTGTTTGTGTGAGTGTAGTTGTGTCAGAGAGGGTGTGCGAATATTCATTTTTGAATGTGTGAACGAGTGTGAGCCTTTGTGTGATGGTGTGTGTGAGTGAGTGTTTCTGTTTGCCATTATGTGTGTGATTGTGTGAATGAGTGTGACCAGTTAGAAATTTATCTGTGTGCGTACTTGTGTGAGTGTATATGACAGTGAGATTGTGAGCAGGTGTGAGTCTGTGAGTGTGTGTTTGTGTGTGTGTGTGTGTGATGGTGTGCTTGATGTGCGTCTGTGCATTTGTGTCTTCGTACATGTGAGTAATTTTGTGACAGTGTGTACAACTGTGTGTATTCTGGTGTGTGCCTGTGTGAGTGTGTGATTTTGTGTGGTTTTCAGTGAGTGAGCATGTGTTTGAGAGTGTCAGTGTGCAAGGGGCTGTGTGTGTTGTGTGAGAGTGTGAAAGGTGATAGTATGTGATTGTGTGTGAGTTAATATGAGCAGGTGTGTTTGAGTGTTTAAGTGAGTGTGTGTTTGTGATAGACTAGCATGAGTGGGTGTGTTACTCTGTGTGTATGAGTGACTGTGTGCTTCTGTTTACACGAGAGTGTGTGTGAGTGTGTGTTCGTGTTTGCAGGTGTGGAAGTGAGAGATAGACTGTGTGACTGTGTGAGTGTGTGTGATTGTGTGATTGTATGTGAATAGTTGTGAGGGTATGTATGCACGTGTGTGTGAATGTGAGTGTTTGAATGTGCACAAGTGTGTATGTGAGTGTGTTACTGTTCAGGTATGCATAAGGATGAATATATCAGTGAGTGTGAGTGTCAGTGGGACTTTGAGGGTGCGTGAGTGTGAGAGACAGTATGTCTGAGCATGTGTGTGTAAGTGTGTGTTCTAAAGACTGTTTTTGAATGTGTGTGCGTGTGTAAATTGTATGAATGTGTGAGAGTGACAGCACAAAAGACGAATGTCTGTGTGTGTGAACATTTGTGTGTATATGAGAGTCTGTGTAAGTGCGTTTGCTGGTGTGCTAGTGTGTGTGTAGGTGTCTGAGTGTGAGAAAATGAGAGTTTGTGAGTGTGTATTCGAGAATGTTGCAGCTTTTGTGTGATTGTGTTATTTTGCTTGAATGCGTGTGTTTGAGTTCTGTGTGGTTGCTTTCACATGTGTGATGTTTGCTTGTGTGTGTGAGTGTGTGGGTCTGTGTGTGCGTCTGCTTGTGTGTCAGTGTGAGAGTGTGAGGGGAATGGGGTGAATTATGATGCAAGGGTGCCTAACATGTTTGGAAGCGAAATGGGCATTCTCTGAGATAACGGAAAGCGACAGAACATGGTGGGAGACTATATATAGGAGTGCAATGTTGTCGAATGGTTTGGAAAGTGCTGCAATGTGACGCAATAGATGGTTCCTGTGTGTTTTGGAAGAGAACGGATCCTTCTTTGATGGAAAGAAACGCAGTAGAACGTGGTGGATTGTTGTAGAATGCAGTGGAATGTTGTGTAATGGAGAGCATTGTGATGAAGTGGAGAGAAAGTGAGTGGTTTGGACACGAGAGTAGCCTTCTTTCATGGAATGGAATGCAATACATATTGATGGATTTTTGGGTACGATAGTAGAAAATTGTGGAATGGAGTGAAATGTAGTGCAATAGACGGTTGAGGACCTTGTTTTATGCGAACGGTTGTATGTGTGTGTGACTGTGCAGCTGTGTGCGTTTGTGTGAGTGATTGTCATAGAGAGTGTGAGTGTGGAAGAGAGCGTGTGCATGATTGTGAGGGAGGTGTTGTGTGACTGCACATGTGTGTGAAAGGCTGAGTGTGAGTGTGTTTATGGGAGTGTGTGTGAGCATGCTTATGTGAGAGTGAATATGAGGGATTACATGTGCGTTTGTGAGTGTATGAGAATGTGTGGGTGTGTGTGATACTGTGAGCCTGTGTGAGTACATGTATGAGTGTGAGAAAATGTGTGAGAATGTGAGTGAGTACATGTGAGTCTGAGTGAGGATATGTCAGTGTGACAGTGACTATGTCAGGTGTGTAGGTCTGCACATGTGTTTGGGTCTATGTACATGTGTGTGTTTGTTAGTTTGTGAGACTATAGGTGTCTGTGAGTGTGCGATTGTTGATATGTGATTGTGTGAGTCTGTGTGTGTCGGGCAGTGGGTGAGTTTGTGATAGTGTGAGAGGATTGCTTACTTTATTGTGTGTGCTTTGGTGAGCATATGTTTGTTGGTGTTTCTGTGAGCGTGTTTGTGAGAGCGGAGGTATGTGAGTGGAAGTGTGACTCTGAATGTGTGACTGTGTGTGTTTGTGATAGTATGAGTGCAGGTGAATATTTGTTAATATTTGAGTGTGCTTGTGTGTGTGTTTCAGTGGTCAGTAAGTATGTGTGTGTGTGTTTGTGAGTTTTTGTGAGTGTGTTTGTAGGTGTGGGAGTGTGGGAGAAGTGTTATTTTGTGACAGTGTGTGTTTGCTAATGTGTCTGAATGTCTGAATGATTGTGTGACTGTACGTGTTTGTGAGTGAGTGTGCGTGTGGTAGTGTGTGTGTACGAATGTGTGAGTGTGTCTGATTATGAGTATGAGTGTGTCAGAGTACCTGAGTGTGTGTTTAAATGTGATTGTGAGAGTGCTGGTGAGTGGGAGTGTGTGGGTGTGTATATGGCTGTGCTATTGTTTGAGAGAGTGTGTGATGGTATGTGAGGATGGGTGTGAGTTTGTCTATGTTTAGGTGTGAGAGTGTGTGTGAGTGTGTGTTAGTGTGTGATGCTGTGTGACATTATGTGTTTGTGTGAGTGTAGTTGTGTCAGAGAGGGTGTGCGAATATTCATTTTTGAATGTGTGAACGAGTGTGAGCCTTTGTGTGATGGTGTGTGTGAGTGAGTGTTTCTGTTTGCCATTATGTGTGTGATTGTGTGAATGAGTGTGACCAGTTAGAAATTTATCTGTGTGCGTACTTGTGTGAGTGTATATGACAGTGAGATTGTGAGCAGGTGTGAGTCTGTGAGTGTGTGTTTGTGTGTGTGTGTGTGTGATGGTGTGCTTGATGTGCGTCTGTGCATTTGTGTCTGCGTACATGTGAGTAATTTTGTGACAGTGTGTACAACTGTGTGTATTCTGGTGTGTGCCTGTGTGAGTGTGTGATTTTGTGTGGTTTTCAGTGAGTGAGCATGTGTTTGAGAGTGTCAGTGTGCAAGGGGCTGTGTGTGTTGTGTGAGAGTGTGAAAGGTGATAGTATGTGATTGTGTGTGAGTTAATATGAGCAGGTGTGTTTGAGTGTTTAAGTGAGTGTGTGTTTGTGATAGACTAGCATGAGTGGGTGTGTTACTCTGTGTGTATGAGTGACTGTGTGCTTCTGTTTACACGAGAGTGTGTGTGAGTGTGTGTTCGTGTTTGCAGGTGTGGAAGTGAGAGATAGACTGTGTGACTGTGTGAGTGTGTGTGATTGTGTGATTGTATGTGAATAGTTGTGAGGGTATGTATGCACGTGTGTGTGAATGTGAGTGTTTGAATGTGCACAAGTGTGTATGTGAGTGTGTTACTGTTCAGGTATGCATAAGGATGAATATATCAGTGAGTGTGAGTGTCAGTGGGACTTTGAGGGTGCGTGAGTGTGAGAGACAGTATGTCTGAGCATGTGTGTGTAAGTGTGTGTTCTAAAGACTGTTTTTGAATGTGTGTGCGTGTGTAAATTGTATGAATGTGTGAGAGTGACAGCACAAAAGACGAATGTCTGTGTGTGTGAACATTTGTGTGTATATGAGAGTCTGTGTAAGTGCGTTTGCTGGTGTGCTAGTGTGTGTGTAGGTGTCTGAGTGTGAGAAAATGAGAGTTTGTGAGTGTGTATTCGAGAATGTTGCAGCTTTTGTGTGATTGTGTTATTTTGCTTGAATGCGTGTGTTTGAGTTCTGTGTGGTTGCTTTCACATGTGTGATGTTTGCTTGTGTGTGTGAGTGTGTGGGTCTGTGTGTGCGTCTGCTTGTGTGTCAGTGTGAGAGTGTGAGGGGAATGGGGTGAATTATGATGCAAGGGTGCCTAACATGTTTGGAAGCGAAATGGGCATTCTCTGAGATAACGGAAAGCGACAGAACATGGTGGGAGACTATATATAGGAGTGCAATGTTGTCGAATGGTTTGGAAAGTGCTGCAATGTGACGCAATAGATGGTTCCTGTGTGTTTTGGAAGAGAACGGATCCTTCTTTGATGGAAAGAAACGCAGTAGAACGTGGTGGATTGTTGTAGAATGCAGTGGAATGTTGTGTAATGGAGAGCATTGTGATGAAGTGGAGAGAAAGTGAGTGGTTTGGACATGAGAGTAGCCTTCTTTCATGGAATGGAATGCAATACATATTGATGGATTTTTGGGTACGATAGTAGAAAATTGTGGAATGGAGTGAAATGTAGTGCAATAGACGGTTGAGGACCTTGTTTTATGCGAACGGTTGTATGTGTGTGTGACTGTGCAGCTGTGTGCGTTTGTGTGAGTGATTGTCATAGAGAGTGTGAGTGTGGAAGAGAGCGTGTGCATGATTGTGAGGGAGGTGTTGTGTGACTGCACATGTGTGTGAAAGGCTGAGTGTGAGTGTGTTTATGGGAGTGTGTGTGAGCATGCTTATGTGAGAGTGAATATGAGGGATTACATGTGCGTTTGTGAGTGTATGAGAATGTGTGGGTGTGTGTGATACTGTGAGCCTGTGTGAGTACATGTATGAGTGTGAGAAAATGTGTGAGAATGTGAGTGAGTACATGTGAGTCTGAGTGAGGATATGTCAGTGTGACAGTGACTATGTCAGGTGTGTAGGTCTGCACATGTGTTTGGGTCTATGTACATGTGTGTGTTTGTTAGTTTGTGAGACTATAGGTGTCTGTGAGTGTGCGATTGTTGATATGTGATTGTGTGAGTCTGTGTGTGTCGGGCAGTGGGTGAGTTTGTGATAGTGTGAGAGGATAGCTTACTTTATTGTGTGTGCTTTGGTGAGCATATATTTGTTGGTGTTTCTGTGAGCGTGTTTGTGAGAGCGGAGGTATGTGAGTGGAAGTGTGACTCTGAATGTGTGACTGTGTGTGTTTGTGATAGTATGAGTGCATGTGAATATTTGTTAATATTTGAGTGTGCTTGTGTGTGTGTTTCAGTGGTCAGTAAGTATGTGTGTGTGTGTTTGTGAGTTTTTGTGAGTGTGTTTGTAGGTGTGGGAGTGTGGGAGAAGTGTTATTTTGTGACAGTGTGTGTTTGCTAATGTGTCTGAATGTCTGAATAATTGTGTGACTGTACGTGTTTGTGAGTGAGTGTGCGTGTGGTAGTGTGTGTGTACGAATGTGTGAGTGTGTCTGATTATGAGTATGAGTGTGTCAGAGTACCTGAGTGTGTGTTTAAATGTGATTGTGAGAGTGCTGGTGAGTGGGAGTGTGCGGGTGTGTATATGGCTGTGCTATTGTTTGAGAGAGTGTGTGATGGTATGTGAGGATGGGTATGAGTTTGTCTATGTTTAGGTGTGAGAGTGTGTGTGAGTGTGTGTTAGTGTGTGATGCTGTGTGACATTATGTGTTTGTGTGAGTGTAGTTGTGTCAGAGAGGGTGTGCGAATATTCATTTTTGAATGTGTGAACGAGTGTGAGCCTTTGTGTGATGGTGTGTGTGAGTGAGTGTTTCTGTTTGCCATTATGTGTGTGATTGTGTGAATGAGTGTGACCAGTTAGAAATTTATCTGTGTGCGTACTTGTGTGAGTGTATATGACAGTGAGATTGTGAGCAGGTGTGAGTCTGTGAGTGTGTGTTTGTGTGTGTGTGTGTGTGATGGTGTGCTTGATGTGCGTCTGTGCATTTGTGTCTTCGTACATGTGAGTAATTTTGTGACAGTGTGTACAACTGTGTGTATTCTGGTGTGTGCCTGTGTGAGTGTGTGATTTTGTGTGGTTTTCAGTGAGTGAGCATGTGTTTGAGAGTGTCAGTGTGCAAGGGGCTGTGTGTGTTGTGTGAGAGTGTGAAAGGTGATAGTATGTGATTGTGTGTGAGTTAATATGAGCAGGTGTGTTTGAGTGTTTAAGTGAGTGTGTGTTTGTGATAGACTAGCATGAGTGGGTGTGTTACTCTGTGTGTATGAGTGACTGTGTGCTTCTGTTTACACGAGAGTGTGTGTGAGTGTGTGTTCGTGTTTGCAGGTGTGGAAGTGAGAGATAGACTGTGTGACTGTGTGAGTGTGTGTGATTGTGTGATTGTATGTGAATAGTTGTGAGGGTATGTATGCACGTGTGTGTGAATGTGAGTGTTTGAATGTGCACAAGTGTGTATGTGAGTGTGTTACTGTTCAGGTATGCATAAGGATGAATATATCAGTGAGTGTGAGTGTCAGTGGGACTTTGAGGGTGCGTGAGTGTGAGAGACAGTATGTCTGAGCATGTGTGTGTAAGTGTGTGTTCTAAAGACTGTTTTTGAATGTGTGTGCGTGTGTAAATTGTATGAATGTGTGAGAGTGACAGCACAAAAGACGAATGTCTGTGTGTGTGAACATTTGTGTGTATATGAGAGTCTGTGTAAGTGCGTTTGCTGGTGTGCTAGTGTGTGTGTAGGTGTCTGAGTGTGAGAAAATGAGAGTTTGTGAGTGTGTATTCGAGAATGTTGCAGCTTTTGTGTGATTGTGTTATTTTGCTTGAATGCGTGTGTTTGAGTTCTGTGTGGTTGCTTTCACATGTGTGATGTTTGCTTGTGTGTGTGAGTGTGTGGGTCTGTGTGTGCGTCTGCTTGTGTGTCAGTGTGAGAGTGTGAGGGGAATGGGGTGAATTATGATGCAAGGGTGCCTAACATGTTTGGAAGCGAAATGGGCATTCTCTGAGATAACGGAAAGCGACAGAACATGGTGGGAGACTATATATAGGAGTGCAATGTTGTCGAATGGTTTGGAAAGTGCTGCAATGTGACGCAATAGATGGTTCCTGTGTGTTTTGGAAGAGAACGGATCCTTCTTTGATGGAAAGAAACGCAGTAGAACGTGGTGGATTGTTGTAGAATGCAGTGGAATGTTGTGTAATGGAGAGCATTGTGATGAAGTGGAGAGAAAGTGAGTGGTTTGGACACGAGAGTAGCCTTCTTTCATGGAATGGAATGCAATACATATTGATGGATTTTTGGGTACGATAGTAGAAAATTGTGGAATGGAGTGAAATGTAGTGCAATAGACGGTTGAGGACCTTGTTTTATGCGAACGGTTGTATGTGTGTGTGACTGTGCAGCTGTGTGCGTTTGTGTGAGTGATTGTCATAGAGAGTGTGAGTGTGGAAGAGAGCGTGTGCATGATTGTGAGGGAGGTGTTGTGTGACTGCACATGTGTGTGAAAGGCTGAGTGTGAGTGTGTTTATGGGAGTGTGTGTGAGCATGCTTATGTGAGAGTGAATATGAGGGATTACATGTGCGTTTGTGAGTGTATGAGAATGTGTGGGTGTGTGTGATACTGTGAGCCTGTGTGAGTACATGTATGAGTGTGAGAAAATGTGTGAGAATGTGAGTGAGTACATGTGAGTCTGAGTGAGGATATGTCAGTGTGACAGTGACTATGTCAGGTGTGTAGGTCTGCACATGTGTTTGGGTCTATGTACATGTGTGTGTTTGTTAGTTTGTGAGACTATAGGTGTCTGTGAGTGTGCGATTGTTGATATGTGATTGTGTGAGTCTGTGTGTGTCGGGCAGTGGGTGAGTTTGTGATAGTGTGAGAGGATTGCTTACTTTATTGTGTGTGCTTTGGTGAGCATATGTTTGTTGGTGTTTCTGTGAGCGTGTTTGTGAGAGCGGAGGTATGTGAGTGGAAGTGTGACTCTGAATGTGTGACTGTGTGTGTTTGTGATAGTATGAGTGCAGGTGAATATTTGTTAATATTTGAGTGTGCTTGTGTGTGTGTTTCAGTGGTCAGTAAGTATGTGTGTGTGTGTTTGTGAGTTTTTGTGAGTGTGTTTGTAGGTGTGGGAGTGTGGGAGAAGTGTTATTTTGTGACAGTGTGTGTTTGCTAATGTGTCTGAATGTCTGAATGATTGTGTGACTGTACGTGTTTGTGAGTGAGTGTGCGTGTGGTAGTGTGTGTGTACGAATGTGTGAGTGTGTCTGATTATGAGTATGAGTGTGTCAGAGTACCTGAGTGTGTGTTTAAATGTGATTGTGAGAGTGCTGGTGAGTGGGAGTGTGTGGGTGTGTATATGGCTGTGCTATTGTTTGAGAGAGTGTGTGATGGTATGTGAGGATGGGTGTGAGTTTGTCTATGTTTAGGTGTGAGAGTGTGTGTGAGTGTGTGTTAGTGTGTGATGCTGTGTGACATTATGTGTTTGTGTGAGTGTAGTTGTGTCAGAGAGGGTGTGCGAATATTCATTTTTGAATGTGTGAACGAGTGTGAGCCTTTGTGTGATGGTGTGTGTGAGTGAGTGTTTCTGTTTGCCATTATGTGTGTGATTGTGTGAATGAGTGTGACCAGTTAGAAATTTATCTGTGTGTGTACTTGTGTGAGTGTATATGACAGTGAGATTGTGAGCAGGTGTGAGTCTGTGAGTGTGTGTTTGTGTGTGTGAGAGTGTGTGTGATGGTGTGTTTGATGTGCGTCTGTGCATTTGTGTCTGCGTACATGTGAGTAATTTTGTGACAGTGTGTACAACTGTGTGTATTCTGGTGTGTGCCTGTGTGAGTGTGTGATTTTGTGTGGTTTTCAGTGAGTGAGCATGTGTTTGAGAGTGTCAGTGTGCAAGGGGCTGTGTGTGTTGTGTGAGAGTGTGAAAGGTGATAGTATGTGATTGTGTGTGAGTTAATATGAGCAGGTGTGTTTGAGTGTTTAAGTGAGTGTGTGTTTGTGATAGACTAGCATGAGTGGGTGTGTTACTCTGTGTGTATGAGTGACTGTGTGCTTCTGTTTACACGAGAGTGTGTGTGAGTGTGTGTTCGTGTTTGCAGGTGTGGAAGTGAGAGATAGACTGTGTGACTGTGTGAGTGTGTGTGATTGTGTGATTGTATGTGAATAGTTGTGAGGGTATGTATGCACGTGTGTGTGAATGTGAGTGTTTGAATGTGCACAAGTGCGTATGTGAGTGTGTTACTGTTCAGGTATGCATAAGGATGAATATATCAGTGAGTGTGAGTGTCAGTGGGACTTTGAGGGTGCGTGAGTGTGAGAGACAGTATGTCTGAGCATGTGTGTGTAAGTGTGTGTTCTAAAGACTGTTTTTGAATGTGTGTGCGTGTGTAAATTGTATGAATGTGTGAGAGTGACAGCACAAAAGACGAATGTCTGTGTGTGTGAACATTTGTGTGTATATGAGAGTCTGTGTAAGTGCGTTTGCTGGTGTGCTAGTGTGTGTGTAGGTGTCTGAGTGTGAGAAAATGAGAGTTTGTGAGTGTGTATTTGAGAATGTTGCAGCTTTTGTGTGATTGTGTTATTTTGCTTGAATGCGTGTGTTTGAGTGTCTGTGTGGTTGCTTTCACATGTGTGATGTTTGCTTGTGTGTGTGAGTGTGTGGGTCTGTGTGTGCGTCTGCTTGTGTGTCAGTGTGAGAGTGTGAGGGGAATGGGGTGAATTATGATGCAAGGGTGCCTAACATGTTTGGAAGCGAAATGGGCATTCTCTGAGATAACGGAAAGCGACAGAACATGGTGGGAGACTATATATAGGAGTGCAATGTTGTCGAATGGTTTGGAAAGTGCTGCAATGTGACGCAATAGATGGTTCCTGTGTGTTTTGGAAGAGAACGGATCCTTCTTTGATGGAAAGAAACGCAGTAGAACGTGGTGGATTGTTGTAGAATGCAGTGGAATGTTGTGTAATGGAGAGCATTGTGATGAAGTGGAGAGAAAGTGAGTGGTTTGGACACGAGAGTAGCCTTCTTTCATGGAATGGAATGCAATACATATTGATGGATTTTTGGGTACGATAGTAGAAAATTGTGGAATGGAGTGAAATGTAGTGCAATAGACGGTTGAGGACCTTGTTTTATGCGAACGGTTGTATGTGTGTGTGACTGTGCAGCTGTGTGCGTTTGTGTGAGTGATTGTCATAGAGAGTGTGAGTGTGGAAGAGAGCGTGTGCAAGATTGTGAGGGAGGTGTTGTGTGAGTGCACATGTGTGTGAAAGGCTGAGTGTGAGTGTGTTTATGGGAGTGTGTGTGAGCATGCTTATGTGAGAGTGAATATGAGGGATTACATGTGCGTTTGTGAGTGTATGAGAATGTGTGGGTGTGTGTGATACTGTGAGCCTGTGTGAGTACATGTATGAGTGTGAGAAAATGTGTGAGAATGTGAGTGAGTACATGTGAGTCTGAGTGAGGATATGTCAGTGTGACAGTGACTATGTCAGGTGTGTAGGTCTGCACATGTGTTTGGGTCTATGTACATGTGTGTGTTTGTTAGTTTGTGAGACTATAGGTGTCTGTGAGTGTGCGATTGTTGATATGTGATTGTGTGAGTCTGTGTGTGTCGGGCAGTGGGTGAGTTTGTGATAGTGTGAGAGGATTGCTTACTTTATTGTGTGTGCTTTGGTGAGCATATGTTTGTTGGTGTTTCTGTGAGCGTGTTTGTGAGAGCGGAGGTATGTGAGTGGAAGTGTGACTCTGAATGTGTGACTGTGTGTGTTTGTGATAGTATGAGTGCAGGTGAATATTTGTTAATATTTGAGTGTGCTTGTGTGTGTGTTTCAGTGGTCAGTAAGTATGTGTGTGTGTGTTTGTGAGTTTTTGTGAGTGTGTTTGTAGGTGTGGGAGTGTGGGAGAAGTGTTATTTTGTGACAGTGTGTGTTTGCTAATGTGTCTGAATGTCTGAATGATTGTGTGACTGTACGTGTTTGTGAGTGAGTGTGCGTGTGGTAGTGTGTGTGTACGAATGTGTGAGTGTGTCTGATTATGAGTATGAGTGTGTCAGAGTACCTGAGTGTGTGTTTAAATGTGATTGTGAGAGTGCTGGTGAGTGGGAGTGTGTGGGTGTGTATATGGCTGTGCTATTGTTTGAGAGAGTGTGTGATGGTATGTGAGGATGGGTGTGAGTTTGTCTATGTTTAGGTGTGAGAGTGTGTGTGAGTGTGTGTTAGTGTGTGATGCTGTGTGACATTATGTGTTTGTGTGAGTGTAGTTGTGTCAGAGAGGGTGTGCGAATATTCATTTTTGAATGTGTGAACGAGTGTGAGCCTTTGTGTGATGGTGTGTGTGAGTGAGTGTTTCTGTTTGCCATTATGTGTGTGATTGTGTGAATG
The DNA here is from genome assembly GCF_030020395.1 of Manis pentadactyla. NCBI lineage: Eukaryota > Metazoa > Chordata > Mammalia > Pholidota > Manidae > Manis > Manis pentadactyla. Next base: position 1,519,839 of record NW_026644599.1, on the reverse strand, counting down.
AGTGTGACCAGTTAGAAATTTATCTGTGTGCGTACTTGTGTGAGTGTATATGACAGTGAGATTGTGAGCAGGTGTGAGTCTGTGAGTGTGTGTTTGTGTGTGTGTGTGTGTGATGGTGTGCTTGATGTGCGTCTGTGCATTTGTGTCTGCGTACATGTGAGTAATTTTGTGACAGTGTGTACAACTGTGTGTATTCTGGTGTGTGCCTGTGTGAGTGTGTGATTTTGTGTGGTTTTCAGTGAGTGAGCATGTGTTTGAGATTGTGAGTGCCCAAGGGGCTGTGTGTGTTGTGTGAGAGTGTGAAAGGTGATAGTATGTGATTGTGTGTGAGTTAATATGAGCAGGTGTGTTTGAGTGTTTAAGTGAGTGTGCGTTTGTGATAGAGTAGCTTGAGTGGGTGTGTTACACTGTGTGTATGAGTGACTGTGTGCTTCTGTTTAAACGAGAGTGTGTGTGAGTGTGTGTGAGTATTTGCAGGTGTGGAAGTGAGAGATAGACTGTGTGACTGTGTGAGTGTGTGTGATTGTGTGATTGTATTTGAATAGTTGTGAGGGTATGTATGCAGGTGTGTGTGAATGTGAGTGTTTGAATGTGCACAAGTGCGTATGTGAGTGTGTTACTGTTCAGGTATGCATAAGGATGAATATATCAGTGAGTGTGAGTGTCAGTGGGACTTTGAGTGTGCGTGAGTGTGAGAGACAGTATGTCTGAGCATGTGTGTGTAAGTGTGTGTTCTAAAGACTGTTTTTGAATGTGTGTGCGTGTGTAAATTGTATGAATGTGTGAGAGTGACAGCACAAAAGACGAATGTCTGTGTGTGTGAACATTTGTGTGTATATGAGAGTCTGTGTAAGTGCGTTTGCTGGTGTGCTAGTGTGTGTGTAGGTGTCTGAGTGTGAGAAAATGAGAGTTTGTGAGTGTGTATTCGAGAATGTTGCAGCTTTTGTGGGATTGTGTTATTTTGCTTGAATGCGTGTGTTTGAGTGTCTGTGTGGTTGCTTTCACATGTGTGATGTTTGCTTGTGTGTGTGAGTGTGTGGGTCTGTGTGTGCGTCTGCTTGTGTGTCAGTGTGAGAGTGTGAGGGGAATGGGGTGAATTATGATGCAAGGGTGCCTAACATGTTTGGAAGCGAAATGGGCATTCTCTGAGATAACGGAAAGCGACAGAACATGGTGGGAGACTATATATAGGAGTGCAATGTTGTCGAATGGTTTGGAAAGTGCTGCAATGTGACGCAGTAGATGGTTCCTGTGTGTTTTGGAAGAGAACGGATCCTTCTTTGATGGAAAGAAACGCAGTAGAACGTGGTGGATTGTTGTAGAATGAAGTGGAATGTTATGTAATGGAGAGCATTGTGATGAAGTGGAGAGAAAGTGAGTGGTTTGGACACGAGAATAGCCTTCTTTCATGGAATGGAATGCAATACATGTTGATGGATTTTTGGGTACGATAGTAGAAAATTGTGGAATGGAGTGAAATGTAGTGCAATAGACGGTTGAGGACCTTGTTTTATGCGAACGGTTGTATGTGTGTGTGACTGTGCAGCTGTGTGCGTTTGTGTGAGTGATTGTCATAGAGAGTGTGAGTGTGGAAGAGAGCGTGTGCATGATTGTGAGGGAGGTGTTGTGTGAGTGCACATGTGTGTGAAAGGCTGAGTGTGAGTGTGTTTATGGGAGTGTGTGTGAGCATGCTTATGTGAGAGTGAATATGAGGGATTACATGTGCGTTTGTGAGTGTATGAGAATGTGTGGGTGTGTGTGATACTGTGAGCCTGTGTGAGTACATGTATGAGTGTGAGAAAATGTGTGAGAATGTGAGTGAGTACATGTGAGTCTGAGTGAGGATATGTCAGTGTGACAGTGACTATGTCAGGTGTGTAGGTCTGCACATGTGTTTGGGTCTATGTACATGTGTGTGTTTGTTAGTTTGTGAGACTATAGGTGTCTGTGAGTGTGCGATTGTTGATATGTGATTGTGTGAGTCTGTGTGTGTCGGGCAGTGGGTGAGTTTGTGATAGTGTGAGAGGATAGCTTACTTTATTGTGTGTGCTTTGGTGAGCATATATTTGTTGGTGTTTCTGTGAGCGTGTTTGTGAGAGCGGAGGTATGTGAGTGGAAGTGTGACTCTGAATGTGTGACTGTGTGTGTTTGTGATAGTATGAGTGCATGTGAATATTTGTTAATATTTGAGTGTGCTTGTGTGTGTGTTTCAGTGGTCAGTAAGTATGTGTGTGTGTGTTTGTGAGTTTTTGTGAGTGTGTTTGTAGGTGTGGGAGTGTGGGAGAAGTGTTATTTTGTGACAGTGTGTGTTTGCTAATGTGTCTGAATGTCTGAATAATTGTGTGACTGTACGTGTTTGTGAGTGAGTGTGCGTGTGGTAGTGTGTGTGTACGAATGTGTGAGTGTGTCTGATTATGAGTATGAGTGTGTCAGAGTACCTGAGTGTGTGTTTAAATGTGATTGTGAGAGTGCTGGTGAGTGGGAGTGTGCGGGTGTGTATATGGCTGTGCTATTGTTTGAGAGAGTGTGTGATGGTATGTGAGGATGGGTATGAGTTTGTCTATGTTTCGGTGTGAGAGTGTGTGTGAGTGTGTGTTAGTGTGTGATGCTGTGTGACATTATGTGTTTGTGTGAGTGTAGTTGTGTCAGAGAGGGTGTGCGAATATTCATTTTTGAATGTGTGAACGAGTGTGAGCCTTTGTGTGATGGTGTGTGTGAGTGAGTGTTTCTGTTTGCCATTATGTGTGTGATTGTGTGAATGAGTGTGACCAGTTAGAAATTTATCTGTGTGCGTACTTGTGTGAGTGTATATGACAGTGAGATTGTGAGCAGGTGTGAGACTGTGAGTGTGTGTTTGTGTGTGTGTGTGTGTGATGGTGTGCTTGATGTGCGTCTGTGCATTTGTGTCTGCGTACATGTGAGTAATTTTGTGACAGTGTGTACAACTGTGTGTATTCTGGTGTGTGCCTGTGTGAGTGTGTGATTTTGTGTGGTTTTCAGTGAGTGAGCATGTGTTTGAGATTGTGAGTGCCCAAGGGGCTGTGTGTGTTGTGTGAGAGTGTGAAAGGTGATAGTATGTGATTGTGTGTGAGTTAATATGAGCAGGTGTGTTTGAGTGTTTAAGTGAGTGTGCGTTTGTGATAGAGTAGCTTGAGTGGGTGTGTTACACTGTGTGTATGAGTGACTGTGTGCTTCTGTTTAAACGAGAGTGTGTGTGAGTGTGTGTGAGTGTTTGCAGGTGTGGAAGTGAGAGATAGACTGTGTGACTGTGTGAGTGTGTGTGATTGTGTGATTGTATTTGAATAGTTGTGAGGGTATGTATGCAGGTGTGTGTGAATGTGAGTGTTTGAATGTGCACAAGTGCGTATGTGAGTGTGTTACTGTTCAGGTATGCATAAGGATGAATATATCAGTGAGTGTGAGTGTCAGTGGGACTTTGAGTGTGCGTGAGTGTGAGAGACAGTATGTCTGAGCATGTGTGTGTAAGTGTGTGTTCTAAAGACTGTTTTTGAATGTGTGTGCGTGTGTAAATTGTATGAATGTGTGAGAGTGACAGCACAAAAGACGAATGTCTGTGTGTGTGAACATTTGTGTGTATATGAGAGTCTGTGTAAGTGCGTTTGCTGGTGTGCTAGTGTGTGTGTAGGTGTCTGAGTGTGAGAAAATGAGAGTTTGTGAGTGTGTATTCGAGAATGTTGCAGCTTTTGTGGGATTGTGTTATTTTGCTTGAATGCGTGTGTTTGAGTGTCTGTGTGGTTGCTTTCACATGTGTGATGTTTGCTTGTGTGTGTGAGTGTGTGGGTCTGTGTGTGCGTCTGCTTGTGTGTCAGTGTGAGAGTGTGAGGGGAATGGGGTGAATTATGATGCAAGGGTGCCTAACATGTTTGGAAGCGAAATGGGCATTCTCTGAGATAACGGAAAGCGACAGAACATGGTGGGAGACTATATATAGGAGTGCAATGTTGTCGAATGGTTTGGAAAGTGCTGCAATGTGACGCAATAGATGGTTCCTGTGTGTTTTGGAAGAGAACGGATCCTTCTTTGATGGAAAGAAACGCAGTAGAACGTGGTGGATTGTTGTAGAATGCAGTGGAATGTTGTGTAATGGAGAGCATTGTGATGAAGTGGAGAGAAAGTGAGTGGTTTGGACACGAGAGTAGCCTTCTTTCATGGAATGGAATGCAATACATATTGATGGATTTTTGGGTACGATAGTAGAAAATTGTGGAATGGAGTGAAATGTAGTGCAATAGACGGTTGAGGACCTTGTTTTATGCGAACGGTTGTATGTGTGTGTGACTGTGCAGCTGTGTGCGTTTGTGTGAGTGATTGTCATAGAGAGTGTGAGTGTGGAAGAGAGCGTGTGCATGATTGTGAGGGAGGTGTTGTGTGACTGCACATGTGTGTGAAAGGCTGAGTGTGAGTGTGTTTATGGGAGTGTGTGTGAGCATGCTTATGTGAGAGTGAATATGAGGGATTACATGTGCGTTTGTGAGTGTATGAGAATGTGTGGGTGTGTGTGATACTGTGAGCCTGTGTGAGTACATGTATGAGTGTGAGAAAATGTGTGAGAATGTGAGTGAGTACATGTGAGTCTGAGTGAGGATATGTCAGTGTGACAGTGACTATGTCAGGTGTGTAGGTCTGCACATGTGTTTGGGTCTATGTACATGTGTGTGTTTGTTAGTTTGTGAGACTATAGGTGTCTGTGAGTGTGCGATTGTTGATATGTGATTGTGTGAGTCTGTGTGTGTCGGGCAGTGGGTGAGTTTGTGATAGTGTGAGAGGATTGCTTACTTTATTGTGTGTGCTTTGGTGAGCATATGTTTGTTGGTGTTTCTGTGAGCGTGTTTGTGAGAGCGGAGGTATGTGAGTGGAAGTGTGACTCTGAATGTGTGACTGTGTGTGTTTGTGATAGTATGAGTGCAGGTGAATATTTGTTAATATTTGAGTGTGCTTGTGTGTGTGTTTCAGTGGTCAGTAAGTATGTGTGTGTGTGTTTGTGAGTTTTTGTGAGTGTGTTTGTAGGTGTGGGAGTGTGGGAGAAGTGTTATTTTGTGACAGTGTGTGTTTGCTAATGTGTCTGAATGTCTGAATGATTGTGTGACTGTACGTGTTTGTGAGTGAGTGTGCGTGTGGTAGTGTGTGTGTACGAATGTGTGAGTGTGTCTGATTATGAGTATGAGTGTGTCAGAGTACCTGAGTGTGTGTTTAAATGTGATTGTGAGAGTGCTGGTGAGTGGGAGTGTGTGGGTGTGTATATGGCTGTGCTATTGTTTGAGAGAGTGTGTGATGGTATGTGAGGATGGGTGTGAGTTTGTCTATGTTTAGGTGTGAGAGTGTGTGTGAGTGTGTGTTAGTGTGTGATGCTGTGTGACATTATGTGTTTGTGTGAGTGTAGTTGTGTCAGAGAGGGTGTGCGAATATTCATTTTTGAATGTGTGAACGAGTGTGAGCCTTTGTGTGATGGTGTGTGTGAGTGAGTGTTTCTGTTTGCCATTATGTGTGTGATTGTGTGAATGAGTGTGACCAGTTAGAAATTTATCTGTGTGCGTACTTGTGTGAGTGTATATGACAGTGAGATTGTGAGCAGGTGTGAGTCTGTGAGTGTGTGTTTGTGTGTGTGTGTGTGTGATGGTGTGCTTGATGTGCGTCTGTGCATTTGTGTCTGCGTACATGTGAGTAATTTTGTGACAGTGTGTACAACTGTGTGTATTCTGGTGTGTGCCTGTGTGAGTGTGTGATTTTGTGTGGTTTTCAGTGAGTGAGCATGTGTTTGAGAGTGTCAGTGTGCAAGGGGCTGTGTGTGTTGTGTGAGAGTGTGAAAGGTGATAGTATGTGATTGTGTGTGAGTTAATATGAGCAGGTGTGTTTGAGTGTTTAAGTGAGTGTGTGTTTGTGATAGACTAGCATGAGTGGGTGTGTTACTCTGTGTGTATGAGTGACTGTGTGCTTCTGTTTACACGAGAGTGTGTGTGAGTGTGTGTTCGTGTTTGCAGGTGTGGAAGTGAGAGATAGACTGTGTGACTGTGTGAGTGTGTGTGATTGTGTGATTGTATGTGAATAGTTGTGAGGGTATGTATGCACGTGTGTGTGAATGTGAGTGTTTGAATGTGCACAAGTGTGTATGTGAGTGTGTTACTGTTCAGGTATGCATAAGGATGAATATATCAGTGAGTGTGAGTGTCAGTGGGACTTTGAGGGTGCGTGAGTGTGAGAGACAGTATGTCTGAGCATGTGTGTGTAAGTGTGTGTTCTAAAGACTGTTTTTGAATGTGTGTGCGTGTGTAAATTGTATGAATGTGTGAGAGTGACAGCACAAAAGACGAATGTCTGTGTGTGTGAACATTTGTGTGTATATGAGAGTCTGTGTAAGTGCGTTTGCTGGTGTGCTAGTGTGTGTGTAGGTGTCTGAGTGTGAGAAAATGAGAGTTTGTGAGTGTGTATTCGAGAATGTTGCAGCTTTTGTGTGATTGTGTTATTTTGCTTGAATGCGTGTGTTTGAGTTCTGTGTGGTTGCTTTCACATGTGTGATGTTTGCTTGTGTGTGTGAGTGTGTGGGTCTGTGTGTGCGTCTGCTTGTGTGTCAGTGTGAGAGTGTGAGGGGAATGGGGTGAATTATGATGCAAGGGTGCCTAACATGTTTGGAAGCGAAATGGGCATTCTCTGAGATAACGGAAAGCGACAGAACATGGTGGGAGACTATATATAGGAGTGCAATGTTGTCGAATGGTTTGGAAAGTGCTGCAATGTGACGCAATAGATGGTTCCTGTGTGTTTTGGAAGAGAACGGATCCTTCTTTGATGGAAAGAAACGCAGTAGAACGTGGTGGATTGTTGTAGAATGCAGTGGAATGTTGTGTAATGGAGAGCATTGTGATGAAGTGGAGAGAAAGTGAGTGGTTTGGACACGAGAGTAGCCTTCTTTCATGGAATGGAATGCAATACATATTGATGGATTTTTGGGTACGATAGTAGAAAATTGTGGAATGGAGTGAAATGTAGTGCAATAGACGGTTGAGGACCTTGTTTTATGCGAACGGTTGTATGTGTGTGTGACTGTGCAGCTGTGTGCGTTTGTGTGAGTGATTGTCATAGAGAGTGTGAGTGTGGAAGAGAGCGTGTGCATGATTGTGAGGGAGGTGTTGTGTGACTGCACATGTGTGTGAAAGGCTGAGTGTGAGTGTGTTTATGGGAGTGTGTGTGAGCATGCTTATGTGAGAGTGAATATGAGGGATTACATGTGCGTTTGTGAGTGTATGAGAATGTGTGGGTGTGTGTGATACTGTGAGCCTGTGTGAGTACATGTATGAGTGTGAGAAAATGTGTGAGAATGTGAGTGAGTACATGTGAGTCTGAGTGAGGATATGTCAGTGTGACAGTGACTATGTCAGGTGTGTAGGTCTGCACATGTGTTTGGGTCTATGTACATGTGTGTGTTTGTTAGTTTGTGAGACTATAGGTGTCTGTGAGTGTGCGATTGTTGATATGTGATTGTGTGAGTCTGTGTGTGTCGGGCAGTGGGTGAGTTTGTGATAGTGTGAGAGGATTGCTTACTTTATTGTGTGTGCTTTGGTGAGCATATGTTTGTTGGTGTTTCTGTGAGCGTGTTTGTGAGAGCGGAGGTATGTGAGTGGAAGTGTGACTCTGAATGTGTGACTGTGTGTGTTTGTGATAGTATGAGTGCAGGTGAATATTTGTTAATATTTGAGTGTGCTTGTGTGTGTGTTTCAGTGGTCAGTAAGTATGTGTGTGTGTGTTTGTGAGTTTTTGTGAGTGTGTTTGTAGGTGTGGGAGTGTGGGAGAAGTGTTATTTTGTGACAGTGTGTGTTTGCTAATGTGTCTGAATGTCTGAATAATTGTGTGACTGTACGTGTTTGTGAGTGAGTGTGCGTGTGGTAGTGTGTGTGTACGAATGTGTGAGTGTGTCTGATTATGAGTATGAGTGTGTCAGAGTACCTGAGTGTGTGTTTAAATGTGATTGTGAGAGTGCTGGTGAGTGGGAGTGTGCGGGTGTGTATATGGCTGTGCTATTGTTTGAGAGAGTGTGTGATGGTATGTGAGGATGGGTATGAGTTTGTCTATGTTTAGGTGTGAGAGTGTGTGTGAGTGTGTGTTAGTGTGTGATGCTGTGTGACATTATGTGTTTGTGTGAGTGTAGTTGTGTCAGAGAGGGTGTGCGAATATTCATTTTTGAATGTGTGAACGAGTGTGAGCCTTTGTGTGATGGTGTGTGTGAGTGAGTGTTTCTGTTTGCCATTATGTGTGTGATTGTGTGAATGAGTGTGACCAGTTAGAAATTTATCTGTGTGCGTACTTGTGTGAGTGTATATGACAGTGAGATTGTGAGCAGGTGTGAGTCTGTGAGTGTGTGTTTGTGTGTGTGTGTGTGTGATGGTGTGCTTGATGTGCGTCTGTGCATTTGTGTCTGCGTACATGTGAGTAATTTTGTGACAGTGTGTACAACTGTGTGTATTCTGGTGTGTGCCTGTGTGAGTGTGTGATTTTGTGTGGTTTTCAGTGAGTGAGCATGTGTTTGAGAGTGTCAGTGTGCAAGGGGCTGTGTGTGTTGTGTGAGAGTGTGAAAGGTGATAGTATGTGATTGTGTGTGAGTTAATATGAGCAGGTGTGTTTGAGTGTTTAAGTGAGTGTGTGTTTGTGATAGACTAGCATGAGTGGGTGTGTTACTCTGTGTGTATGAGTGACTGTGTGCTTCTGTTTACACGAGAGTGTGTGTGAGTGTGTGTTCGTGTTTGCAGGTGTGGAAGTGAGAGATAGACTGTGTGACTGTGTGAGTGTGTGTGATTGTGTGATTGTATGTGAATAGTTGTGAGGGTATGTATGCACGTGTGTGTGAATGTGAGTGTTTGAATGTGCACAAGTGTGTATGTGAGTGTGTTACTGTTCAGGTATGCATAAGGATGAATATATCAGTGAGTGTGAGTGTCAGTGGGACTTTGAGGGTGCGTGAGTGTGAGAGACAGTATGTCTGAGCATGTGTGTGTAAGTGTGTGTTCTAAAGACTGTTTTTGAATGTGTGTGCGTGTGTAAATTGTATGAATGTGTGAGAGTGACAGCACAAAAGACGAATGTCTGTGTGTGTGAACATTTGTGTGTATATGAGAGTCTGTGTAAGTGCGTTTGCTGGTGTGCTAGTGTGTGTGTAGGTGTCTGAGTGTGAGAAAATGAGAGTTTGTGAGTGTGTATTCGAGAATGTTGCAGCTTTTGTGTGATTGTGTTATTTTGCTTGAATGCGTGTGTTTGAGTTCTGTGTGGTTGCTTTCACATGTGTGATGTTTGCTTGTGTGTGTGAGTGTGTGGGTCTGTGTGTGCGTCTGCTTGTGTGTCAGTGTGAGAGTGTGAGGGGAATGGGGTGAATTATGATGCAAGGGTGCCTAACATGTTTGGAAGCGAAATGGGCATTCTCTGAGATAACGGAAAGCGACAGAACATGGTGGGAGACTATATATAGGAGTGCAATGTTGTCGAATGGTTTGGAAAGTGCTGCAATGTGACGCAATAGATGGTTCCTGTGTGTTTTGGAAGAGAACGGATCCTTCTTTGATGGAAAGAAACGCAGTAGAACGTGGTGGATTGTTGTAGAATGCAGTGGAATGTTGTGTAATGGAGAGCATTGTGATGAAGTGGAGAGAAAGTGAGTGGTTTGGACATGAGAGTAGCCTTCTTTCATGGAATGGAATGCAATACATATTGATGGATTTTTGGGTACGATAGTAGAAAATTGTGGAATGGAGTGAAATGTAGTGCAATAGACGGTTGAGGACCTTGTTTTATGCGAACGGTTGTATGTGTGTGTGACTGTGCAGCTGTGTGCGTTTGTGTGAGTGATTGTCATAGAGAGTGTGAGTGTGGAAGAGAGCGTGTGCATGATTGTGAGGGAGGTGTTGTGTGACTGCACATGTGTGTGAAAGGCTGAGTGTGAGTGTGTTTATGGGAGTGTGTGTGAGCATGCTTATGTGAGAGTGAATATGAGGGATTACATGTGCGTTTGTGAGTGTATGAGAATGTGTGGGTGTGTGTGATACTGTGAGCCTGTGTGAGTACATGTATGAGTGTGAGAAAATGTGTGAGAATGTGAGTGAGTACATGTGAGTCTGAGTGAGGATATGTCAGTGTGACAGTGACTATGTCAGGTGTGTAGGTCTGCACATGTGTTTGGGTCTATGTACATGTGTGTGTTTGTTAGTTTGTGAGACTATAGGTGTCTGTGAGTGTGCGATTGTTGATATGTGATTGTGTGAGTCTGTGTGTGTCGGGCAGTGGGTGAGTTTGTGATAGTGTGAGAGGATAGCTTACTTTATTGTGTGTGCTTTGGTGAGCATATATTTGTTGGTGTTTCTGTGAGCGTGTTTGTGAGAGCGGAGGTATGTGAGTGGAAGTGTGACTCTGAATGTGTGACTGTGTGTGTTTGTGATAGTATGAGTGCATGTGAATATTTGTTAATATTTGAGTGTGCTTGTGTGTGTGTTTCAGTGGTCAGTAAGTATGTGTGTGTGTGTTTGTGAGTTTTTGTGAGTGTGTTTGTAGGTGTGGGAGTGTGGGAGAAGTGTTATTTTGTGACAGTGTGTGTTTGCTAATGTGTCTGAATGTCTGAATAATTGTGTGACTGTACGTGTTTGTGAGTGAGTGTGCGTGTGGTAGTGTGTGTGTACGAATGTGTGAGTGTGTCTGATTATGAGTATGAGTGTGTCAGAGTACCTGAGTGTGTGTTTAAATGTGATTGTGAGAGTGCTGGTGAGTGGGAGTGTGCGGGTGTGTATATGGCTGTGCTATTGTTTGAGAGAGTGTGTGATGGTATGTGAGGATGGGTATGAGTTTGTCTATGTTTAGGTGTGAGAGTGTGTGTGAGTGTGTGTTAGTGTGTGATGCTGTGTGACATTATGTGTTTGTGTGAGTGTAGTTGTGTCAGAGAGGGTGTGCGAATATTCATTTTTGAATGTGTGAACGAGTGTGAGCCTTTGTGTGATGGTGTGTGTGAGTGAGTGTTTCTGTTTGCCATTATGTGTGTGATTGTGTGAATGAGTGTGACCAGTTAGAAATTTATCTGTGTGCGTACTTGTGTGAGTGTATATGACAGTGAGATTGTGAGCAGGTGTGAGTCTGTGAGTGTGTGTTTGTGTGTGTGTGTGTGTGATGGTGTGCTTGATGTGCGTCTGTGCATTTGTGTCTGCGTACATGTGAGTAATTTTGTGACAGTGTGTACAACTGTGTGTATTCTGGTGTGTGCCTGTGTGAGTGTGTGATTTTGTGTGGTTTTCAGTGAGTGAGCATGTGTTTGAGAGTGTCAGTGTGCAAGGGGCTGTGTGTGTTGTGTGAGAGTGTGAAAGGTGATAGTATGTGATTGTGTGTGAGTTAATATGAGCAGGTGTGTTTGAGTGTTTAAGTGAGTGTGTGTTTGTGATAGACTAGCATGAGTGGGTGTGTTACTCTGTGTGTATGAGTGACTGTGTGCTTCTGTTTACACGAGAGTGTGTGTGAGTGTGTGTTCGTGTTTGCAGGTGTGGAAGTGAGAGATAGACTGTGTGACTGTGTGAGTGTGTGTGATTGTGTGATTGTATGTGAATAGTTGTGAGGGTATGTATGCACGTGTGTGTGAATGTGAGTGTTTGAATGTGCACAAGTGTGTATGTGAGTGTGTTACTGTTCAGGTATGCATAAGGATGAATATATCAGTGAGTGTGAGTGTCAGTGGGACTTTGAGGGTGCGTGAGTGTGAGAGACAGTATGTCTGAGCATGTGTGTGTAAGTGTGTGTTCTAAAGACTGTTTTTGAATGTGTGTGCGTGTGTAAATTGTATGAATGTGTGAGAGTGACAGCACAAAAGACGAATGTCTGTGTGTGTGAACATTTGTGTGTATATGAGAGTCTGTGTAAGTGCGTTTGCTGGTGTGCTAGTGTGTGTGTAGGTGTCTGAGTGTGAGAAAATGAGAGTTTGTGAGTGTGTATTCGAGAATGTTGCAGCTTTTGTGTGATTGTGTTATTTTGCTTGAATGCGTGTGTTTGAGTTCTGTGTGGTTGCTTTCACATGTGTGATGTTTGCTTGTGTGTGTGAGTGTGTGGGTCTGTGTGTGCGTCTGCTTGTGTGTCAGTGTGAGAGTGTGAGGGGAATGGGGTGAATTATGATGCAAGGGTGCCTAACATGTTTGGAAGCGAAATGGGCATTCTCTGAGATAACGGAAAGCGACAGAACATGGTGGGAGACTATATATAGGAGTGCAATGTTGTCGAATGGTTTGGAAAGTGCTGCAATGTGACGCAATAGATGGTTCCTGTGTGTTTTGGAAGAGAACGGATCCTTCTTTGATGGAAAGAAACGCAGTAGAACGTGGTGGATTGTTGTAGAATGCAGTGGAATGTTGTGTAATGGAGAGCATTGTGATGAAGTGGAGAGAAAGTGAGTGGTTTGGACACGAGAATAGCCTTCTTTCATGGAATGGAATGCAATACATGTTGATGGATTTTTGGGTACGATAGTAGAAAATTGTGGAATGGAGTGAAATGTAGTGCAATAGACGGTTGAGGACCTTGTTTTATGCGAACGGTTGTATGTGTGTGTGACTGTGCAGCTGTGTGCGTTTGTGTGAGTGATTGTCATAGAGAGTGTGAGTGTGGAAGAGAGCGTGTGCATGATTGTGAGGGAGGTGTTGTGTGAGTGCACATGTGTGTGAAAGGCTGAGTGTGAGTGTGTTTATGGGAGTGTGTGTGAGCATGCTTATGTGAGAGTGAATATGAGGGATTACATGTGCGTTTGTGAGTGTATGAGAATGTGTGGGTGTGTGTGATACTGTGAGCCTGTGTGAGTACATGTATGAGTGTGAGAAAATGTGTGAGAATGTGAGTGAGTACATGTGAGTCTGAGTGAGGATATGTCAGTGTGACAGTGACTATGTCAGGTGTGTAGGTCTGCACATGTGTTTGGGTCTATGTACATGTGTGTGTTTGTTAGTTTGTGAGACTATAGGTGTCTGTGAGTGTGCGATTGTTGATATGTGATTGTGTGAGTCTGTGTGTGTCGGGCAGTGGGTGAGTTTGTGATAGTGTGAGAGGATAGCTTACTTTATTGTGTGTGCTTTGGTGAGCATATATTTGTTGGTGTTTCTGTGAGCGTGTTTGTGAGAGCGGAGGTATGTGAGTGGAAGTGTGACTCTGAATGTGTGACTGTGTGTGTTTGTGATAGTATGAGTGCATGTGAATATTTGTTAATATTTGAGTGTGCTTGTGTGTGTGTTTCAGTGGTCAGTAAGTATGTGTGTGTGTGTTTGTGAGTTTTTGTGAGTGTGTTTGTAGGTGTGGGAGTGTGGGAGAAGTGTTATTTTGTGACAGTGTGTGTTTGCTAATGTGTCTGAATGTCTGAATAATTGTGTGACTGTACGTGTTTGTGAGTGAGTGTGCGTGTGGTAGTGTGTGTGTACGAATGTGTGAGTGTGTCTGATTATGAGTATGAGTGTGTCAGAGTACCTGAGTGTGTGTTTAAATGTGATTGTGAGAGTGCTGGTGAGTGGGAGTGTGCGGGTGTGTATATGGCTGTGCTATTGTTTGAGAGAGTGTGTGATGGTATGTGAGGATGGGTATGAGTTTGTCTATGTTTAGGTGTGAGAGTGTGTGTGAGTGTGTGTTAGTGTGTGATGCTGTGTGACATTATGTGTTTGTGTGAGTGTAGTTGTGTCAGAGAGGGTGTGCGAATATTCATTTTTGAATGTGTGAACGAGTGTGAGCCTTTGTGTGATGGTGTGTGTGAGTGAGTGTTTCTGTTTGCCATTATGTGTGTGATTGTGTGAATGAGTGTGACCAGTTAGAAATTTATCTGTGTGCGTACTTGTGTGAGTGTATATGACAGTGAGATTGTGAGCAGGTGTGAGTCTGTGAGTGTGTGTTTGTGTGTGTGTGTGTGTGATGGTGTGCTTGATGTGCGTCTGTGCATTTGTGTCTGCGTACATGTGAGTAATTTTGTGACAGTGTGTACAACTGTGTGTATTCTGGTGTGTGCCTGTGTGAGTGTGTGATTTTGTGTGGTTTTCAGTGAGTGAGCATGTGTTTGAGAGTGTCAGTGTGCAAGGGGCTGTGTGTGTTGTGTGAGAGTGTGAAAGGTGATAGTATGTGATTGTGTGTGAGTTAATATGAGCAGGTGTGTTTGAGTGTTTAAGTGAGTGTGTGTTTGTGATAGACTAGCATGAGTGGGTGTGTTACTCTGTGTGTATGAGTGACTGTGTGCTTCTGTTTACACGAGAGTGTGTGTGAGTGTGTGTTCGTGTTTGCAGGTGTGGAAGTGAGAGATAGACTGTGTGACTGTGTGAGTGTGTGTGATTGTGTGATTGTATGTGAATAGTTGTGAGGGTATGTATGCACGTGTGTGTGAATGTGAGTGTTTGAATGTGCACAAGTGTGTATGTGAGTGTGTTACTGTTCAGGTATGCATAAGGATGAATATATCAGTGAGTGTGAGTGTCAGTGGGACTTTGAGGGTGCGTGAGTGTGAGAGACAGTATGTCTGAGCATGTGTGTGTAAGTGTGTGTTCTAAAGACTGTTTTTGAATGTGTGTGCGTGTGTAAATTGTATGAATGTGTGAGAGTGACAGCACAAAAGACGAATGTCTGTGTGTGTGAACATTTGTGTGTATATGAGAGTCTGTGTAAGTGCGTTTGCTGGTGTGCTAGTGTGTGTGTAGGTGTCTGAGTGTGAGAAAATGAGAGTTTGTGAGTGTGTATTCGAGAATGTTGCAGCTTTTGTGTGATTGTGTTATTTTGCTTGAATGCGTGTGTTTGAGTTCTGTGTGGTTGCTTTCACATGTGTGATGTTTGCTTGTGTGTGTGAGTGTGTGGGTCTGTGTGTGCGTCTGCTTGTGTGTCAGTGTGAGAGTGTGAGGGGAATGGGGTGAATTATGATGCAAGGGTGCCTAACATGTTTGGAAGCGAAATGGGCATTCTCTGAGATAACGGAAAGCGACAGAACATGGTGGGAGACTATATATAGGAGTGCAATGTTGTCGAATGGTTTGGAAAGTGCTGCAATGTGACGCAATAGATGGTTCCTGTGTGTTTTGGAAGAGAACGGATCCTTCTTTGATGGAAAGAAACGCAGTAGAACGTGGTGGATTGTTGTAGAATGCAGTGGAATGTTGTGTAATGGAGAGCATTGTGATGAAGTGGAGAGAAAGTGAGTGGTTTGGACACGAGAGTAGCCTTCTTTCATGGAATGGAATGCAATACATATTGATGGATTTTTGGGTACGATAGTAGAAAATTGTGGAATGGAGTGAAATGTAGTGCAATAGACGGTTGAGGACCTTGTTTTATGCGAACGGTTGTATGTGTGTGTGACTGTGCAGCTGTGTGCGTTTGTGTGAGTGATTGTCATAGAGAGTGTGAGTGTGGAAGAGAGCGTGTGCATGATTGTGAGGGAGGTGTTGTGTGACTGCACATGTGTGTGAAAGGCTGAGTGTGAGTGTGTTTATGGGAGTGTGTGTGAGCATGCTTATGTGAGAGTGAATATGAGGGATTACATGTGCGTTTGTGAGTGTATGAGAATGTGTGGGTGTGTGTGATACTGTGAGCCTGTGTGAGTACATGTATGAGTGTGAGAAAATGTGTGAGAATGTGAGTGAGTACATGTGAGTCTGAGTGAGGATATGTCAGTGTGACAGTGACTATGTCAGGTGTGTAGGTCTGCACATGTGTTTGGGTCTATGTACATGTGTGTGTTTGTTAGTTTGTGAGACTATAGGTGTCTGTGAGTGTGCGATTGTTGATATGTGATTGTGTGAGTCTGTGTGTGTCGGGCAGTGGGTGAGTTTGTGATAGTGTGAGAGGATTGCTTACTTTATTGTGTGTGCTTTGGTGAGCATATGTTTGTTGGTGTTTCTGTGAGCGTGTTTGTGAGAGCGGAGGTATGTGAGTGGAAGTGTGACTCTGAATGTGTGACTGTGTGTGTTTGTGATAGTATGAGTGCAGGTGAATATTTGTTAATATTTGAGTGTGCTTGTGTGTGTGTTTCAGTGGTCAGTAAGTATGTGTGTGTGTGTTTGTGAGTTTTTGTGAGTGTGTTTGTAGGTGTGGGAGTGTGGGAGAAGTGTTATTTTGTGACAGTGTGTGTTTGCTAATGTGTCTGAATGTCTGAATGATTGTGTGACTGTACGTGTTTGTGAGTGAGTGTGCGTGTGGTAGTGTGTGTGTACGAATGTGTGAGTGTGTCTGATTATGAGTATGAGTGTGTCAGAGTACCTGAGTGTGTGTTTAAATGTGATTGTGAGAGTGCTGGTGAGTGGGAGTGTGTGGGTGTGTATATGGCTGTGCTATTGTTTGAGAGAGTGTGTGATGGTATGTGAGGATGGGTGTGAGTTTGTCTATGTTTAGGTGTGAGAGTGTGTGTGAGTGTGTGTTAGTGTGTGATGCTGTGTGACATTATGTGTTTGTGTGAGTGTAGTTGTGTCAGAGAGGGTGTGCGAATATTCATTTTTGAATGTGTGAACGAGTGTGAGCCTTTGTGTGATGGTGTGTGTGAGTGAGTGTTTCTGTTTGCCATTATGTGTGTGATTGTGTGAATGAGTGTGACCAGTTAGAAATTTATCTGTGTGCGTACTTGTGTGAGTGTATATGACAGTGAGATTGTGAGCAGGTGTGAGTCTGTGAGTGTGTGTTTGTGTGTGTGTGTGTGTGATGGTGTGCTTGATGTGCGTCTGTGCATTTGTGTCTGCGTACATGTGAGTAATTTTGTGACAGTGTGTACAACTGTGTGTATTCTGGTGTGTGCCTGTGTGAGTGTGTGATTTTGTGTGGTTTTCAGTGAGTGAGCATGTGTTTGAGAGTGTCAGTGTGCAAGGGGCTGTGTGTGTTGTGTGAGAGTGTGAAAGGTGATAGTATGTGATTGTGTGTGAGTTAATATGAGCAGGTGTGTTTGAGTGTTTAAGTGAGTGTGTGTTTGTGATAGACTAGCATGAGTGGGTGTGTTTCTCTGTGTGTATGAGTGACTGTGTGCTTCTGTTTACACGAGAGTGTGTGTGAGTGTGTGTTCGTGTTTGCAGGTGTGGAAGTGAGAGATAGACTGTGTGACTGTGTGAGTGTGTGTGATTGTGTGATTGTATGTGAATAGTTGTGAGGGTATGTATGCACGTGTGTGTGAATGTGAGTGTTTGAATGTGCACAAGTGTGTATGTGAGTGTGTTACTGTTCAGGTATGCATAAGGATGAATATATCAGTGAGTGTGAGTGTCAGTGGGACTTTGAGGGTGCGTGAGTGTGAGAGACAGTATGTCTGAGCATGTGTGTGTAAGTGTGTGTTCTAAAGACTGTTTTTGAATGTGTGTGCGTGTGTAAATTGTATGAATGTGTGAGAGTGACAGCACAAAAGACGAATGTCTGTGTGTGTGAACATTTGTGTGTATATGAGAGTCTGTGTAAGTGCGTTTGCTGGTGTGCTAGTGTGTGTGTAGGTGTCTGAGTGTGAGAAAATGAGAGTTTGTGAGTGTGTATTCGAGAATGTTGCAGCTTTTGTGTGATTGTGTTATTTTGCTTGAATGCGTGTGTTTGAGTTCTGTGTGGTTGCTTTCACATGTGTGATGTTTGCTTGTGTGTGTGAGTGTGTGGGTCTGTGTGTGCGTCTGCTTGTGTGTCAGTGTGAGAGTGTGAGGGGAATGGGGTGAATTATGATGCAAGGGTGCCTAACATGTTTGGAAGCGAAATGGGCATTCTCTGAGATAACGGAAAGCGACAGAACATGGTGGGAGACTATATATAGGAGTGCAATGTTGTCGAATGGTTTGGAAAGTGCTGCAATGTGACGCAATAGATGGTTCCTGTGTGTTTTGGAAGAGAACGGATCCTTCTTTGATGGAAAGAAACGCAGTAGAACGTGGTGGATTGTTGTAGAATGCAGTGGAATGTTGTGTAATGGAGAGCATTGTGATGAAGTGGAGAGAAAGTGAGTGGTTTGGACATGAGAGTAGCCTTCTTTCATGGAATGGAATGCAATACATATTGATGGATTTTTGGGTACGATAGTAGAAAATTGTGGAATGGAGTGAAATGTAGTGCAATAGACGGTTGAGGACCTTGTTTTATGCGAACGGTTGTATGTGTGTGTGACTGTGCAGCTGTGTGCGTTTGTGTGAGTGATTGTCATAGAGAGTGTGAGTGTGGAAGAGAGCGTGTGCATGATTGTGAGGGAGGTGTTGTGTGACTGCACATGTGTGTGAAAGGCTGAGTGTGAGTGTGTTTATGGGAGTGTGTGTGAGCATGCTTATGTGAGAGTGAATATGAGGGATTACATGTGCGTTTGTGAGTGTATGAGAATGTGTGGGTGTGTGTGATACTGTGAGCCTGTGTGAGTACATGTATGAGTGTGAGAAAATGTGTGAGAATGTGAGTGAGTACATGTGAGTCTGAGTGAGGATATGTCAGTGTGACAGTGACTATGTCAGGTGTGTAGGTCTGCACATGTGTTTGGGTCTATGTACATGTGTGTGTTTGTTAGTTTGTGAGACTATAGGTGTCTGTGAGTGTGCGATTGTTGATATGTGATTGTGTGAGTCTGTGTGTGTCGGGCAGTGGGTGAGTTTGTGATAGTGTGAGAGGATAGCTTACTTTATTGTGTGTGCTTTGGTGAGCATATATTTGTTGGTGTTTCTGTGAGCGTGTTTGTGAGAGCGGAGGTATGTGAGTGGAAGTGTGACTCTGAATGTGTGACTGTGTGTGTTTGTGATAGTATGAGTGCATGTGAATATTTGTTAATATTTGAGTGTGCTTGTGTGTGTGTTTCAGTGGTCAGTAAGTATGTGTGTGTGTGTTTGTGAGTTTTTGTGAGTGTGTTTGTAGGTGTGGGAGTGTGGGAGAAGTGTTATTTTGTGACAGTGTGTGTTTGCTAATGTGTCTGAATGTCTGAATAATTGTGTGACTGTACGTGTTTGTGAGTGAGTGTGCGTGTGGTAGTGTGTGTGTACGAATGTGTGAGTGTGTCTGATTATGAGTATGAGTGTGTCAGAGTACCTGAGTGTGTGTTTAAATGTGATTGTGAGAGTGCTGGTGAGTGGGAGTGTGCGGGTGTGTATATGGCTGTGCTATTGTTTGAGAGAGTGTGTGATGGTATGTGAGGATGGGTATGAGTTTGTCTATGTTTAGGTGTGAGAGTGTGTGTGAGTGTGTGTTAGTGTGTGATGCTGTGTGACATTATGTGTTTGTGTGAGTGTAGTTGTGTCAGAGAGGGTGTGCGAATATTCATTTTTGAATGTGTGAACGAGTGTGAGCCTTTGTGTGATGGTGTGTGTGAGTGAGTGTTTCTGTTTGCCATTATGTGTGTGATTGTGTGAATGAGTGTGACCAGTTAGAAATTTATCTGTGTGCGTACTTGTGTGAGTGTATATGACAGTGAGATTGTGAGCAGGTGTGAGTCTGTGAGTGTGTGTTTGTGTGTGTGTGTGTGTGATGGTGTGCTTGATGTGCGTCTGTGCATTTGTGTCTTCGTACATGTGAGTAATTTTGTGACAGTGTGTACAACTGTGTGTATTCTGGTGTGTGCCTGTGTGAGTGTGTGATTTTGTGTGGTTTTCAGTGAGTGAGCATGTGTTTGAGAGTGTCAGTGTGCAAGGGGCTGTGTGTGTTGTGTGAGAGTGTGAAAGGTGATAGTATGTGATTGTGTGTGAGTTAATATGAGCAGGTGTGTTTGAGTGTTTAAGTGAGTGTGTGTTTGTGATAGACTAGCATGAGTGGGTGTGTTACTCTGTGTGTATGAGTGACTGTGTGCTTCTGTTTACACGAGAGTGTGTGTGAGTGTGTGTTCGTGTTTGCAGGTGTGGAAGTGAGAGATAGACTGTGTGACTGTGTGAGTGTGTGTGATTGTGTGATTGTATGTGAATAGTTGTGAGGGTATGTATGCACGTGTGTGTGAATGTGAGTGTTTGAATGTGCACAAGTGTGTATGTGAGTGTGTTACTGTTCAGGTATGCATAAGGATGAATATATCAGTGAGTGTGAGTGTCAGTGGGACTTTGAGGGTGCGTGAGTGTGAGAGACAGTATGTCTGAGCATGTGTGTGTAAGTGTGTGTTCTAAAGACTGTTTTTGAATGTGTGTGCGTGTGTAAATTGTATGAATGTGTGAGAGTGACAGCACAAAAGACGAATGTCTGTGTGTGTGAACATTTGTGTGTATATGAGAGTCTGTGTAAGTGCGTTTGCTGGTGTGCTAGTGTGTGTGTAGGTGTCTGAGTGTGAGAAAATGAGAGTTTGTGAGTGTGTATTCGAGAATGTTGCAGCTTTTGTGTGATTGTGTTATTTTGCTTGAATGCGTGTGTTTGAGTTCTGTGTGGTTGCTTTCACATGTGTGATGTTTGCTTGTGTGTGTGAGTGTGTGGGTCTGTGTGTGCGTCTGCTTGTGTGTCAGTGTGAGAGTGTGAGGGGAATGGGGTGAATTATGATGCAAGGGTGCCTAACATGTTTGGAAGCGAAATGGGCATTCTCTGAGATAACGGAAAGCGACAGAACATGGTGGGAGACTATATATAGGAGTGCAATGTTGTCGAATGGTTTGGAAAGTGCTGCAATGTGACGCAATAGATGGTTCCTGTGTGTTTTGGAAGAGAACGGATCCTTCTTTGATGGAAAGAAACGCAGTAGAACGTGGTGGATTGTTGTAGAATGCAGTGGAATGTTGTGTAATGGAGAGCATTGTGATGAAGTGGAGAGAAAGTGAGTGGTTTGGACACGAGAGTAGCCTTCTTTCATGGAATGGAATGCAATACATATTGATGGATTTTTGGGTACGATAGTAGAAAATTGTGGAATGGAGTGAAATGTAGTGCAATAGACGGTTGAGGACCTTGTTTTATGCGAACGGTTGTATGTGTGTGTGACTGTGCAGCTGTGTGCGTTTGTGTGAGTGATTGTCATAGAGAGTGTGAGTGTGGAAGAGAGCGTGTGCATGATTGTGAGGGAGGTGTTGTGTGACTGCACATGTGTGTGAAAGGCTGAGTGTGAGTGTGTTTATGGGAGTGTGTGTGAGCATGCTTATGTGAGAGTGAATATGAGGGATTACATGTGCGTTTGTGAGTGTATGAGAATGTGTGGGTGTGTGTGATACTGTGAGCCTGTGTGAGTACATGTATGAGTGTGAGAAAATGTGTGAGAATGTGAGTGAGTACATGTGAGTCTGAGTGAGGATATGTCAGTGTGACAGTGACTATGTCAGGTGTGTAGGTCTGCACATGTGTTTGGGTCTATGTACATGTGTGTGTTTGTTAGTTTGTGAGACTATAGGTGTCTGTGAGTGTGCGATTGTTGATATGTGATTGTGTGAGTCTGTGTGTGTCGGGCAGTGGGTGAGTTTGTGATAGTGTGAGAGGATTGCTTACTTTATTGTGTGTGCTTTGGTGAGCATATGTTTGTTGGTGTTTCTGTGAGCGTGTTTGTGAGAGCGGAGGTATGTGAGTGGAAGTGTGACTCTGAATGTGTGACTGTGTGTGTTTGTGATAGTATGAGTGCAGGTGAATATTTGTTAATATTTGAGTGTGCTTGTGTGTGTGTTTCAGTGGTCAGTAAGTATGTGTGTGTGTGTTTGTGAGTTTTTGTGAGTGTGTTTGTAGGTGTGGGAGTGTGGGAGAAGTGTTATTTTGTGACAGTGTGTGTTTGCTAATGTGTCTGAATGTCTGAATGATTGTGTGACTGTACGTGTTTGTGAGTGAGTGTGCGTGTGGTAGTGTGTGTGTACGAATGTGTGAGTGTGTCTGATTATGAGTATGAGTGTGTCAGAGTACCTGAGTGTGTGTTTAAATGTGATTGTGAGAGTGCTGGTGAGTGGGAGTGTGTGGGTGTGTATATGGCTGTGCTATTGTTTGAGAGAGTGTGTGATGGTATGTGAGGATGGGTGTGAGTTTGTCTATGTTTAGGTGTGAGAGTGTGTGTGAGTGTGTGTTAGTGTGTGATGCTGTGTGACATTATGTGTTTGTGTGAGTGTAGTTGTGTCAGAGAGGGTGTGCGAATATTCATTTTTGAATGTGTGAACGAGTGTGAGCCTTTGTGTGATGGTGTGTGTGAGTGAGTGTTTCTGTTTGCCATTATGTGTGTGATTGTGTGAATGAGTGTGACCAGTTAGAAATTTATCTGTGTGTGTACTTGTGTGAGTGTATATGACAGTGAGATTGTGAGCAGGTGTGAGTCTGTGAGTGTGTGTTTGTGTGTGTGAGAGTGTGTGTGATGGTGTGTTTGATGTGCGTCTGTGCATTTGTGTCTGCGTACATGTGAGTAATTTTGTGACAGTGTGTACAACTGTGTGTATTCTGGTGTGTGCCTGTGTGAGTGTGTGATTTTGTGTGGTTTTCAGTGAGTGAGCATGTGTTTGAGAGTGTCAGTGTGCAAGGGGCTGTGTGTGTTGTGTGAGAGTGTGAAAGGTGATAGTATGTGATTGTGTGTGAGTTAATATGAGCAGGTGTGTTTGAGTGTTTAAGTGAGTGTGTGTTTGTGATAGACTAGCATGAGTGGGTGTGTTACTCTGTGTGTATGAGTGACTGTGTGCTTCTGTTTACACGAGAGTGTGTGTGAGTGTGTGTTCGTGTTTGCAGGTGTGGAAGTGAGAGATAGACTGTGTGACTGTGTGAGTGTGTGTGATTGTGTGATTGTATGTGAATAGTTGTGAGGGTATGTATGCACGTGTGTGTGAATGTGAGTGTTTGAATGTGCACAAGTGCGTATGTGAGTGTGTTACTGTTCAGGTATGCATAAGGATGAATATATCAGTGAGTGTGAGTGTCAGTGGGACTTTGAGGGTGCGTGAGTGTGAGAGACAGTATGTCTGAGCATGTGTGTGTAAGTGTGTGCAAATGTGTGTTCTAAAGACTGTTTTTGAATGTGTGTGCGTGTGTAAATTGTATGAATGTGTGAGAGTGACAGCACAAAAGACGAATGTCTGTGTGTGTGAACATTTGTGTGTATATGAGAGTCTGTGTAAGTGCGTTTGCTGGTGTGCTAGTGTGTGTGTAGGTGTCTGAGTGTGAGAAAATGAGAGTTTGTGAGTGTGTATTTGAGAATGTTGCAGCTTTTGTGTGATTGTGTTATTTTGCTTGAATGCGTGTGTTTGAGTGTCTGTGTGGTTGCTTTCACATGTGTGATGTTTGCTTGTGTGTGTGAGTGTGTGGGTCTGTGTGTGCGTCTGCTTGTGTGTCAGTGTGAGAGTGTGAGGGGAATGGGGTGAATTATGATGCAAGGGTGCCTAACATGTTTGGAAGCGAAATGGGCATTCTCTGAGATAACGGAAAGCGACAGAACATGGTGGGAGACTATATATAGGAGTGCAATGTTGTCGAATGGTTTGGAAAGTGCTGCAATGTGACGCAATAGATGGTTCCTGTGTGTTTTGGAAGAGAACGGATCCTTCTTTGATGGAAAGAAACGCAGTAGAACGTGGTGGATTGTTGTAGAATGCAGTGGAATGTTGTGTAATGGAGAGCATTGTGATGAAGTGGAGAGAAAGTGAGTGGTTTGGACACGAGAGTAGCCTTCTTTCATGGAATGGAATGCAATACATATTGATGGATTTTTGGGTACGATAGTAGAAAATTGTGGAATGGAGTGAAATGTAGTGCAATAGACGGTTGAGGACCTTGTTTTATGCGAACGGTTGTATGTGTGTGTGACTGTGCAGCTGTGTGCGTTTGTGTGAGTGATTGTCATAGAGAGTGTGAGTGTGGAAGAGAGCGTGTGCAAGATTGTGAGGGAGGTGTTGTGTGAGTGCACATGTGTGTGAAAGGCTGAGTGTGAGTGTGTTTATGGGAGTGTGTGTGAGCATGCTTATGTGAGAGTGAATATGAGGGATTACATGTGCGTTTGTGAGTGTATGAGAATGTGTGGGTGTGTGTGATACTGTGAGCCTGTGTGAGTACATGTATGAGTGTGAGAAAATGTGTGAGAATGTGAGTGAGTACATGTGAGTCTGAGTGAGGATATGTCAGTGTGACAGTGACTATGTCAGGTGTGTAGGTCTGCACATGTGTTTGGGTCTATGTACATGTGTGTGTTTGTTAGTTTGTGAGACTATAGGTGTCTGTGAGTGTGCGATTGTTGATATGTGATTGTGTGAGTCTGTGTGTGTCGGGCAGTGGGTGAGTTTGTGATAGTGTGAGAGGATTGCTTACTTTATTGTGTGTGCTTTGGTGAGCATATGTTTGTTGGTGTTTCTGTGAGCGTGTTTGTGAGAGCGGAGGTATGTGAGTGGAAGTGTGACTCTGAATGTGTGACTGTGTGTGTTTGTGATAGTATGAGTGCATGTGAATATTTGTTAATATTTGAGTGTGCTTGTGTGTGTGTTTCAGTGGTCAGTAAGTATGTGTGTGTGTGTTTGTGAGTTTTTGTGAGTGTGTTTGTAGGTGTGGGAGTGTGGGAGAAGTGTTATTTTGTGACAGTGTGTGTTTGCTAATGTGTCTGAATGTCTGAATGATTGTGTGACTGTACGTGTTTGTGAGTGAGTGTGCGTGTGGTAGTGTGTGTGTACGAATGTGTGAGTGTGTCTGATTATGAGTATGAGTGTGTCAGAGTACCTGAGTGTGTGTTTAAATGTGATTGTGAGAGTGCTGGTGAGTGGGAGTGTGTGGGTGTGTATATGGCTGTGCTATTGTTTGAGAGAGTGTGTGATGGTATGTGAGGATGGGTGTGAGTTTGTCTATGTTTAGGTGTGAGAGTGTGTGTGAGTGTGTGTTAGTGTGTGATGCTGTGTGACATTATGTGTTTGTGTGAGTGTAGTTGTGTCAGAGAGGGTGTGCGAATATTCATTTTTGAATGTGTGAACGAGTGTGAGCCTTTGTGTGATGGTGTGTGTGAGTGAGTGTTTCTGTTTGCCATTATGTGTGTGATTGTGTGAATGAGTGTGACCAGTTAGAAATTTATCTGTGTGTGTACTTGTGTGAGTGTATATGACAGTGAGATTGTGAGCAGGTGTGAGTCTGTGAGTGTGTGTTTGTGTGTGTGAGAGTGTGTGTGATGGTGTGTTTGATGTGCGTCTGTGCATTTGTGTCTGCGTACATGTGAGTAATTTTGTGACAGTGTGTACAACTGTGTGTATTCTGGTGTGTGCCTGTGTGAGTGTGTGATTTTGTGTGGTTTTCAGTGAGTGAGCATGTGTTTGAGAGTGTCAGTGTGCAAGGGGCTGTGTGTGTTGTGTGAGAGTGTGAAAGGTGATAGTATGTGATTGTGTGTGAGTTAATATGAGCAGGTGTGTTTGAGTGTTTAAGTGAGTGTGTGTTTGTGATAGACTAGCATGAGTGGGTGTGTTACTCTGTGTGTATGAGTGACTGTGTGCTTCTGTTTACACGAGAGTGTGTGTGAGTGTGTGTTCGTGTTTGCAGGTGTGGAAGTGAGAGATAGACTGTGTGACTGTGTGAGTGTGTGTGATTGTGTGATTGTATGTGAATAGTTGTGAGGGTATGTATGCACGTGTGTGTGAATGTGAGTGTTTGAATGTGCACAAGTGCGTATGTGAGTGTGTTACTGTTCAGGTATGCATAAGGATGAATATATCAGTGAGTGTGAGTGTCAGTGGGACTTTGAGGGTGCGTGAGTGTGAGAGACAGTATGTCTGAGCATGTGTGTGTAAGTGTGTGTTCTAAAGACTGTTTTTGAATGTGTGTGCGTGTGTAAATTGTATGAATGTGTGAGAGTGACAGCACAAAAGACGAATGTCTGTGTGTGTGAACATTTGTGTGTATATGAGAGTCTGTGTAAGTGCGTTTGCTGGTGTGCTAGTGTGTGTGTAGGTGTCTGAGTGTGAGAAAATGAGAGTTTGGGAGTGTGTATTCGAGAATGTTGCAGCTTTTGTGTGATTGTGTTATTTTGCTTGAATGCGTGTGTTTGAGTTCTGTGTGGTTGCTTTCACATGTGTGATGTTTGCTTGTGTGTGTGAGTGTGTGGGTCTGTGTGTGCGTCTGCTTGTGTGTCAGTGTGAGAGTGTGAGGGGAATGGGGTGAATTATGATGCAAGGGTGCCTAACATGTTTGGAAGCGAAATGGGCATTCTCTGAGATAACGGAAAGCGACAGAACATGGTGGGAGACTATATATAGGAGTGCAATGTTGTCGAATGGTTTGGAAAGTGCTGCAATGTGACGCAATAGATGGTTCCTGTGTGTTTTGGAAGAGAACGGATCCTTCTTTGATGGAAAGAAACGCAGTAGAACGTGGTGGATTGTTGTAGAATGCAGTGGAATGTTGTGTAATGGAGAGCATTGTGATGAAGTGGAGAGAAAGTGAGTGGTTTGGACACGAGAGTAGCCTTCTTTCATGGAATGGAATGCAATACATATTGATGGATTTTTGGGTACGATAGTAGAAAATTGTGGAATGGAGTGAAATGTAGTGCAATAGACGGTTGAGGACCTTGTTTTATGCGAACGGTTGTATGTGTGTGTGACTGTGCAGCTGTGTGCGTTTGTGTGAGTGATTGTCATAGAGAGTGTGAGTGTGGAAGAGAGCATGTGCAAGATTGTGAGGGAGGTGTTGTGTGAGTGCACATGTGTGTGAAAGGCTGAGTGTGAGTGTGTTTATGGGAGTGTGTGTGAGCATGCTTATGTGAGAGTGAATATGAGGGATTACATGTGCGTTTGTGAGTGTATGAGAATGTGTGGGTGTGTGTGATACTGTGAGCCTGTGTGAGTACATGTATGAGTGTGAGAAAATGTGTGAGAATGTGAGTGAGTACATGTGAGTCTGAGTGAGGATATGTCAGTGTGACAGTGACTATGTCAGGTGTGTAGGTCTGCACATGTGTTTGGGTCTATGTACATGTGTGTGTTTGTTAGTTTGTGAGACTATAGGTGTCTGTGAGTGTGCGATTGTTGATATGTGATTGTGTGAGTCTGTGTGTGTCGGGCAGTGGGTGAGTTTGTGATAGTGTGAGAGGATTGCTTACTTTATTGTGTGTGCTTTGGTGAGCATATGTTTGTTGGTGTTTCTGTGAGCGTGTTTGTGAGAGCGGAGGTATGTGAGTGGAAGTGTGACTCTGAATGTGTGACTGTGTGTGTTTGTGATAGTATGAGTGCAGGTGAATATTTGTTAATATTTGAGTGTGCTTGTGTGTGTGTTTCAGTGGTCAGTAAGTATGTGTGTGTGTTTGTGAGTTTTTGTGAGTGTGTTTGTAGGTGTGGGAGTGTGGGAGAAGTGTTATTTTGTGACAGTGTGTGTTTGCTAATGTGTCTGAATGTCTGAATGATTGTGTGACTGTACGTGTTTGTGAGTGAGTGTGCGTGTGGTAGTGTGTGTGTACGAATGTGTGAGTGTGTCTGATTATGAGTATGAGTGTGTCAGAGTACCTGAGTGTGTGTTTAAATGTGATTGTGAGAGTGCTGGTGAGTGGGAGTGTGTGGGTGTGTATATGGCTGTGCTATTGTTTGAGAGAGTGTGTGATGGTATGTGAGGATGGGTGTGAGTTTGTCTATGTTTAGGTGTGAGAGTGTGTGTGAGTGTGTGTTAGTGTGTGATGCTGTGTGACATTATGTGTTTGTGTGAGTGTAGTTGTGTCAGAGAGGGTGTGCGAATATTCATTTTTGAATGTGTGAACGAGTGTGAGCCTTTGTGTGATGGTGTGTGTGAGTGAGTGTTTCTGTTTGCCATTATGTGTGTGATTGTGTGAATGAGTGTGACCAGTTAGAAATTTATCTGTGTGTGTACTTGTGTGAGTGTATATGACAGTGAGATTGTGAGCAGGTGTGAGTCTGTGAGTGTGTGTTTGTGTGTGTGAGAGTGTGTGTGATGGTGTGTTTGATGTGCGTCTGTGCATTTGTGTCTGCGTACATGTGAGTAATTTTGTGACAGTGTGTACAACTGTGTGTATTCTGGTGTGTGCCTGTGTGAGTGTGTGATTTTGTGTGGTTTTCAGTGAGTGAGCATGTGTTTGAGAGTGTCAGTGTGCAAGGGGCTGTGTGTGTTGTGTGAGAGTGTGAAAGGTGATAGTATGTGATTGTGTGTGAGTTAATATGAGCAGGTGTGTTTGAGTGTTTAAGTGAGTGTGTGTTTGTGATAGACTAGCATGAGTGGGTGTGTTACTCTGTGTGTATGAGTGACTGTGTGCTTCTGTTTACACGAGAGTGTGTGTGAGTGTGTGTTCGTGTTTGCAGGTGTGGAAGTGAGAGATAGACTGTGTGACTGTGTGAGTGTGTGTGATTGTGTGATTGTATGTGAATAGTTGTGAGGGTATGTATGCACGTGTGTGTGAATGTGAGTGTTTGAATGTGCACAAGTGCGTATGTGAGTGTGTTACTGTTCAGGTATGCATAAGGATGAATATATCAGTGAGTGTGAGTGTCAGTGGGACTTTGAGGGTGCGTGAGTGTGAGAGACAGTATGTCTGAGCATGTGTGTGTAAGTGTGTGCAAATGTGTGTTCTAAAGACTGTTTTTGAATGTGTGTGCGTGTGTAAATTGTATGAATGTGTGAGAGTGACAGCACAAAAGACGAATGTCTGTGTGAGTGAACATATGTGTGTATATGAGAGTCTGTGTAAGTGCGTTTGCTGGTGTTCTAGTGTGTGTGTAGGTGAGTGTGAGAAAATGAGAGTTTGTGAGTGTGTATTCGAGAATGTTGCAGCTTTTGTGTGATTGTGTTATTTTTCTTGAATGCGTGTGTTTGAGTGTCTGTGTGGTTGCTTTCACATGTGTGATGTTTGCTTGTGTGTGTGAGTGTGTGGGTCTGTGTGTGCGTCTGCTTGTGTGTCAGTGTGAGAGTGTGAGGGGAATGGGGTGAATTATGATGCAAGGGTGCCTAACATGTTTGGAAGCGAAATGGGCATTCTCTGAGATAACGGAAAGCGACAGAACATGGTGGGAGACCATATATAGGAGTGCAATGTTGTCGAATGGTTTGTAAAGTGCTGCAATGTGACGCAGTAGATGGTTCCTGTGTGTTTTGGAAGAGAACGGATCCTTCTTTGATGGAAAGAAACGCAGTAGAACGTGGTGGATTGTTGTAGAATGCAGTGGAATGTTGTGTAATGGAGAGCATTGTGATGAAGTGGAGAGAAAGTGAGTGGTTTGGACACGAGAGTAGCCTTCTTTCATGGAATGGAATGCAATACATGTTGATGGATTTTTGGGTACGATAGTAGAAAATTGTCTAATGGAGTGAAATGTAGTGCAATAGACGGTTGAGGACCTTGTTTTATGCGAACGGTTGTATGTGTGTGTGACTGTGCAGCTGTGTGCGTTTGTGTGAGTGATTGTCATAGAGAGTGTGAGTGTGGAAGAGAGCGTGTGCATGATTGTGAGGGAGGTGTTGTGTGAGTGCACATGTGTGTGAAAGGCTGAGTGTGAGTGTGTTTATGGGAGTGTGTGTGAGCATGCTTATGTGAGAGTGAATATGAGGGATTACATGTGCGTTTGTGAGTGTATGAGAATGTGTGGGTGTGTGTGATACTGTGAGCCTGTGTGAGTACATGTATGAGTGTGAGAAAATGTGTGAGAATGTGAGTGAGTACATGTGAGTCTGAGTGAGGATATGTCAGTGTGACAGTGACTATGTCAGGTGTGTAGGTCTGCACATGTGTTTGGGTCTATGTACATGTGTGTGTTTGTTAGTTTGTGAGACTATAGGTGTCTGTGAGTGTGCGATTGTTGATATGTGATTGTGTGAGTCTGTGTGTGTCGGGCAGTGGGTGAGTTTGTGATAGTGTGAGAGGATTGCTTACTTTATTGTGTGTGCTTTGGTGAGCATATGTTTGTTGGTGTTTCTGTGAGCGTGTTTGTGAGAGCGGAGGTATGTGAGTGGAAGTGTGACTCTGAATGTGTGACTGTGTGTGTTTGTGATAGTATGAGTTCATGTGAATATATGTTAATATTTGAGTGTGCTTGTGTGTGTGTTTCAGTGGTCAGTAAGTATGTGTGTGTGTGTTTGTGAGTTTTTGTGAGTGTGTTTGTAGGTGTGGGAGTGTGGGAGAAGTGTTATTTTGTGACAGTGTGTGTTTGCTAATGTGTCTGAATGTCTGAATGATTGTGTGACTGTACGTGTTTGTGAGTGAGTGTGCGTGTGGTAGTGTGTGTGTACGAATGTGTGAGTGTGTCTGATTATGAGTATGAGTGTGTCAGAGTACCTGAGTGTGTGTTTAAATGTGATTGTGAGAGTGCTGGTGAGTGGGAGTGTGTGGGTGTGTATATGGCTGTGCTATTGTTTGAGAGAGTGTGTGATGGTATGTGAGGATGGGTGTGAGTTTGTCTATGTTTAGGTGTGAGAGTGTGTGTGAGTGTGTGTTAGTGTGTGATGCTGTGTGACATTATGTGTTTGTGTGAGTGTAGTTGTGTCAGAGAGGGTGTGCGAATATTCATTTTTGAATGTGTGAACGAGTGTGAGCCTTTGTGTGATGGTGTGTGTGAGTGAGTGTTTCTGTTTGCCATTATGTGTGTGATTGTGTGAATGAGTGTGACCAGTTAGAAATTTATCTGTGTGTGTACTTGTGTGAGTGTATATGACAGTGAGATTGTGAGCAGGTGTGAGTCTGTGAGTGTGTGTTTGTGTGTGTGAGAGTGTGTGTGATGGTGTGTTTGATGTGCGTCTGTGCATTTGTGTCTGCGTACATGTGAGTAATTTTGTGACAGTGTGTACAACTGTGTGTATTCTGGTGTGTGCCTGTGTGAGTGTGTGATTTTGTGTGGTTTTCAGTGAGTGAGCATGTGTTTGAGAGTGTCAGTGTGCAAGGGGCTGTGTGTGTTGTGTGAGAGTGTGAAAGGTGATAGTATGTGATTGTGTGTGAGTTAATATGAGCAGGTGTGTTTGAGTGTTTAAGTGAGTGTGTTTTTGTGATAGAGTAGCTTGAGTGGGTGTGTTACACTGTGTGTATGAGTGACTGTGTGCTTCTGTTTACACGAGAGTGTGTGTGAGTGTGTGTTCGTCTTTGCAGGTGTGGAAGTGAGAGATAGACTGTGTGACTGTGTGAGTGTGTGTGATTGTGTGATTGTATGTGAATAGTTGTGAGGGTATGTATGCACGTGTGTGTGAATGTGAGTGTTTGAATGTGCACAAGTGCGTATGTGAGTGTGTTACTGTTCAGGTATGCATAAGGATGAATATATCAGTGAGTGTGAGTGTCAGTGGGACTTTGAGGGTGCGTGAGTGTGAGAGACAGTATGTCTGAGCATGTGTGTGTAAGTGTGTGTTCTAAAGACTGTTTTTGAATGTGTGTGCGTGTGTAAATTGTATGAATGTGTGAGAGTGACAGCACAAAAGACGAATGTCTGTGTGTGTGAACATTTGTGTGTATATGAGAGTCTGTGTAAGTGCGTTTGCTGGTGTGCTAGTGTGTGTGTAGGTGTCTGAGTGTGAGAAAATGAGAGTTTGTGAGTGTGTATTCGAGAATGTTGCAGCTTTTGTGTGATTGTGTTATTTTGCTTGAATGCGTGTGTTTGAGTGTCTGTGTGGTTGCTTTCACATGTGTGATGTTTGCTTGTGTGTGTGAGTGTGTGGGTCTGTGTGTGCGTCTGCTTGTGTGTCAGTGTGAGAGTGTGAGGGGAATGGGGTGAATTATGATGCAAGGGTGCCTAACATGTTTGGAAGCGAAATGGGCATTCTCTGAGATAACGGAAAGCGACAGAACATGGTGGGAGACTATATATAGGAGTGCAATGTTGTCGAATGGTTTGGAAAGTGCTGCAATGTGACGCAATAGATGGTTCCTGTGTGTTTTGGAAGAGAACGGATCCTTCTTTGATGGAAAGAAACGCAGTAGAACGTGGTGGATTGTTGTAGAATGCAGTGGAATGTTGTGTAATGGAGAGCATTGTGATGAAGTGGAGAGAAAGTGAGTGGTTTGGACACGAGAGTAGCCTTCTTTCATGGAATGGAATGCAATACATATTGATGGATTTTTGGGTACGATAGTAGAAAATTGTGGAATGGAGTGAAATGTAGTGCAATAGACGGTTGAGGACCTTGTTTTATGCGAACGGTTGTATGTGTGTGTGACTGTGCAGCTGTGTGCGTTTGTGTGAGTGATTGTCATAGAGAGTGTGAGTGTGGAAGAGAGCGTGTGCATGATTGTGAGGGAGGTGTTGTGTGAGTGCACATGTGTGTGAAAGGCTGAGTGTGAGTGTGTTTATGGGAGTGTGTGTGAGCATGCTTATGTGAGAGTGAATATGAGGGATTACATGTGCGTTTGTGAGTGTATGAGAATGTGTGGGTGTGTGTGATACTGTGAGCCTGTGTGAGTACATGTATGAGTGTGAGAAAATGTGTGAGAATGTGAGTGAGTACATGTGAGTCTGAGTGAGGATATGTCAGTGTGACAGTGACTATGTCAGGTGTGTAGGTCTGCACATGTGTTTGGGTCTATGTACATGTGTGTGTTTGTTAGTTTGTGAGACTATAGGTGTCTGTGAGTGTGCGATTGTTGATATGTGATTGTGTGAGTCTGTGTGTGTCGGGCAGTGGGTGAGTTTGTGATAGTGTGAGAGGATTGCTTACTTTATTGTGTGTGCTTTGGTGAGCATATGTTTGTTGGTGTTTCTGTGAGCGTGTTTGTGAGAGCGGAGGTATGTGAGTGGAAGTGTGACTCTGAATGTGTGACTGTGTGTGTTTGTGATAGTATGAGTGCATGTGAATATTTGTTAATATTTGAGTGTGCTTGTGTGTGTGTTTCAGTGGTCAGTAAGTATGTGTGTGTGTGTTTGTGAGTTTTTGTGAGTGTGTTTGTAGGTGTGGGAGTGTGGGAGAAGTGTTATTTTGTGACAGTGTGTGTTTGCTAATGTGTCTGAATGTCTGAATGATTGTGTGACTGTACATGTTTGTGAGTGAGTGTGCGTGTGGTAGTGTGTGTGTACGAATGTGTGAGTGTGTCTGATTATGAGTATGAGTGTGTCAGAGTACCTGAGTGTGTGTTTAAATGTGATTGTGAGAGTGCTGGTGAGTGGGAGTGTGTGGGTGTGTATATGGCTGTGCTATTGTTTGAGAGAGTGTGTGATGGTATGTGAGGATGGGTGTGAGTTTGTCTATGTTTAGGTGTGAGAGTGTGTGTGAGTGTGTGTTAGTGTGTGATGCTGTGTGACATTATGTGTTTGTGTGAGTGTAGTTGTGTCAGAGAGGGTGTGCGAATATTCATTTTTGAATGTGTGAACGAGTGTGAGCCTTTGTGTGATGGTGTGTGTGAGTGAGTGTTTCTGTTTGCCATTATGTGTGTGATTGTGTGAATGAGTGTGACCAGTTAGAAATTTATCTGTGTGTGTACTTGTGTGAGTGTATATGACAGTGAGATTGTGAGCAGGTGTGAGTCTGTGAGTGTGTGTTTGTGTGTGTGAGAGTGTGTGTGATGGTGTGTTTGATGTGCGTCTGTGCATTTGTGTCTGCGTACATGTGAGTAATTTTGTGACAGTGTGTACAACTGTGTGTATTCTGGTGTGTGCCTGTGTGAGTGTGTGATTTTGTGTGGTTTTCAGTGAGTGAGCATGTGTTTGAGAGTGTCAGTGTGCAAGGGGCTGTGTGTGTTGTGTGAGAGTGTGAAAGGTGATAGTATGTGATTGTGTGTGAGTTAATATGAGCAGGTGTGTTTGAGTGTTTAAGTGAGTGTGTGTTTGTGATAGACTAGCATGAGTGGGTGTGTTACTCTGTGTGTATGAGTGACTGTGTGCTTCTGTTTACACGAGAGTGTGTGTGAGTGTGTGTTCGTGTTTGCAGGTGTGGAAGTGAGAGATAGACTGTGTGACTGTGTGAGTGTGTGTGATTGTGTGATTGTATGTGAATAGTTGTGAGGGTATGTATGCACGTGTGTGTGAATGTGAGTGTTTGAATGTGCACAAGTGCGTATGTGAGTGTGTTACTGTTCAGGTATGCATAAGGATGAATATATCAGTGAGTGTGAGTGTCAGTGGGACTTTGAGGGTGCGTGAGTGTGAGAGACAGTATGTCTGAGCATGTGTGTGTAAGTGTGTGCAAATGTGTGTTCTAAAGACTGTTTTTGAATGTGTGTGCGTGTGTAAATTGTATGAATGTGTGAGAGTGACAGCACAAAAGACGAATGTCTGTGTGTGTGAACATTTGTGTGTATATGAGAGTCTGTGTAAGTGCGTTTGCTGGTGTGCTAGTGTGTGTGTAGGTGTCTGAGTGTGAGAAAATGAGAGTTTGTGAGTGTGTATTTGAGAATGTTGCAGCTTTTGTGTGATTGTGTTATTTTGCTTGAATGCGTGTGTTTGAGTGTCTGTGTGGTTGCTTTCACATGTGTGATGTTTGCTTGTGTGTGTGAGTGTGTGGGTCTGTGTGTGCGTCTGCTTGTGTGTCAGTGTGAGAGTGTGAGGGGAATGGGGTGAATTATGATGCAAGGGTGCCTAACATGTTTGGAAGCGAAATGGGCATTCTCTGAGATAACGGAAAGCGACAGAACATGGTGGGAGACTATATATAGGAGTGCAATGTTGTCGAATGGTTTGGAAAGTGCTGCAATGTGACGCAATAGATGGTTCCTGTGTGTTTTGGAAGAGAACGGATCCTTCTTTGATGGAAAGAAACGCAGTAGAACGTGGTGGATTGTTGTAGAATGCAGTGGAATGTTGTGTAATGGAGAGCATTGTGATGAAGTGGAGAGAAAGTGAGTGGTTTGGACACGAGAGTAGCCTTCTTTCATGGAATGGAATGCAATACATATTGATGGATTTTTGGGTACGATAGTAGAAAATTGTGGAATGGAGTGAAATGTAGTGCAATAGACGGTTGAGGACCTTGTTTTATGCGAACGGTTGTATGTGTGTGTGACTGTGCAGCTGTGTGCGTTTGTGTGAGTGATTGTCATAGAGAGTGTGAGTGTGGAAGAGAGCGTGTGCAAGATTGTGAGGGAGGTGTTGTGTGAGTGCACATGTGTGTGAAAGGCTGAGTGTGAGTGTGTTTATGGGAGTGTGTGTGAGCATGCTTATGTGAGAGTGAATATGAGGGATTACATGTGCGTTTGTGAGTGTATGAGAATGTGTGGGTGTGTGTGATACTGTGAGCCTGTGTGAGTACATGTATGAGTGTGAGAAAATGTGTGAGAATGTGAGTGAGTACATGTGAGTCTGAGTGAGGATATGTCAGTGTGACAGTGACTATGTCAGGTGTGTAGGTCTGCACATGTGTTTGGGTCTATGTACATGTGTGTGTTTGTTAGTTTGTGAGACTATAGGTGTCTGTGAGTGTGCGATTGTTGATATGTGATTGTGTGAGTCTGTGTGTGTCGGGCAGTGGGTGAGTTTGTGATAGTGTGAGAGGATTGCTTACTTTATTGTGTGTGCTTTGGTGAGCATATGTTTGTTGGTGTTTCTGTGAGCGTGTTTGTGAGAGCGGAGGTATGTGAGTGGAAGTGTGACTCTGAATGTGTGACTGTGTGTGTTTGTGATAGTATGAGTGCATGTGAATATTTGTTAATATTTGAGTGTGCTTGTGTGTGTGTTTCAGTGGTCAGTAAGTATGTGTGTGTGTGTTTGTGAGTTTTTGTGAGTGTGTTTGTAGGTGTGGGAGTGTGGGAGAAGTGTTATTTTGTGACAGTGTGTGTTTGCTAATGTGTCTGAATGTCTGAATGATTGTGTGACTGTACGTGTTTGTGAGTGAGTGTGCGTGTGGTAGTGTGTGTGTACGAATGTGTGAGTGTGTCTGATTATGAGTATGAGTGTGTCAGAGTACCTGAGTGTGTGTTTAAATGTGATTGTGAGAGTGCTGGTGAGTGGGAGTGTGTGGGTGTGTATATGGCTGTGCTATTGTTTGAGAGAGTGTGTGATGGTATGTGAGGATGGGTGTGAGTTTGTCTATGTTTAGGTGTGAGAGTGTGTGTGAGTGTGTGTTAGTGTGTGATGCTGTGTGACATTATGTGTTTGTGTGAGTGTAGTTGTGTCAGAGAGGGTGTGCGAATATTCATTTTTGAATGTGTGAACGAGTGTGAGCCTTTGTGTGATGGTGTGTGTGAGTGAGTGTTTCTGTTTGCCATTATGTGTGTGATTGTGTGAATGAGTGTGACCAGTTAGAAATTTATCTGTGTGTGTACTTGTGTGAGTGTATATGACAGTGAGATTGTGAGCAGGTGTGAGTCTGTGAGTGTGTGTTTGTGTGTGTGAGAGTGTGTGTGATGGTGTGTTTGATGTGCATCTGTGCATTTGTGTCTGCGTACATGTGAGTAATTTTGTGACAGTGTGTACAACTGTGTGTATTCTGGTGTGTGCCTGTGTGAGTGTGTGATTTTGTGTGGTTTTCAGTGAGTGAGCATGTGTTTGAGAGTGTCAGTGTGCAAGGGGCTGTGTGTGTTGTGTGAGAGTGTGAAAGGTGATAGTATGTGATTGTGTGTGAGTTAATATGAGCAGGTGTGTTTGAGTGTTTAAGTGAGTGTGTGTTTGTGATAGACTAGCATGAGTGGGTGTGTTACTCTGTGTGTATGAGTGACTGTGTGCTTCTGTTTACATGAGAGTGTGTGTGAGTGTGTGTTCGTGTTTGCAGGTGTGGAAGTGAGAGATAGACTGTGTGACTGTGTGAGTGTGTGTGATTGTGTGATTGTATGTGAATAGTTGTGAGGGTATGTATGCACGTGTGTGTGAATGTGAGTGTTTGAATGTGCACAAGTGCGTATGTGAGTGTGTTACTGTTCAGGTATGCATAAGGATGAATATATCAGTGAGTGTGAGTGTCTGTGGGACTTTGAGGGTGCGTGAGTGTGAGAGACAGTATGTCTGAGCATGTGTGTGTAAGTGTGTGCAAATGTGTGTTCTAAAGACTGTTTTTGAATGTGTGTGCGTGTGTAAATTGTATGAATGTGTGAGAGTGACAGCACAAAAGACGAATGTCTGTGTGTGTGAACATTTGTGTGTATATGAGAGTCTGTGTAAGTGCGTTTGCTGGTGTGCTAGTGTGTGTGTAGGTGTCTGAGTGTGAGAAAATGAGAGTTTGTGAGTGTGTATTCGAGAATGTTGCAGCTTTTGTGTGATTGTGTTATTTTGCTTGAATGCGTGTGTTTGAGTGTCTGTGTGGTTGCTTTCACATGTGTGATGTTTGCTTGTGTGTGTGAGTGTGTGGGTCTGTGTGTGCGTCTGCTTGTGTGTCAGTGTGAGAGTGTGAGGGGAATGGGGTGAATTATGATGCAAGGGTGCCTAACATGTTTGGAAGCGAAATGGGCATTCTCTGAGATAACGGAAAGCGACAGAACATGGTGGGAGACTATATATAGGAGTGCAATGTTGTCGAATGGTTTGGAAAGTGCTGCAATGTGACGCAATAGATGGTTCCTGTGTGTTTTGGAAGAGAACGGATCCTTCTTTGATGGAAAGAAACGCAGTAGAACGTGGTGGATTGTTGTA
This sequence comes from Manis pentadactyla, assembly GCF_030020395.1. NCBI lineage: Eukaryota > Metazoa > Chordata > Mammalia > Pholidota > Manidae > Manis > Manis pentadactyla. The sequence goes on along the minus strand of NW_026644599.1, from coordinate 1,482,574 downwards.
GAATGCAGTGGAATGTTGTGTAATGGAGAGCATTGTGATGAAGTGGAGAGAAATTGAGTGGTTTGGACACGAGAGTAGCCTTCTTTCATGGAATGGAATGCAATACATATTGATGGATTTTTGGGTACGATAGTAGAAAATTGTGGAATGGAGTGAAATGTAGTGCAATAGACGGTTGAGGACCTTGTTTTATGCGAACGGTTGTATGTGTGTGTGACTGTGCAGCTGTGTGCGTTTGTGTGAGTGATTGTCATAGAGAGTGTGAGTGTGGAAGAGAGCGTGTGCAAGATTGTGAGGGAGGTGTTGTGTGAGTGCACATGTGTGTGAAAGGCTGAGTGTGAGTGTGTTTATGGGAGTGTGTGTGAGCATGCTTATGTGAGAGTGAATATGAGGGATTACATGTGCGTTTGTGAGTGTATGAGAATGTGTGGGTGTGTGTGATACTGTGAGCCTGTGTGAGTACATGTATGAGTGTGAGAAAATGTGTGAGAATGTGAGTGAGTACATGTGAGTCTGAGTGAGGATATGTCAGTGTGACAGTGACTATGTCAGGTGTGTAGGTCTGCACATGTGTTTGGGTCTATGTACATGTGTGTGTTTGTTAGTTTGTGAGACTATAGGTGTCTGTGAGTGTGCGATTGTTGATATGTGATTGTGTGAGTCTGTGTGTGTCGGGCAGTGGGTGAGTTTGTGATAGTGTGAGAGGATTGCTTACTTTATTGTGTGTGCTTTGGTGAGCATATGTTTGTTGGTGTTTCTGTGAGCGTGTTTGTGAGAGCGGAGGTATGTGAGTGGAAGTGTGACTCTGAATGTGTGACTGTGTGTGTTTGTGATAGTATGAGTGCATGTGAATATTTGTTAATATTTGAGTGTGCTTGTGTGTGTGTTTCAGTGGTCAGTAAGTATGTGTGTGTGTGTTTGTGAGTTTTTGTGAGTGTGTTTGTAGGTGTGGGAGTGTGGGAGAAGTGTTATTTTGTGACAGTGTGTGTTTGCCAATGTGTCTGAATGTCTGAATGATTGTGTGACTGTACGTGTTTGTGAGTGAGTGTGCGTGTGGTAGTGTGTGTGTACGAATGTGTGAGTGTGTCTGATTATGAGTATGAGTGTGTCAGAGTACCTGAGTGTGTGTTTAAATGTGATTGTGAGAGTGCTGGTGAGTGGGAGTGTGTGGGTGTGTATATGGCTGTGCTATTGTTTGAGAGAGTGTGTGATGGTATGTGAGGATGGGTGTGAGTTTGTCTATGTTTAGGTGTGAGAGTGTGTGTGAGTGTGTGTTAGTGTGTGATGCTGTGTGACATTATGTGTTTGTGTGAGTGTAGTTGTGTCAGAGAGGGTGTGCGAATATTCATTTTTGAATGTGTGAACGAGTGTGAGCCTTTGTGTGATGGTGTGTGTGAGTGAGTGTTTCTGTTTGCCATTATGTGTGTGATTGTGTGAATGAGTGTGACCAGTTAGAAATTTATCTGTGTGTGTACTTGTGTGAGTGTATATGACAGTGAGATTGTGAGCAGGTGTGAGTCTGTGAGTGTGTGTTTGTGTGTGTGAGAGTGTGTGTGATGGTGTGTTTGATGTGCGTCTGTGCATTTGTGTCTGCGTACATGTGAGTAATTTTGTGACAGTGTGTACAACTGTGTGTATTCTGGTGTGTGCCTGTGTGAGTGTGTGATTTTGTGTGGTTTTCAGTGAGTGAGCATGTGTTTGAGAGTGTCAGTGTGCAAGGGGCTGTGTGTGTTGTGTGAGAGTGTGAAAGGTGATAGTATGTGATTGTGTGTGAGTTAATATGAGCAGGTGTGTTTGAGTGTTTAAGTGAGTGTGTGTTTGTGATAGACTAGCATGAGTGGGTGTGTTACTCTGTGTGTATGAGTGACTGTGTGCTTCTGTTTACACGAGAGTGTGTGTGAGTGTGTGTTCGTGTTTGCAGGTGTGGAAGTGAGAGATAGACTGTGTGACTGTGTGAGTGTGTGTGATTGTGTGATTGTATGTGAATAGTTGTGAGGGTATGTATGCACGTGTGTGTGAATGTGAGTGTTTGAATGTGCACAAGTGCGTATGTGAGTGTGTTACTGTTCAGGTATGCATAAGGATGAATATATCAGTGAGTGTGAGTGTCTGTGGGACTTTGAGGGTGCGTGAGTGTGAGAGACAGTATGTCTGAGCATGTGTGTGTAAGTGTGTGCAAATGTGTGTTCTAAAGCCTGTTTTTGAATGTGTGTGCGTGTGTAAATTGTATGAATGTGTGAGAGTGACAGCACAAAAGACGAATGTCTGTGTGTGTGAACATTTGGGTGTATATGAGAGTCTGTGTAAGTGCGTTTGCTGGTGTGCTAGTGTGTGTGTAGGTGTCTGAGTGTGAGAAAATGAGAGTTTGTGAGTGTGTATTCGAGAATGTTGCAGCTTTTGTGTGATTGTGTTATTTTGCTTGAATGCGTGTGTTTGAGTGTCTGTGTGGTTGCTTTCACATGTGTGATGTTTGCTTGTGTGTGTGAGTGTGTGGGTCTGTGTGTGCGTCTGCTTGTGTGTCAGTGTGAGAGTGTGAGGGGAATGGGGTGAATTATGATGCAAGGGTGCCTAACATGTTTGGAAGCGAACTGGGCATTCTCTGAGATAACGGAAAGCGACAGAACATGGTGGGAGACTATATATAGGAGTGCAATGTTGTCGAATGGTTTGGAAAGTGCTGCAATGTGACGCAATAGATGGTTCCTGTGTGTTTTGGAAGAGAACGGATCCTTCTTTGATGGAAAGAAACGCAGTAGAACGTGGTGGATTGTTGTAGAATGCAGTGGAATGTTGTGTAATGGAGAGCATTGTGATGAAGTGGAGAGAAATTGAGTGGTTTGGACACGAGAGTAGCCTTCTTTCATGGAATGGAATGCAATACATATTGATGGATTTTTGGGTACGATAGTAGAAAATTGTGGAATGGAGTGAAATGTAGTGCAATAGACGGTTGAGGACCTTGTTTTATGCGAACGGTTGTATGTGTGTGTGACTGTGCAGCTGTGTGCGTTTGTGTGAGTGATTGTCATAGAGAGTGTGAGTGTGGAAGAGAGCGTGTGCAAGATTGTGAGGTAGGTGTTGTGTGAGTGCACATGTGTGTGAAAGGCTGAGTGTGAGTGTGTTTATGGGAGTGTGTGTGAGCATGCTTATGTGAGAGTGAATATGAGAGATTACATGTGCGTTTGTGAGTGTATGAGAATGTGTGGGTGTGTGTGATACTGTGAGCCTGTGTGAGTACATGTATGAGTGTGAGAAAATGTGTGAGAATGTGAGTGAGTACATGTGAGTCTGAGTGAGGATATGTCAGTGTGACAGTGACTATGTCAGGTGTGTAGGTCTGCACATGTGTTTGGGTCTATGTACATGTGTGTGTTTGTTAGTTTGTGAGACTATAGGTGTCTGTGAGTGTGCGATTGTTGATATGTGATTGTGTGAGTCTGTGTGTGTCGGGCAGTGGGTGAGTTTGTGATAGTGTGAGAGGATTGCTTACTTTATTGTGTGTGCTTTGGTGAGCATATGTTTGTTGGTGTTTCTGTGAGCGTGTTTGTGAGAGCGGAGGTATGTGAGTGGAAGTGTGACTCTGAATGTGTGACTGTGTGTGTTTGTGATAGTATGAGTGCATGTGAATATTTGTTAATATTTGAGTGTGCTTGTGTGTGTGTTTCAGTGGGCAGTAAGTATGTGTGTGTGTGTTTGTGAGTTTTTGTGAGTGTGTTTGTAGGTGTGGGAGTGTGGGAGAAGTGTTATTTTGTGACAGTGTGTGTTTGCTAATGTGTCTGAATGTCTGAATGATTGTGTGACTGTACGTGTTTGTGAGTGAGTGTGCGTGTGGTAGTGTGTGTGTACGAATGTGTGAGTGTGTCTGATTATGAGTATGAGTGTGTCAGAGTACCTGAGTGTGTGTTTAAATGTGATTGTGAGAGTGCTGGTGAGTGGGAGTGTGTGGGTGTGTATATGGCTGTGCTATTGTTTGAGAGAGTGTGTGATGGTATGTGAGGATGGGTGTGAGTTTGTCTATGTTTAGGTGTGAGAGTGTGTGTGAGTGTGTGTTAGTGTGTGATGCTGTGTGACATTATGTGTTTGTGTGAGTGTAGTTGTGTCAGAGAGGGTGTGCGAATATTCATTTTTGAATGTGTGAACGAGTGTGAGCCTTTGTGTGATGGTGTGTGTGAGTGAGTGTTTCTGTTTGCCATTATGTGTGTGATTGTGTGAATGAGTGTGACCAGTTAGAAATTTATCTGTGTGTGTACTTGTGTGAGTGTATATGACAGTGAGATTATGAGCAGGTGTGAGTCTGTGTGTGTGTTTGTGTGTGTGAGAGTGTGTGTGATGGTGTGTTTGATGTGCGTCTGTGCATTTGTGTCTGCGTACATGTGAGTAATTTTGTGACAGTGTGTACAACTGTGTGTATTCTGGTGTGTGCCTGTGTGAGTGTGTGATTTTGTGTGGTTTTCAGTGAGTGAGCATGTGTTTGAGAGTGTCAGTGTGCAAGGGGCTGTGTGTGTTGTGTGAGAGTGTGAAAGGTGATAGTATGTGATTGTGTGTGAGTTAATATGAGCAGGTGTGTTTGAGTGTTTAAGTGAGTGTGTGTTTGTGATAGACTAGCATGAGTGGGTGTGTTACTCTGTGTGTATGAGTGACTGTGTGCTTCTGTTTACATGAGAGTGTGTGTGAGTGTGTGTTCGTGTTTGCAGGTGTGGAAGTGAGAGATAGACTGTGTGACTGTGTGAGTGTGTGTGATTGTGTGATTGTATGTGAATAGTTGTGAGGGTATGTATGCACGTGTGTGTGAATGTGAGTGTTTGAATGTGCACAAGTGCGTATGTGAGTGTGTTACTGTTCAGGTATGCATAAGGATGAATATATCAGTGAGTGTGAGTGTCTGTGGGACTTTGAGGGTGCGTGAGTGTGAGAGACAGTATGTCTGAGCATGTGTGTGTAAGTGTGTGCAAATGTGTGTTCTAAAGACTGTTTTTGAATGTGTGTGCGTGTGTAAATTGTATGAATGTGTGAGAGTGACAGCACAAAAGACGAATGTCTGTGTGTGTGAACATTTGTGTGTATATGAGAGTCTGTGTAAGTGCGTTTGCTGGTGTGCTAGTGTGTGTGTAGGTGTCTGAGTGTGAGAAAATGAGAGTTTGTGAGTGTGTATTCGAGAATGTTGCAGCTTTTGTGTGATTGTGTTATTTTGCTTGAATGCGTGTGTTTGAGTGTCTGTGTGGTTGCTTTCACATGTGTGATGTTTGCTTGTGTGTGTGAGTGTGTGGGTCTGTGTGTGCGTCTGCTTGTGTGTCAGTGTGAGAGTGTGAGGGGAATGGGGTGAATTATGATGCAAGGGTGCCTAACATGTTTGGAAGCGAAATGGGCATTCTCTGAGATAACGGAAAGCGACAGAACATGGTGGGAGACTATATATAGGAGTGCAATGTTGTCGAATGGTTTGGAAAGTGCTGCAATGTGACGCAATAGATGGTTCCTGTGTGTTTTGGAAGAGAACGGATCCTTCTTTGATGGAAAGAAACGCAGTAGAACGTGGTGGATTGTTGTAGAATGCAGTGGAATGTTGTGTAATGGAGAGCATTGTGATGAAGTGGAGAGAAATTGAGTGGTTTGGACACGAGAGTAGCCTTCTTTCATGGAATGGAATGCAATACATATTGATGGATTTTTGGGTACGATAGTAGAAAATTGTGGAATGGAGTGAAATGTAGTGCAATAGACGGTTGAGGACCTTGTTTTATGCGAACGGTTGTATGTGTGTGTGACTGTGCAGCTGTGTGCGTTTGTGTGAGTGATTGTCATAGAGAGTGTGAGTGTGGAAGAGAGCGTGTGCAAGATTGTGAGGGAGGTGTTGTGTGAGTGCACATGTGTGTGAAAGGCTGAGTGTGAGTGTGTTTATGGGAGTGTGTGTGAGCATGCTTATGTGAGAGTGAATATGAGGGATTACATGTGCGTTTGTGAGTGTATGAGAATGTGTGGGTGTGTGTGATACTGTGAGCCTGTGTGAGTACATGTATGAGTGTGAGAAAATGTGTGAGAATGTGAGTGAGTACATGTGAGTCTGAGTGAGGATATGTCAGTGTGACAGTGACTATGTCAGGTGTGTAGGTCTGCACATGTGTTTGGGTCTATGTACATGTGTGTGTTTGTTAGTTTGTGAGACTATAGGTGTCTGTGAGTGTGCGATTGTTGATATGTGATTGTGTGAGTCTGTGTGTGTCGGGCAGTGGGTGAGTTTGTGATAGTGTGAGAGGATTGCTTACTTTATTGTGTGTGCTTTGGTGAGCATATGTTTGTTGGTGTTTCTGTGAGCGTGTTTGTGAGAGCGGAGGTATGTGAGTGGAAGTGTGACTCTGAATGTGTGACTGTGTGTGTTTGTGATAGTATGAGTGCATGTGAATATTTGTTAATATTTGAGTGTGCTTGTGTGTGTGTTTCAGTGGTCAGTAAGTATGTGTGTGTGTGTTTGTGAGTTTTTGTGAGTGTGTTTGTAGGTGTGGGAGTGTGGGAGAAGTGTTATTTTGTGACAGTGTGTGTTTGCTAATGTGTCTGAATGTCTGAATGATTGTGTGACTGTACGTGTTTGTGAGTGAGTGTGCGTGTGGTAGTGTGTGTGTACGAATGTGTGAGTGTGTCTGATTATGAGTATGAGTGTGTCAGAGTACCTGAGTGTGTGTTTAAATGTGATTGTGAGAGTGCTGGTGAGTGGGAGTGTGTGGGTGTGTATATGGCTGTGCTATTGTTTGAGAGAGTGTGTGATGGTATGTGAGGATGGGTGTGAGTTTGTCTATGTTTAGGTGTGAGAGTGTGTGTGAGTGTGTGTTAGTGTGTGATGCTGTGTGACATTATGTGTTTGTGTGAGTGTAGTTGTGTCAGAGAGGGTGTGCGAATATTCATTTTTGAATGTGTGAACGAGTGTGAGCCTTTGTGTGATGGTGTGTGTGAGTGAGTGTTTCTGTTTGCCATTATGTGTGTGATTGTGTGAATGAGTGTGACCAGTTAGAAATTTATCTGTGTGTGTACTTGTGTGAGTGTATATGACAGTGAGATTGTGAGCAGGTGTGAGTCTGTGAGTGTGTGTTTGTGTGTGTGAGAGTGTGTGTGATGGTGTGTTTGATGTGCGTCTGTGCATTTGTGTCTGCGTACATGTGAGTAATTTTGTGACAGTGTGTACAACTGTGTGTATTCTGGTGTGTGCCTGTGTGAGTGTGTGATTTTGTGTGGTTTTCAGTGAGTGAGCATGTGTTTGAGAGTGTCAGTGTGCAAGGGGCTGTGTGTGTTGTGTGAGAGTGTGAAAGGTGATAGTATGTGATTGTGTGTGAGTTAATATGAGCAGGTGTGTTTGAGTGTTTAAGTGAGTGTGTGTTTGTGATAGACTAGCATGAGTGGGTGTGTTACTCTGTGTGTATGAGTGACTGTGTGCTTCTGTTTACACGAGAGTGTGTGTGAGTGTGTGTTCGTGTTTGCAGGTGTGGAAGTGAGAGATAGACTGTGTGACTGTGTGAGTGTGTGTGATTGTGTGATTGTATGTGAATAGTTGTGAGGGTATGTATGCACGTGTGTGTGAATGTGAGTGTTTGAATGTGCACAAGTGCGTATGTGAGTGTGTTACTGTTCAGGTATGCATAAGGATGAATATATCAGTGAGTGTGAGTGTCAGTGGGACTTTGAGGGTGCGTGAGTGTGAGAGACAGTATGTCTGAGCATGTGTGTGTAAGTGTGTGCAAATGTGTGTTCTAAAGCCTGTTTTTGAATGTGTGTGCGTGTGTAAATTGTATGAATGTGTGAGAGTGACAGCACAAAAGACGAATGTCTGTGTGTGTGAACATTTGGGTGTATATGAGAGTCTGTGTAAGTGCGTTTGCTGGTGTGCTAGTGTGTGTGTAGGTGTCTGAGTGTGAGAAAATGAGAGTTTGTGAGTGTGTATTCGAGAATGTTGCAGCTTTTGTGTGATTGTGTTATTTTGCTTGAATGCGTGTGTTTGAGTGTCTGTGTGGTTGCTTTCACATGTGTGATGTTTGCTTGTGTGTGTGAGTGTGTGGGTCTGTGTGTGCGTCTGCTTGTGTGTCAGTGTGAGAGTGTGAGGGGAATGGGGTGAATTATGATGCAAGGGTGCCTAACATGTTTGGAAGCGAACTGGGCATTCTCTGAGATAACGGAAAGCGACAGAACATGGTGGGAGACTATATATAGGAGTGCAATGTTGTCGAATGGTTTGGAAAGTGCTGCAATGTGACGCAATAGATGGTTCCTGTGTGTTTTGGAAGAGAACGGATCCTTCTTTGATGGAAAGAAACGCAGTAGAACGTGGTGGATTGTTGTAGAATGCAGTGGAATGTTGTGTAATGGAGAGCATTGTGATGAAGTGGAGAGAAATTGAGTGGTTTGGACACGAGAGTAGCCTTCTTTCATGGAATGGAATGCAATACATATTGATGGATTTTTGGGTACGATAGTAGAAAATTGTGGAATGGAGTGAAATGTAGTGCAATAGACGGTTGAGGACCTTGTTTTATGCGAACGGTTGTATGTGTGTGTGACTGTGCAGCTGTGTGCGTTTGTGTGAGTGATTGTCATAGAGAGTGTGAGTGTGGAAGAGAGCGTGTGCAAGATTGTGAGGTAGGTGTTGTGTGAGTGCACATGTGTGTGAAAGGCTGAGTGTGAGTGTGTTTATGGGAGTGTGTGTGAGCATGCTTATGTGAGAGTGAATATGAGGGATTACATGTGCGTTTGTGAGTGTATGAGAATGTGTGGGTGTGTGTGATACTGTGAGCCTGTGTGAGTACATGTATGAGTGTGAGAAAATGTGTGAGAATGTGAGTGAGTACATGTGAGTCTGAGTGAGGATATGTCAGTGTGACAGTGACTATGTCAGGTGTGTAGGTCTGCACATGTGTTTGGGTCTATGTACATGTGTGTGTTTGTTAGTTTGTGAGACTATAGGTGTCTGTGAGTGTGCGATTGTTGATATGTGATTGTGTGAGTCTGTGTGTGTCGGGCAGTGGGTGAGTTTGTGATAGTGTGAGAGGATTGCTTACTTTATTGTGTGTGCTTTGGTGAGCATATGTTTGTTGGTGTTTCTGTGAGCGTGTTTGTGAGAGCGGAGGTATGTGAGTGGAAGTGTGACTCTGAATGTGTGACTGTGTGTGTTTGTGATAGTATGAGTGCATGTGAATATATGTTAATATTTGAGTGTGCTTGTGTGTGTGTTTCAGTGGTCAGTAAGTATGTGTGTGTGTTTGTGAGTTTTTGTGAGTGTGTTTGTAGGTGTGGGAGTGTGGGAGAAGTGTTATTTTGTGACAGTGTGTGTTTGCTAATGTGTCTGAATGTCTGAATGATTGTGTGACTGTACGTGTTTGTGAGTGAGTGTGCGTGTGGTAGTGTGTGTGTACGAATGTGTGAGTGTGTCTGATTATGAGTATGAGTGTGTCAGAGTACCTGAGTGTGTGTTTAAATGTGATTGTGAGAGTGCTGGTGAGTGGGAGTGTGTGGGTGCGTATATGGCTGTGCTATTGTTTGAGAGAGTGTGTGATGGTATGTGAGGATGGGTGTGAGTTTGTCTATGTTTAGGTGTGAGAGTGTGTGTGAGTGTGTGTTAGTGTGTGATGCTGTGTGACATTATGTGTTTGTGTGAGTGTAGTTGTGTCAGAGAGGGTGTGCGAATATTCATTTTTGAATGTGTGAACGAGTGTGAGCCTTTGTGTGATGGTGTGTGTGAGTGAGTGTTTCTGTTTGCCATTATGTGTGTGATTGTGTGAATGAGTGTGACCAGTTAGAAATTTATCTGTGTGTGTACTTGTGTGAGTGTATATGACAGTGAGATTGTGAGCAGGTGTGAGTCTGTGAGTGTGTGTTTGTGTGTGTGAGAGTGTGTGTGATGGTGTGTTTGATGTGCGTCTGTGCATTTGTGTCTGCGTACATGTGAGTAATTTTGTGACAGTGTGTACAACTGTGTGTATTCTGGTGTGTGCCTGTGTGAGTGTGTGATTTTGTGTGGTTTTCAGTGAGTGAGCATGTGTTTGAGAGTGTCAGTGTGCAAGGGGCTGTGTGTGTTGTGTGAGAGTGTGAAAGGTGATAGTATGTGATTGTGTGTGAGTTAATATGAGCAGGTGTGTTTGAGTGTTTAAGTGAGTGTGTGTTTGTGATAGACTAGCATGAGTGGGTGTGTTACTCTGTGTGTATGAGTGACTGTGTGCTTCTGTTTACACGAGAGTGTGTGTGAGTGTGTGTTCGTGTTTGCAGGTGTGGAAGTGAGAGATAGACTGTGTGACTGTGTGAGTGTGTGTGATTGTGTGATTGTATGTGAATAGTTGTGAGGGTATGTATGCACGTGTGTGTGAATGTGAGTGTTTGAATGTGCACAAGTGCGTATGTGAGTGTGTTACTGTTCAGGTATGCATAAGGATGAATATATCAGTGAGTGTGAGTGTCAGTGGGACTTTGAGGGTGCGTGAGTGTGAGAGACAGTATGTCTGAGCATGTGTGTGTAAGTGTGTGTTCTAAAGACTGTTTTTGAATGTGTGTGCGTGTGTAAATTGTATGAATGTGTGAGAGTGACAGCACAAAAGACGAATGTCTGTGTGTGTGAACATTTGTGTGTATATGAGAGTCTGTGTAAGTGCGTTTGCCGGTGTGCTAGTGTGTGTGTAGGTGTCTGAGTGTGAGAAAATGAGAGTTTGTGAGTGTGTATTCGAGAATGTTGCAGCTTTTGTGTGATTGTGTTATTTTGCTTGAATGCGTGTGTTTGAGTGTCTGTGTGGTTGCTTTCACATGTGTGATGTTTGCTTGTGTGTGTGAGTGTGTGGGTCTGTGTGTGCGTCTGCTTGTGTGTCAGTGTGAGAGTGTGAGGGGAATGGGGTGAATTATGATGCAAGGGTGCCTAACATGTTTGGAAGCGAAATGGGCATTCTCTGAGATAACGGAAAGCGACAGAACATGGTGGGAGACTATATATAGGAGTGCAATGTTGTCGAATGGTTTGGAAAGTGCTGCAATGTGACGCAGTAGATGGTTCCTGTGTGTTTTGGAAGAGAACGGATCCTTCTTTGATGGAAAGAAACGCAGTAGAACGTGGTGGATTGTTGTAGAATGCAGTGGAATGTAGTGTAATGGAGAGCATTGTGATGAAGTGGAGAGAAATTGAGTGGTTTGGACACGAGAGTAGCCTTCTTTCATGGAATGGAATGCAATACATGTTGATGGATTTTTGGGTACGATAGTAGAAAATTGTGGAATGGAGTGAAATGTAGTGCAATAGACGGTTGAGGACCTTGTTTTATGCGAACGGTTGTATGTGTGTGTGACTGTGCAGCTGTGTGCGTTTGTGTGAGTGATTGTCATAGAGAGTGTGAGTGTGGAAGAGAGCGTGTGCATGATTGTGAGGGAGGTGTTGTGTGAGTGCACATGTGTGTGAAAGGCTGAGTGTGAGTGTGTTTATGGGAGTGTGTGTGAGCATGCTTATGTGAGAGTGAATATGAGGGATTACATGTGCGTTTGTGAGTGTATGAGAATGTGTGGGTGTGTGTGATACTGTGAGCCTGTGTGAGTACATGTATGAGTGTGAGAAAATGTGTGAGAATGTGAGTGAGTACATGTGAGTCTGAGTGAGGATATGTCAGTGTGACAGTGACTATGTCAGGTGTGTAGGTCTGCACATGTGTTTGGGTCTATGTACATGTGTGTGTTTGTTAGTTTGTGAGACTATAGGTGTCTGTGAGTGTGCGATTGTTGATATGTGATTGTGTGAGTCTGTGTGTGTCGGGCAGTGGGTGAGTTTGTGATAGTGTGAGAGGATTGCTTACTTTATTGTGTGTGCTTTGGTGAGCATATGTTTGTTGGTGTTTCTGTGAGCGTGTTTGTGAGAGCGGAGGTATGTGAGTGGAAGTGTGACTCTGAATGTGTGACTGTGTGTGTTTGTGATAGTATGAGTGCATGTGAATATATGTTAATATTTGAGTGTGCTTGTGTGTGTGTTTCAGTGGTCAGTAAGTATGTGTGTGTGTGTTTGTGAGTTTTTGTGAGTGTGTTTGTAGGTGTGGGAGTGTGGGAGAAGTGTTATTTTGTGACAGTGTGTGTTTGCTAATGTGTCTGAATGTCTGAATGATTGTGTGACTGTACGTGTTTGTGAGTGAGTGTGCGTGTGGTAGTGTGTGTGTACGAATGTGTGAGTGTGTCTGATTATGAGTATGAGTGTGTCAGAGTACCTGAGTGTGTGTTTAAATGTGATTGTGAGAGTGCTGGTGAGTGGGAGTGTGTGGGTGTGTATATGGCTGTGCTATTGTTTGAGAGAGTGTGTGATGGTATGTGAGGATGGGTGTGAGTTTGTCTATGTTTAGGTGTGAGAGTGTGTGTGAGTGTGTGTTAGTGTGTGATGCTGTGTGACATTATGTGTTTGTGTGAGTGTAGTTGTGTCAGAGAGGGTGTGCGATTATTCATTTTTGAATGTGTGAACGAGTGTGAGCCTTTGTGTGATGGTGTGTGTGAGTGAGTGTTTCTGTTTGCCATTATGTGTGTGATTGTGTGAATGAGTGTGACCAGTTAGAAATTTATCTGTGTGTGTACTTGTGTGAGTGTATATGACAGTGAGATTGTGAGCAGGTGTGAGTCTGTGAGTGTGTGTTTGTGTGTGTGAGAGTGTGTGTGATGGTGTGTTTGATGTGCGTCTGTGCATTTGTGTCTGCGTACATGTGAGTAATTTTGTGACAGTGTGTACAACTGTGTGTATTCTGGTGTGTGCCTGTGTGAGTGTGTGATTTTGTGTGGTTTTCAGTGAGTGAGCATGTGTTTGAGAGTGTCAGTGTGCAAGGGGCTGTGTGTGTTGTGTGAGAGTGTGAAAGGTGATAGTATGTGATTGTGTGTGAGTTAATATGAGCAGGTGTGTTTGAGTGTTTAAGTGAGTGTGTGTTTGTGATAGACTAGCATGAGTGGGTGTGTTACTCTGTGTGTATGAGTGACTGTGTGCTTCTGTTTACACGAGAGTGTGTGTGAGTGTGTGTTCGTGTTTGCAGGTGTGGAAGTGAGAGATAGACTGTGTGACTGTGTGAGTGTGTGTGATTGTGTGATTGTATGTGAATAGTTGTGAGGGTATGTATGCACGTGTGTGTGAATGTGAGTGTTTGAATGTGCACAAGTGCGTATGTGAGTGTGTTACTGTTCAGGTATGCATAAGGATGAATATATCAGTGAGTGTGAGTGTCAGTGGGACTTTGAGGGTGCGTGAGTGTGAGAGACAGTATGTCTGAGCATGTGTGTGTAAGTGTGTGTTCTAAAGACTGTTTTTGAATGTGTGTGCGTGTGTAAATTGTATGAATGTCTGAGAGTGACAGCACACAAGACGAATGTCTGTGTGTGTGAACACTTGTGTGTATATGAGAGACTGTGTAAGTGCGTTTGCTGGAGTGCTAGTGTGTGTGTAGGTGTCTGAGTGTGAGAAAATGAGAGTTTGTGAGTGTGTATTCGAGAATGTTGCAGCTTTTGTGTGATTGTGTTATTTTGCTTGAATGCGTGTGTTTGAGTGTCTGTGTGGTTGCTTTCACATGTGTGATGTTTGCTTGTGTGTGTGAGTGTGTGGGTCTGTGTGTGCGTCTGCTTGTGTGTCAGTGTGAGAGTGTGAGGGGAATGGGGTGAATTATGATGCAAGGGTGCCTAACATGTTTGGAAGCGAAATGGGCATTCTCTGAGATAACGGAAAGCGACAGAACATGGTGGGAGACTATATATAGGAGTGCAATGTTGTCGAATGGTTTGGAAAGTGCTGCAATGTGACGCAGTAGATGGTTCCTGTGTGTTTTGGAAGAGAACGGATCCTTCTTTGATGGAAAGAAACGCAGTAGAACGTGGTGGATTGTTGTAGAATGCAGTGGAATGTAGTGTAATGGAGAGCATTGTGATGAAGTGGAGAGAAATTGAGTGGTTTGGACACGAGAGTAGCCTTCTTTCATGGAATGGAATGCAATACATGTTGATGGATTTTTGGGTACGATAGTAGAAAATTGTGGAATGGAGTGAAATGTAGTGCAATAGACGGTTGAGGACCTTGTTTTATGCGAACGGTTGTATGTGTGTGTGACTGTGCAGCTGTGTGCGTTTGTGTGAGTGATTGTCATAGAGAGTGTGAGTGTGGAAGAGAGCGTGTGCAAGATTGTGAGGGAGGTGTTGTGTGAGTGCACATGTGTGTGAAAGGCTGAGTGTGAGTGTGTTTATGGGAGTGTGTGTGAGCATGCTTATGTGAGAGTGAATATGAGGGATTACATGTGCGTTTGTGAGTGTATGAGAATGTGTGGGTGTGTGTGATACTGTGAGCCTGTGTGAGTACATGTATGAGTGTGAGAAAATGTGTGAGAATGTGAGTGAGTACATGTGAGTCTGAGTGAGGATATGTCAGTGTGACAGTGACTATGTCAGGTGTGTAGGTCTGCACATGTGTTTGGGTCTATGTACATGTGTGTGTTTGTTAGTTTGTGAGACTATAGGTGTCTGTGAGTGTGCGATTGTTGATATGTGATTGTGTGAGTCTGTGTGTGTCGGGCAGTGGGTGAGTTTGTGATAGTGTGAGAGGATTGCTTACTTTATTGTGTGTGCTTTGGTGAGCATATGTTTGTTGGTGTTTCTGTGAGCGTGTTTGTGAGAGCGGAGGTATGTGAGTGGAAGTGTGACTCTGAATGTGTGACTGTGTGTGTTTGTGATAGTATGAGTGCATGTGAATATATGTTAATATTTGAGTGTGCTTGTGTGTGTGTTTCAGTGGTCAGTAAGTATGTGTGTGTGTGTTTGTGAGTTTTTGTGAGTGTGTTTGTAGGTGTGGGAGTGTGGGAGAAGTGTTATTTTGTGACAGTGTGTGTTTGCTAATGTGTCTGAATGTCTGAATGATTGTGTGACTGTACGTGTTTGTGAGTGAGTGTGCGTGTGGTAGTGTGTGTGTACGAATGTGTGAGTGTGTCTGATTATGAGTATGAGTGTGTCAGAGTACCTGAGTGTGTGTTTAAATGTGATTGTGAGAGTGCTGGTGAGTGGGAGTGTGTGGGTGTGTATATGGCTGTGCTATTGTTTGAGAGAGTGTGTGATGGTATGTGAGGATGGGTGTGAGTTTGTCTATGTTTAGGTGTGAGAGTGTGTGTGAGTGTGTGTTAGTGTGTGATGCTGTGTGACATTATGTGTTTGTGTGAGTGTAGTTGTGTCAGAGAGGGTGTGCGAATATTCATTTTTGAATGTGTGAACGAGTGTGAGCCTTTGTGTGATGGTGTGTGTGAGTGAGTGTTTCTGTTTGCCATTATGTGTGTGATTGTGTGAATGAGTGTGACCAGTTAGAAATTTATCTGTGTGTGTACTTGTGTGAGTGTATATGACAGTGAGATTGTGAGCAGGTGTGAGTCTGTGAGTGTGTGTTTGTGTGTGTGAGAGTGTGTGTGATGGTGTGTTTGATGTGCGTCTGTGCATTTGTGTCTGCGTACATGTGAGTAATTTTGTGACAGTGTGTACAACTGTGTGTATTCTGGTGTGTGCCTGTGTGAGTGTGTGATTTTGTGTGGTTTTCAGTGAGTGAGCATGTGTTTGAGAGTGTCAGTGTGCAAGGGGCTGTGTGTGTTGTGTGAGAGTGTGAAAGGTGATAGTATGTGATTGTGTGTGAGTTAATATGAGCAGGTGTGTTTGAGTGTTTAAGTGAGTGTGTGTTTGTGATAGACTAGCATGAGTGGGTGTGTTACTCTGTGTGTATGAGTGACTGTGTGCTTCTGTTTACACGAGAGTGTGTGTGAGTGTGTGTTCGTGTTTGCAGGTGTGGAAGTGAGAGATAGACTGTGTGACTGTGTGAGTGTGTGTGATTGTGTGATTGTATGTGAATAGTTGTGAGGGTATGTATGCACGTGTGTGTGAATGTGAGTGTTTGAATGTGCACAAGTGCGTATGTGAGTGTGTTACTGTTCAGGTATGCATAAGGATGAATATATCAGTGAGTGTGAGTGTCTGTGGGACTTTGAGGGTGCGTGAGTGTGAGAGACAGTATGTCTGAGCATGTGTGTGTAAGTGTGTGCAAATGTGTTCTAAAGACTGTTTTTGAATGTGTGTGCGTGTGTAAATTGTATGAATGTGTGAGAGTGACAGCACAAAAGACGAATGTCTGTGTGTGTGAACATTTGTGTGTATATGAGAGTCTGTGTAAGTGCGTTTGCTGGTGTGCTAGTGTGTGTGTAGGTGTCTGAGTGTGAGAAAATGAGAGTTTGTGAGTGTGTATTCGAGAATGTTGCAGCTTTTGTGTGATTGTGTTATTTTGCTTGAATGCGTGTGTTTGAGTGTCTGTGTGGTTGCTTTCACATGTGTGATGTTTGCTTGTGTGTGTGAGTGTGTGGGTCTGTGTGTGCGTCTGCTTGTGTGTCAGTGTGAGAGTGTGAGGGGAATGGGGTGAATTATGATGCAAGGGTGCCTAACATGTTTGGAAGCGAACTGGGCATTCTCTGAGATAACGGAAAGCGACAGAACATGGTGGGAGACTATATATAGGAGTGCAATGTTGTCGAATGGTTTGGAAAGTGCTGCAATGTGACGCAATAGATGGTTCCTGTGTGTTTTGGAAGAGAACGGATCCTTCTTTGATGGAAAGAAACGCAGTAGAACGTGGTGGATTGTTGTAGAATGCAGTGGAATGTTGTGTAATGGAGAGCATTGTGATGAAGTGGAGAGAAAGTGAGTGGTTTGGACACGAGAGTAGCCTTCTTTCATGGAATGGAATGCAATACATATTGATGGATTTTTGGGTACGATAGTAGAAAATTGTGGAATGGAGTGAAATGTAGTGCAATAGACGGTTGAGGACCTTGTTTTATGCGAACGGTTGTATGTGTGTGTGACTGTGCAGCTGTGTGCGTTTGTGTGAGTGATTGTCATAGAGAGTGTGAGTGTGGAAGAGAGCGTGTGCAAGATTGTGAGGGAGGTGTTGTGTGAGTGCACATGTGTGTGAAAGGCTGAGTGTGAGTGTGTTTATGGGAGTGTGTGTGAGCATGCTTATGTGAGAGTGAATATGAGGGATTACATGTGCGTTTGTGAGTGTATGAGAATGTGTGGGTGTGTGTGATACTGTGAGCCTGTGTGAGTACATGTATGAGTGTGAGAAAATGTGTGAGAATGTGAGTGAGTACATGTGAGTCTGAGTGAGGATATGTCAGTGTGACAGTGACTATGTCAGGTGTGTAGGTCTGCACATGTGTTTGGGTCTATGTACATGTGTGTGTTTGTTAGTTTGTGAGACTATAGGTGTCTGTGAGTGTGCGATTGTTGATATGTGACTGTGTGAGCCTGTGTGTGTCGGGCAGTGGGTGAGTTTGTGATAGTGTGAGAGGATTGCTTACTTTATTGTGTGTGCTTTGGTGAGCATATGTTTGTTGGTGTTTCTGTGAGCGTGTTTGTGAGAGCGGAGGTATGTGAGTGGAAGTGTGACTCTGAATGTGTGACTGTGTGTGTTTGTGATAGTATGAGTGCATGTGAATATTTGTTAATATTTGAGTGTGCTTGTGTGTGTGTTTCAGTGGTCAGTAAGTATGTGTGTGTGTGTTTGTGAGTTTTTGTGAGTGTGTTTGTAGGTGTGGGAGTGTGGGAGAAGTGTTATTTTGTGACAGTGTGTGTTTGCTAATGTGTCTGAATGTCTGAATGATTGTGTGACTGTACGTGTTTGTGAGTGAGTGTGCGTGTGGTAGTGTGTGTGTACGAATGTGTGAGTGTGTCTGATTATGAGTATGAGTGTGTCAGAGTACCTGAGTGTGTGTTTAAATGTGATTGTGAGAGTGCTGGTGAGTGGGAGTGTGTGGGTGTGTATATGGCTGTGCTATTGTTTGAGAGAGTGTGTGATGGTATGTGAGGATGGGTGTGAGTTTGTCTATGTTTAGGTGTGAGAGTGTGTGTGAGTGTGTGTTAGTGTGTGATGCTGTGTGACATTATGTGTTTGTGTGAGTGTAGTTGTGTCAGAGAGGGTGTGCGAATATTCATTTTTGAATGTGTGAACGAGTGTGAGCCTTTGTGTGATGGTGTGTGTGAGTGAGTGTTTCTGTTTGCCATTATGTGTGTGATTGTGTGAATGAGTGTGACCAGTTAGTAATTTCTCTGTGTGCGTACTTGTGTGAGTGTATATGACAGTGAGATTGTGAGCAGGTGTGAGTCTGTGAGTGTGTGTTTGTGTGTGTGAGAGTGTGTGTGATGGTGTGCTTGATGTGCGTCTGTGCATTTGTGTCTGCGTACATGTGAGTAATTTTGTGACAGTGTGTACAACTGTGTGTATTCTGGTGTGTGCCTGTGTGAGTGTGTGATTTTGTGTGGTTTTCAGTGAGTGAGCATGTGTTTGAGAGTGTCAGTGTGCAAGGGGCTGTGTGTGTTGTGTGAGAGTGTGAAAGGTGATAGTATGTGATTGTGTGTGAGTTAATATGAGCAGGTGTGTTTGAGTGTTTAAGTGAGTGTGTGTTTGTGATAGACTAGCATGAGTGGGTGTGTTACTCTGTGTGTATGAGTGACTGTGTGCTTCTGTTTACACGAGAGTGTGTGTGAGTGTGTGTTCGTGTTTGCAGGTGTGGAAGTGAGAGATAGACTGTGTGACTGTGTGAGTGTGTGTGATTGTGTGATTGTATGTGAATAGTTGTGAGGGTATGTATGCACGTGTGTGTGAATGTGAGTGTTTGAATGTGCACAAGTGTGTATGTGAGTGTGTTACTGTTCAGGTATGCATAAGGATGAATATATCAGTGAGTGTGAGTGTCAGTGGGACTTTGAGGGTGCGTGAGTGTGAGAGACAGTATGTCTGAGCATGTGTGTGTAAGTGTGTGTTCTAAAGACTGTTTTTGAATGTGTGTGCGTGTGTAAATTGTATGAATGTGTGAGAGTGACAGCACAAAAGACGAATGTCTGTGTGTGTGAACATTTGTGTGTATATGAGAGTCTGTGTAAGTGCGTTTGCTGGTGTGCTAGTGTGTGTGTAGGTGTCTGAGTGTGAGAAAATGAGAGTTTGTGAGTGTGTATTCGAGAATGTTGCAGCTTTTGTGTGATTGTGTTATTTTGCTTGAATGCGTGTGTTTGAGTGTCTGTGTGGTTGCTTTCACATGTGTGATGTTTGCTTGTGTGTGTGAGTGTGTGGGTCTGTGTGTGCGTCTGCTTGTGTGTCAGTGTGAGAGTGTGAGGGGAATGGGGTGAATTATGATGCAAGGGTGCCTAACATGTTTGGAAGCGAAATGGGCATTCTCTGAGATAACGGAAAGCGACAGAACATGGTGGGAGACTATATATAGGAGTGCAATGTTGTCGAATGGTTTGGAAAGTGCTGCAATGTGACGCAGTAGATGGTTCCTGTGTGTTTTGGAAGAGAACGGATCCTTCTTTGATGGAAAGAAACGCAGTAGAACGTGGTGGATTGTTGTAGAATGCAGTGGAATGTAGTGTAATGGAGAGCATTGTGATGAAGTGGAGAGAAATTGAGTGGTTTGGACACGAGAGTAGCCTTCTTTCATGGAATGGAATGCAATACATGTTGTTGGATTTTTGGGTACGATAGTAGAAAATTGTGGAATGGAGTGAAATGTAGTGCAATAGACGGTTGAGGACCTTGTTTTATGCGAACGGTTGTATGTGTGTGTGACTGTGCAGCTGTGTGCGTTTGTGTGAGTGATTGTCATAGAGAGTGTGAGTGTGGAAGAGAGCGTGTGCATGATTGTGAGGGAGGTGTTGTGTGAGTGCACATGTGTGTGAAAGGCTGAGTGTGAGTGTGTTTATGGGAGTGTGTGTGAGCATGCTTATGTGAGAGTGAATATGAGGGATTACATGTGCGTTTGTGAGTGTATGAGAATGTGTGGGTGTGTGTGATACTGTGAGCCTGTGTGAGTACATGTATGAGTGTGAGAAAATGTGTGAGAATGTGAGTGAGTACATGTGAGTCTGAGTGAGGATATGTCAGTGTGACAGTGACTATGTCAGGTGTGTAGGTCTGCACATGTGTTTGGGTCTATGTACATGTGTGTGTTTGTTAGTTTGTGAGACTATAGGTGTCTGTGAGTGTGCGATTGTTGATATGTGATTGTGTGAGTCTGTGTGTGTCGGGCAGTGGGTGAGTTTGTGATAGTGTGAGAGGATTGCTTACTTTATTGTGTGTGCTTTGGTGAGCATATGTTTGTTGGTGTTTCTGTGAGCGTGTTTGTGAGAGCGGAGGTATGTGAGTGGAAGTGTGACTCTGAATGTGTGACTGTGTGTGTTTGTGATAGTATGAGTGCATGTGAATATATGTTAATATTTGAGTGTGCTTGTGTGTGTGTTTCAGTGGTCAGTAAGTATGTGTGTGTGTGTTTGTGAGTTTTTGTGAGTGTGTTTGTAGGTGTGGGAGTGTGGGAGAAGTGTTATTTTGTGACAGTGTGTGTTTGCTAATGTGTCTGAATGTCTGAATGATTGTGTGACTGTACGTGTTTGTGAGTGAGTGTGCGTGTGGTAGTGTGTGTGTACGAATGTGTGAGTGTGTCTGATTATGAGTATGAGTGTGTCAGAGTACCTGAGTGTGTGTTTAAATGTGATTGTGAGAGTGCTGGTGAGTGGGAGTGTGTGGGTGTGTATATGGCTGTGCTATTGTTTGAGAGAGTGTGTGATGGTATGTGAGGATGGGTGTGAGTTTGTCTATGTTTAGGTGTGAGAGTGTGTGTGAGTGTGTGTTAGTGTGTGATGCTGTGTGACATTATGTGTTTGTGTGAGTGTAGTTGTGTCAGAGAGGGTGTGCGAATATTCATTTTTGAATGTGTGAACGAGTGTGAGCCTTTGTGTGATGGTGTGTGTGAGTGAGTGTTTCTGTTTGCCATTATGTGTGTGATTGTGTGAATGAGTGTGACCAGTTAGAAATTTATCTGTGTGTGTACTTGTGTGAGTGTATATGACAGTGAGATTGTGAGCAGGTGTGAGTCTGTGAGTGTGTGTTTGTGTGTGTGAGAGTGTGTGTGATGGTGTGTTTGATGTGCGTCTGTGCATTTGTGTCTGCGTACATGTGAGTAATTTTGTGACAGTGTGTACAACTGTGTGTATTCTGGTGTGTGCCTGTGTGAGTGTGTGATTTTGTGTGGTTTTCAGTGAGTGAGCATGTGTTTGAGAGTGTCAGTGTGCAAGGGGCTGTGTGTGTTGTGTGAGAGTGTGAAAGGTGATAGTATGTGATTGTGTGTGAGTTAATATGAGCAGGTGTGTTTGAGTGTTTAAGTGAGTGTGTGTTTGTGATAGACTAGCATGAGTGGGTGTGTTACTCTGTGTGTATGAGTGACTGTGTGCTTCTGTTTACACGAGAGTGTGTGTGAGTGTGTGTTCGTGTTTGCAGGTGTGGAAGTGAGAGATAGACTGTGTGACTGTGTGAGTGTGTGTGATTGTGTGATTGTATGTGAATAGTTGTGAGGGTATGTATGCACGTGTGTGTGAATGTGAGTGTTTGAATGTGCACAAGTGCGTATGTGAGTGTGTTACTGTTCAGGTATGCATAAGGATGAATATATCAGTGAGTGTGAGTGTCAGTGGGACTTTGAGGGTGCGTGAGTGTGAGAGACAGTATGTCTGAGCATGTGTGTGTAAGTGTGTGTTCTAAAGACTGTTTTTGAATGTGTGTGCGTGTGTAAATTGTATGAATGTGTGAGAGTGACAGCACAAAAGACGAATGTCTGTGTGTGTGAACATTTGTGTGTATATGAGAGTCTGTGTAAGTGCGTTTGCTGGTGTGCTAGTGTGTGTGTAGGTGTCTGAGTGTGAGAAAATGAGAGTTTGTGAGTGTGTATTCGAGAATGTTGCAGCTTTTGTGTGATTGTGTTATTTTGCTTGAATGCGTGTGTTTGAGTGTCTGTGTGGTTGCTTTCACATGTGTGATGTTTGCTTGTGTGTGTGAGTGTGTGGGTCTGTGTGTGCGTCTGCTTGTGTGTCAGTGTGAGAGTGTGAGGGGAATGGGGTGAATTATGATGCAAGGGTGCCTAACATGTTTGGAAGCGAAATGGGCATTCTCTGAGATAACGGAAAGCGACAGAACATGGTGGGAGACTATATATAGGAGTGCAATGTTGTCGAATGGTTTGGAAAGTGCTGCAATGTGACGCAGTAGATGGTTCCTGTGTGTTTTGGAAGAGAACGGATCCTTCTTTGATGGAAAGAAACGCAGTAGAACGTGGTGGATTGTTGTAGAATGCAGTGGAATGTAGTGTAATGGAGAGCATTGTGATGAAGTGGAGAGAAATTGAGTGGTTTGGACACGAGAGTAGCCTTCTTTCATGGAATGGAATGCAATACATGTTGATGGATTTTTGGGTACGATAGTAGAAAATTGTGGAATGGAGTGAAATGTAGTGCAATAGACGGTTGAGGACCTTGTTTTATGCGAACGGTTGTATGTGTGTGTGACTGTGCAGCTGTGTGCGTTTGTGTGAGTGATTGTCATAGAGAGTGTGAGTGTGGAAGAGAGCGTGTGCATGATTGTGAGGGAGGTGTTGTGTGAGTGCACATGTGTGTGAAAGGCTGAGTGTGAGTGTGTTTATGGGAGTGTGTGTGAGCATGCTTATGTGAGAGTGAATATGAGGGATTACATGTGCGTTTGTGAGTGTATGAGAATGTGTGGGTGTGTGTGATACTGTGAGCCTGTGTGAGTACATGTATGAGTGTGAGAAAATGTGTGAGAATGTGAGTGAGTACATGTGAGTCTGAGTGAGGATATGTCAGTGTGACAGTGACTATGTCAGGTGTGTAGGTCTGCACATGTGTTTGGGTCTATGTACATGTGTGTGTTTGTTAGTTTGTGAGACTATAGGTGTCTGTGAGTGTGCGATTGTTGATATGTGATTGTGTGAGTCTGTGTGTGTCGGGCAGTGGGTGAGTTTGTGATAGTGTGAGAGGATTGCTTACTTTATTGTGTGTGCTTTGGTGAGCATATGTTTGTTGGTGTTTCTGTGAGCGTGTTTGTGAGAGCGGAGGTATGTGAGTGGAAGTGTGACTCTGAATGTGTGACTGTGTGTGTTTGTGATAGTATGAGTGCATGTGAATATATGTTAATATTTGAGTGTGCTTGTGTGTGTGTTTCAGTGGTCAGTAAGTATGTGTGTGTGTGTTTGTGAGTTTTTGTGAGTGTGTTTGTAGGTGTGGGAGTGTGGGAGAAGTGTTATTTTGTGACAGTGTGTGTTTGCTAATGTGTCTGAATGTCTGAATGATTGTGTGACTGTACGTGTTTGTGAGTGAGTGTGCGTGTGGTAGTGTGTGTGTACGAATGTGTGAGTGTGTCTGATTATGAGTATGAGTGTGTCAGAGTACCTGAGTGTGTGTTTAAATGTGATTGTGAGAGTGCTGGTGAGTGGGAGTGTGTGGGTGTGTATATGGCTGTGCTATTGTTTGAGAGAGTGTGTGATGGTATGTGAGGATGGGTGTGAGTTTGTCTATGTTTAGGTGTGAGAGTGTGTGTGAGTGTGTGTTAGTGTGTGATGCTGTGTGACATTATGTGTTTGTGTGAGTGTAGTTGTGTCAGAGAGGGTGTGCGAATATTCATTTTTGAATGTGTGAACGAGTGTGAGCCTTTGTGTGATGGTGTGTGTGAGTGAGTGTTTCTGTTTGCCATTATGTGTGTGATTGTGTGAATGAGTGTGACCAGTTAGAAATTTATCTGTGTGTGTACTTGTGTGAGTGTATATGACAGTGAGATTGTGAGCAGGTGTGAGTCTGTGAGTGTGTGTTTGTGTGTGTGAGAGTGTGTGTGATGGTGTGTTTGATGTGCGTCTGTGCATTTGTGTCTGCGTACATGTGAGTAATTTTGTGACAGTGTGTACAACTGTGTGTATTCTGGTGTGTGCCTGTGTGAGTGTGTGATTTTGTGTGGTTTTCAGTGAGTGAGCATGTGTTTGAGAGTGTCAGTGTGCAAGGGGCTGTGTGTGTTGTGTGAGAGTGTGAAAGGTGATAGTATGTGATTGTGTGTGAGTTAATATGAGCAGGTGTGTTTGAGTGTTTAAGTGAGTGTGTGTTTGTGATAGACTAGCATGAGTGGGTGTGTTACTCTGTGTGTATGAGTGACTGTGTGCTTCTGTTTACACGAGAGTGTGTGTGAGTGTGTGTTCGTGTTTGCAGGTGTGGAAGTGAGAGATAGACTGTGTGACTGTGTGAGTGTGTGTGATTGTGTGATTGTATGTGAATAGTTGTGAGGGTATGTATGCACGTGTGTGTGAATGTGAGTGTTTGAATGTGCACAAGTGCGTATGTGAGTGTGTTACTGTTCAGGTATGCATAAGGATGAATATATCAGTGAGTGTGAGTGTCAGTGGGACTTTGAGGGTGCGTGAGTGTGAGAGACAGTATATCTGAGCATGTGTGTGTAAGTGTGTGTTCTAAAGACTGTTTTTGAATGTGTGTGCGTGTGTAAATTGTATGAATGTGTGAGAGTGACAGCACAAAAGACGAATGTCTGTGTGTGTGAACATTTGTGTGTATATGAGAGTCTGTGTAAGTGCGTTTGCCGGTGTGCTAGTGTGTGTGTAGGTGTCTGAGTGTGAGAAAATGAGAGTTTGTGAGTGTGTATTCGAGAATGTTGCAGCTTTTGTGTGATTGTGTTATTTTGCTTGAATGCGTGTGTTTGAGTGTCTGTGTGGTTGCTTTCACATGTGTGATGTTTGCTTGTGTGTGTGAGTGTGTGGGTCTGTGTGTGCGTCTGCTTGTGTGTCAGTGTGAGAGTGTGAGGGGAATGGGGTGAATTATGATGCAAGGGTGCCTAACATGTTTGGAAGCGAAATGGGCATTCTCTGAGATAACGGAAAGCGACAGAACATGGTGGGAGACTATATATAGGAGTGCAATGTTGTCGAATGGTTTGGAAAGTGCTGCAATGTGACGCAGTAGATGGTTCCTGTGTGTTTTGGAAGAGAACGGATCCTTCTTTGATGGAAAGAAACGCAGTAGAACGTGGTGGATTGTTGTAGAATGCAGTGGAATGTAGTGTAATGGAGAGCATTGTGATGAAGTGGAGAGAAATTGAGTGGTTTGGACACGAGAGTAGCCTTCTTTCATGGAATGGAATGCAATACATGTTGATGGATTTTTGGGTACGATAGTAGAAAATTGTGGAATGGAGTGAAATGTAGTGCAATAGACGGTTGAGGACCTTGTTTTATGCGAACGGTTGTATGTGTGTGTGACTGTGCAGCTGTGTGCGTTTGTGTGAGTGATTGTCATAGAGAGTGTGAGTGTGGAAGAGAGCGTGTGCATGATTGTGAGGGAGGTGTTGTGTGAGTGCACATGTGTGTGAAAGGCTGAGTGTGAGTGTGTTTATGGGAGTGTGTGTGAGCATGCTTATGTGAGAGTGAATATGAGGGATTACATGTGCGTTTGTGAGTGTATGAGAATGTGTGGGTGTGTGTGATACTGTGAGCCTGTGTGAGTACATGTATGAGTGTGAGAAAATGTGTGAGAATGTGAGTGAGTACATGTGAGTCTGAGTGAGGATATGTCAGTGTGACAGTGACTATGTCAGGTGTGTAGGTCTGCACATGTGTTTGGGTCTATGTACATGTGTGTGTTTGTTAGTTTGTGAGACTATAGGTGTCTGTGAGTGTGCGATTGTTGATATGTGATTGTGTGAGTCTGTGTGTGTCGGGCAGTGGGTGAGTTTGTGATAGTGTGAGAGGATTGCTTACTTTATTGTGTGTGCTTTGGTGAGCATATGTTTGTTGGTGTTTCTGTGAGCGTGTTTGTGAGAGCGGAGGTATGTGAGTGGAAGTGTGACTCTGAATGTGTGACTGTGTGTGTTTGTGATAGTATGAGTGCATGTGAATATATGTTAATATTTGAGTGTGCTTGTGTGTGTGTTTCAGTGGTCAGTAAGTATGTGTGTGTGTGTTTGTGAGTTTTTGTGAGTGTGTTTGTAGGTGTGGGAGTGTGGGAGAAGTGTTATTTTGTGACAGTGTGTGTTTGCTAATGTGTCTGAATGTCTGAATGATTGTGTGACTGTACGTGTTTGTGAGTGAGTGTGCGTGTGGTAGTGTGTGTGTACGAATGTGTGAGTGTGTCTGATTATGAGTATGAGTGTGTCAGAGTACCTGAGTGTGTGTTTAAATGTGATTGTGAGAGTGCTGGTGAGTGGGAGTGTGCGGGTGTGTATATGGCTGTGCTATTGTTTGAGAGAGTGTGTGATGGTATGTGAGGATGGGTGTGAGTTTGTCTATGTTTAGGTGTGAGAGTGTGTGTGAGTGTGTGTTAGTGTGTGATGCTGTGTGACATTATGTGTTTGTGTGAGTGTAGTTGTGTCAGAGAGGGTGTGCGAATATTCATTTTTGAATGTGTGAACGAGTGTGAGCCTTTGTGTGATGGTGTGTGTGAGTGAGTGTTTCTGTTTGCCATTATGTGTGTGATTGTGTGAATGAGTGTGACCAGTTAGAAATTTATCTGTGTGTGTACTTGTGTGAGTGTATATGACAGTGAGATTGTGAGCAGGTGTGAGTCTGTGAGTGTGTGTTTGTGTGTGTGAGAGTGTGTGTGATGGTGTGTTTGATGTGCGTCTGTGCATTTGTGTCTGCGTACATGTGAGTAATTTTGTGACAGTGTGTACAACTGTGTGTATTCTGGTGTGTGCCTGTGTGAGTGTGTGATTTTGTGTGGTTTTCAGTGAGTGAGCATGTGTTTGAGAGTGTCAGTGTGCAAGGGGCTGTGTGTGTTGTGTGAGAGTGTGAAAGGTGATAGTATGTGATTGTGTGTGAGTTAATATGAGCAGGTGTGTTTGAGTGTTTAAGTGAGTGTGTGTTTGTGATAGACTAGCATGAGTGGGTGTGTTACTCTGTGTGTATGAGTGACTGTGTGCTTCTGTTTACACGAGAGTGTGTGTGAGTGTGTGTTCGTGTTTGCAGGTGTGGAAGTGAGAGATAGACTGTGTGACTGTGTGAGTGTGTGTGATTGTGTGATTGTATGTGAATAGTTGTGAGGGTATGTATGCACGTGTGTGTGAATGTGAGTGTTTGAATGTGCACAAGTGTGTATGTGAGTGTGTTACTGTTCAGGTATGCATAAGGATGAATATATCAGTGAGTGTGAGTGTCAGTGGGACTTTGAGGGTGCGTGAGTGTGAGAGACAGTATGTCTGAGCATGTGTGTGTAAGTGTGTGTTCTAAAGACTGTTTTTGAATGTGTGTGCGTGTGTAAATTGTATGAATGTGTGAGAGTGACAGCACAAAAGACGAATGTCTGTGTGTGTGAACACTTGTGTGTATATGAGAGACTGTGTAAGTGCGTTTGCTGGTGTGCTAGTGTGTGTGTAGGTGTCTGAGTGTGAGAAAATGAGAGTTTGTGAGTGTGTATTCGAGAATGTTGCAGCTTTTGTGTGATTGTGTTATTTTGCTTGAATGCGTGTGTTTGAGTGTCTGTGTGGTTGCTTTCACATGTGTGATGTTTGCTTGTGTGTGTGAGTGTGTGGGTCTGTGTGTGCGTCTGCTTGTGTGTCAGTGTGAGAGTGTGAGGGGAATGGGGTGAATTATGATGCAAGGGTGCCTAACATGTTTGGAAGCGAAATGGGCATTCTCTGAGATAACGGAAAGCGACAGAACATGGTGGGAGACTATATATAGGAGTGCAATGTTGTCGAATGGTTTGGAAAGTGCTGCAATGTGACGCAGTAGATGGTTCCTGTGTGTTTTGGAAGAGAACGGATCCTTCTTTGATGGAAAGAAACGCAGTAGAACGTGGTGGATTGTTGTAGAATGCAGTGGAATGTAGTGTAATGGAGAGCATTGTGATGAAGTGGAGAGAAATTGAGTGGTTTGGACACGAGAGTAGCCTTCTTTCATGGAATGGAATGCAATACATGTTGATGGATTTTTGGGTACGATAGTAGAAAATTGTGGAATGGAGTGAAATGTAGTGCAATAGACGGTTGAGGACCTTGTTTTATGCGAACGGTTGTATGTGTGTGTGACTGTGCAGCTGTGTGCGTTTGTGTGAGTGATTGTCATAGAGAGTGTGAGTGTGGAAGAGAGCGTGTGCATGATTGTGAGGGAGGTGTTGTGTGAGTGCACATGTGTGTGAAAGGCTGAGTGTGAGTGTGTTTATGGGAGTGTGTGTGAGCATGCTTATGTGAGAGTGAATATGAGGGATTACATGTGCGTTTGTGAGTGTATGAGAATGTGTGGGTGTGTGTGATACTGTGAGCCTGTGTGAGTACATGTATGAGTGTGAGAAAATGTGTGAGAATGTGAGTGAGTACATGTGAGTCTGAGTGAGGATATGTCAGTGTGACAGTGACTATGTCAGGTGTGTAGGTCTGCACATGTGTTTGGGTCTATGTACATGTGTGTGTTTGTTAGTTTGTGAGACTATAGGTGTCTGTGAGTGTGCGATTGTTGATATGTGATTGTGTGAGTCTGTGTGTGTCGGGCAGTGGGTGAGTTTGTGATAGTGTGAGAGGATTGCTTACTTTATTGTGTGTGCTTTGGTGAGCATATGTTTGTTGGTGTTTCTGTGAGCGTGTTTGTGAGAGCGGAGGTATGTGAGTGGAAGTGTGACTCTGAATGTGTGACTGTGTGTGTTTGTGATAGTATGAGTGCATGTGAATATATGTTAATATTTGAGTGTGCTTGTGTGTGTGTTTCAGTGGTCAGTAAGTATGTGTGTGTGTGTTTGTGAGTTTTTGTGAGTGTGTTTGTAGGTGTGGGAGTGTGGGAGAAGTGTTATTTTGTGACAGTGTGTGTTTGCTAATGTGTCTGAATGTCTGAATGATTGTGTGACTGTACGTGTTTGTGAGTGAGTGTGCGTGTGGTAGTGTGTGTGTACGAATGTGTGAGTGTGTCTGATTATGAGTATGAGTGTGTCAGAGTACCTGAGTGTGTGTTTAAATGTGATTGTGAGAGTGCTGGTGAGTGGGAGTGTGTGGGTGTGTATATGGCTGTGCTATTGTTTGAGAGAGTGTGTGATGGTATGTGAGGATGGGTGTGAGTTTGTCTATGTTTAGGTGTGAGAGTGTGTGTGAGTGTGTGTTAGTGTGTGATGCTGTGTGACATTATGTGTTTGTGTGAGTGTAGTTGTGTCAGAGAGGGTGTGCGAATATTCATTTTTGAATGTGTGAACGAGTGTGAGCCTTTGTGTGATGGTGTGTGTGAGTGAGTGTTTCTGTTTGCCATTATGTGTGTGATTGTGTGAATGAGTGTGACCAGTTAGAAATTTATCTGTGTGTGTACTTGTGTGAGTGTATATGACAGTGAGATTGTGAGCAGGTGTGAGTCTGTGAGTGTGTGTTTGTGTGTGTGAGAGTGTGTGTGATGGTGTGTTTGATGTGCGTCTGTGCATTTGTGTCTGCGTACATGTGAGTAATTTTGTGACAGTGTGTACAACTGTGTGTATTCTGGTGTGTGCCTGTGTGAGTGTGTGATTTTGTGTGGTTTTCAGTGAGTGAGCATGTGTTTGAGAGTGTCAGTGTGCAAGGGGCTGTGTGTGTTGTGTGAGAGTGTGAAAGGTGATAGTATGTGATTGTGTGTGAGTTAATATGAGCAGGTGTGTTTGAGTGTTTAAGTGAGTGTGTGTTTGTGATAGACTAGCATGAGTGGGTGTGTTACTCTGTGTGTATGAGTGACTGTGTGCTTCTGTTTACACGAGAGTGTGTGTGAGTGTGTGTTCGTGTTTGCAGGTGTGGAAGTGAGAGATAGACTGTGTGACTGTGTGAGTGTGTGTGATTGTGTGATTGTATGTGAATAGTTGTGAGGGTATGTATGCACGTGTGTGTGAATGTGAGTGTTTGAATGTGCACAAGTGCGTATGTGAGTGTGTTACTGTTCAGGTATGCATAAGGATGAATATATCAGTGAGTGTGAGTGTCAGTGGGACTTTGAGGGTGCGTGAGTGTGAGAGACAGTATGTCTGAGCATGTGTGTGTAAGTGTGTGTTCTAAAGACTGTTTTTGAATGTGTGTGCGTGTGTAAATTGTATGAATGTGTGAGAGTGACAGCACAAAAGACGAATGTCTGTGTGTGTGAACATTTGTGTGTATATGAGAGTCTGTGTAAGTGCGTTTGCTGGTGTGCTAGTGTGTGTGTAGGTGTCTGAGTGTGAGAAAATGAGAGTTTGTGAGTGTGTATTCGAGAATGTTGCAGCTTTTGTGTGATTGTGTTATTTTGCTTGAATGCGTGTGTTTGAGTGTCTGTGTGGTTGCTTTCACATGTGTGATGTTTGCTTGTGTGTGTGAGTGTGTGGGTCTGTGTGTGCGTCTGCTTGTGTGTCAGTGTGAGAGTGTGAGGGGAATGGGGTGAATTATGATGCAAGGGTGCCTAACATGTTTGGAAGCGAAATGGGCATTCTCTGAGATAACGGAAAGCGACAGAACATGGTGGGAGACTATATATAGGAGTGCAATGTTGTCGAATGGTTTGGAAAGTGCTGCAATGTGACGCAGTAGATGGTTCCTGTGTGTTTTGGAAGAGAACGGATCCTTCTTTGATGGAAAGAAACGCAGTAGAACGTGGTGGATTGTTGTAGAATGCAGTGGAATGTAGTGTAATGGAGAGCATTGTGATGAAGTGGAGAGAAATTGAGTGGTTTGGACACGAGAGTAGCCTTCTTTCATGGAATGGAATGCAATACATGTTGATGGATTTTTGGGTACGATAGTAGAAAATTGTGGAATGGAGTGAAATGTAGTGCAATAGACGGTTGAGGACCTTGTTTTATGCGAACGGTTGTATGTGTGTGTGACTGTGCAGCTGTGTGCGTTTGTGTGAGTGATTGTCATAGAGAGTGTGAGTGTGGAAGAGAGCGTGTGCATGATTGTGAGGGAGGTGTTGTGTGAGTGCACATGTGTGTGAAAGGCTGAGTGTGAGTGTGTTTATGGGAGTGTGTGTGAGCATGCTTATGTGAGAGTGAATATGAGGGATTACATGTGCGTTTGTGAGTGTATGAGAATGTGTGGGTGTGTGTGATACTGTGAGCCTGTGTGAGTACATGTATGAGTGTGAGAAAATGTGTGAGAATGTGAGTGAGTACATGTGAGTCTGAGTGAGGATATGTCAGTGTGACAGTGACTATGTCAGGTGTGTAGGTCTGCACATGTGTTTGGGTCTATGTACATGTGTGTGTTTGTTAGTTTGTGAGACTATAGGTGTCTGTGAGTGTGCGATTGTTGATATGTGATTGTGTGAGTCTGTGTGTGTCGGGCAGTGGGTGAGTTTGTGATAGTGTGAGAGGATTGCTTACTTTATTGTGTGTGCTTTGGTGAGCATATGTTTGTTGGTGTTTCTGTGAGCGTGTTTGTGAGAGCGGAGGTATGTGAGTGGAAGTGTGACTCTGAATGTGTGACTGTGTGTGTTTGTGATAGTATGAGTGCATGTGAATATATGTTAATATTTGAGTGTGCTTGTGTGTGTGTTTCAGTGGTCAGTAAGTATGTGTGTGTGTGTTTGTGAGTTTTTGTGAGTGTGTTTGTAGGTGTGGGAGTGTGGGAGAAGTGTTATTTTGTGACAGTGTGTGTTTGCTAATGTGTCTGAATGTCTGAATGATTGTGTGACTGTACGTGTTTGTGAGTGAGTGTGCGTGTGGTAGTGTGTGTGTACGAATGTGTGAGTGTGTCTGATTATGAGTATGAGTGTGTCAGAGTACCTGAGTGTGTGTTTAAATGTGATTGTGAGAGTGCTGGTGAGTGGGAGTGTGTGGGTGTGTATATGGCTGTGCTATTGTTTGAGAGAGTGTGTGATGGTATGTGAGGATGGGTGTGAGTTTGTCTATGTTTAGGTGTGAGAGTGTGTGTGAGTGTGTGTTAGTGTGTGATGCTGTGTGACATTATGTGTTTGTGTGAGTGTAGTTGTGTCAGAGAGGGTGTGCGAATATTCATTTTTGAATGTGTGAACGAGTGTGAGCCTTTGTGTGATGGTGTGTGTGAGTGAGTGTTTCTGTTTGCCATTATGTGTGTGATTGTGTGAATGAGTGTGACCAGTTAGAAATTTATCTGTGTGTGTACTTGTGTGAGTGTATATGACAGTGAGATTGTGAGCAGGTGTGAGTCTGTGAGTGTGTGTTTGTGTGTGTGAGAGTGTGTGTGATGGTGTGTTTGATGTGCGTCTGTGCATTTGTGTCTGCGTACATGTGAGTAATTTTGTGACAGTGTGTACAACTGTGTGTATTCTGGTGTGTGCCTGTGTGAGTGTGTGATTTTGTGTGGTTTTCAGTGAGTGAGCATGTGTTTGAGAGTGTCAGTGTGCAAGGGGCTGTGTGTGTTGTGTGAGAGTGTGAAAGGTGATAGTATGTGATTGTGTGTGAGTTAATATGAGCAGGTGTGTTTGAGTGTTTAAGTGAGTGTGTGTTTGTGATAGACTAGCATGAGTGGGTGTGTTACTCTGTGTGTATGAGTGACTGTGTGCTTCTGTTTACACGAGAGTGTGTGTGAGTGTGTGTTCGTGTTTGCAGGTGTGGAAGTGAGAGATAGACTGTGTGACTGTGTGAGTGTGTGTGATTGTGTGATTGTATGTGAATAGTTGTGAGGGTATGTATGCACGTGTGTGTGAATGTGAGTGTTTGAATGTGCACAAGTGCGTATGTGAGTGTGTTACTGTTCAGGTATGCATAAGGATGAATATATCAGTGAGTGTGAGTGTCAGTGGGACTTTGAGGGTGCGTGAGTGTGAGAGACAGTATGTCTGAGCATGTGTGTGTAAGTGTGTGTTCTAAAGACTGTTTTTGAATGTGTGTGCGTGTGTAAATTGTATGAATGTGTGAGAGTGACAGCACAAAAGACGAATGTCTGTGTGTGTGAACATTTGTGTGTATATGAGAGTCTGTGTAAGTGCGTTTGCCGGTGTGCTAGTGTGTGTGTAGGTGTCTGAGTGTGAGAAAATGAGAGTTTGTGAGTGTGTATTCGAGAATGTTGCAGCTTTTGTGTGATTGTGTTATTTTGCTTGAATGCGTGTGTTTGAGTGTCTGTGTGGTTGCTTTCACATGTGTGATGTTTGCTTGTGTGTGTGAGTGTGTGGGTCTGTGTGTGCGTCTGCTTGTGTGTCAGTGTGAGAGTGTGAGGGGAATGGGGTGAATTATGATGCAAGGGTGCCTAACATGTTTGGAAGCGAAATGGGCATTCTCTGAGATAACGGAAAGCGACAGAACATGGTGGGAGACTATATATAGGAGTGCAATGTTGTCGAATGGTTTGGAAAGTGCTGCAATGTGACGCAGTAGATGGTTCCTGTGTGTTTTGGAAGAGAACGGATCCTTCTTTGATGGAAAGAAACGCAGTAGAACGTGGTGGATTGTTGTAGAATGCAGTGGAATGTAGTGTAATGGAGAGCATTGTGATGAAGTGGAGAGAAATTGAGTGGTTTGGACACGAGAGTAGCCTTCTTTCATGGAATGGAATGCAATACATGTTGATGGATTTTTGGGTACGATAGTAGAAAATTGTGGAATGGAGTGAAATGTAGTGCAATAGACGGTTGAGGACCTTGTTTTATGCGAACGGTTGTATGTGTGTGTGACTGTGCAGCTGTGTGCGTTTGTGTGAGTGATTGTCATAGAGAGTGTGAGTGTGGAAGAGAGCGTGTGCATGATTGTGAGGGAGGTGTTGTGTGAGTGCACATGTGTGTGAAAGGCTGAGTGTGAGTGTGTTTATGGGAGTGTGTGTGAGCATGCTTATGTGAGAGTGAATATGAGGGATTACATGTGCGTTTGTGAGTGTATGAGAATGTGTGGGTGTGTGTGATACTGTGAGCCTGTGTGAGTACATGTATGAGTGTGAGAAAATGTGTGAGAATGTGAGTGAGTACATGTGAGTCTGAGTGAGGATATGTCAGTGTGACAGTGACTATGTCAGGTGTGTAGGTCTGCACATGTGTTTGGGTCTATGTACATGTGTGTGTTTGTTAGTTTGTGAGACTATAGGTGTCTGTGAGTGTGCGATTGTTGATATGTGATTGTGTGAGTCTGTGTGTGTCGGGCAGTGGGTGAGTTTGTGATAGTGTGAGAGGATTGCTTACTTTATTGTGTGTGCTTTGGTGAGCATATGTTTGTTGGTGTTTCTGTGAGCGTGTTTGTGAGAGCGGAGGTATGTGAGTGGAAGTGTGACTCTGAATGTGTGACTGTGTGTGTTTGTGATAGTATGAGTGCATGTGAATATATGTTAATATTTGAGTGTGCTTGTGTGTGTGTTTCAGTGGTCAGTAAGTATGTGTGTGTGTGTTTGTGAGTTTTTGTGAGTGTGTTTGTAGGTGTGGGAGTGTGGGAGAAGTGTTATTTTGTGACAGTGTGTGTTTGCTAATGTGTCTGAATGTCTGAATGATTGTGTGACTGTACGTGTTTGTGAGTGAGTGTGCGTGTGGTAGTGTGTGTGTACGAATGTGTGAGTGTGTCTGATTATGAGTATGAGTGTGTCAGAGTACCTGAGTGTGTGTTTAAATGTGATTGTGAGAGTGCTGGTGAGTGGGAGTGTGTGGGTGTGTATATGGCTGTGCTATTGTTTGAGAGAGTGTGTGATGGTATGTGAGGATGGGTGTGAGTTTGTCTATGTTTAGGTGTGAGAGTGTGTGTGAGTGTGTGTTAGTGTGTGATGCTGTGTGACATTATGTGTTTGTGTGAGTGTAGTTGTGTCAGAGAGGGTGTGCGAATATTCATTTTTGAATGTGTGAACGAGTGTGAGCCTTTGTGTGATGGTGTGTGTGAGTGAGTGTTTCTGTTTGCCATTATGTGTGTGATTGTGTGAATGAGTGTGACCAGTTAGAAATTTATCTGTGTGTGTACTTGTGTGAGTGTATATGACAGTGAGATTGTGAGCAGGTGTGAGTCTGTGAGTGTGTGTTTGTGTGTGTGAGAGTGTGTGTGATGGTGTGTTTGATGTGCGTCTGTGCATTTGTGTCTGCGTACATGTGAGTAATTTTGTGACAGTGTGTACAACTGTGTGTATTCTGGTGTGTGCCTGTGTGAGTGTGTGATTTTGTGTGGTTTTCAGTGAGTGAGCATGTGTTTGAGAGTGTCAGTGTGCAAGGGGCTGTGTGTGTTGTGTGAGAGTGTGAAAGGTGATAGTATGTGATTGTGTGTGAGTTAATATGAGCAGGTGTGTTTGAGTGTTTAAGTGAGTGTGTGTTTGTGATAGACTAGCATGAGTGGGTGTGTTACTCTGTGTGTATGAGTGACTGTGTGCTTCTGTTTACACGAGAGTGTGTGTGAGTGTGTGTTCGTGTTTGCAGGTGTGGAAGTGAGAGATAGACTGTGTGACTGTGTGAGTGTGTGTGATTGTGTGATTGTATGTGAATAGTTGTGAGGGTATGTATGCACGTGTGTGTGAATGTGAGTGTTTGAATGTGCACAAGTGTGTATGTGAGTGTGTTACTGTTCAGGTATGCATAAGGATGAATATATCAGTGAGTGTGAGTGTCAGTGGGACTTTGAGGGTGCGTGAGTGTGAGAGACAGTATGTCTGAGCATGTGTGTGTAAGTGTGTGTTCTAAAGACTGTTTTTGAATGTGTGTGCGTGTGTAAATTGTATGAATGTGTGAGAGTGACAGCACAAAAGACGAATGTCTGTGTGTGTGAACACTTGTGTGTATATGAGAGACTGAGTAAGTGCGTTTGCTGGTGTGCTAGTGTGTGTGTAGGTGTCTGAGTGTGAGAAAATGAGAGTTTGTGAGTGTGTATTCGAGAATGTTGCAGCTTTTGTGTGATTGTGTTATTTTGCTTGAATGCGTGTGTTTGAGTGTCTGTGTGGTTGCTTTCACATGTGTGATGTTTGCTTGTGTGTGTGAGTGTGTGGGTCTGTGTGTGCGTCTGCTTGTGTGTCAGTGTGAGAGTGTGAGGGGAATGGGGTGAATTATGATGCAAGGGTGCCTAACATGTTTGGAAGCGAAATGGGCATTCTCTGAGATAACGGAAAGCGACAGAACATGGTGGGAGACTATATATAGGAGTGCAATGTTGTCGAATGGTTTGGAAAGTGCTGCAATGTGACGCAGTAGATGGTTCCTGTGTGTTTTGGAAGAGAACGGATCCTTCTTTGATGGAAAGAAACGCAGTAGAACGTGGTGGATTGTTGTAGAATGCAGTGGAATGTAGTGTAATGGAGAGCATTGTGATGAAGTGGAGAGAAATTGAGTGGTTTGGACACGAGAGTAGCCTTCTTTCATGGAATGGAATGCAATACATGTTGATGGATTTTTGGGTACGATAGTAGAAAATTGTGGAATGGAGTGAAATGTAGTGCAATAGACGGTTGAGGACCTTGTTTTATGCGAACGGTTGTATGTGTGTGTGACTGTGCAGCTGTGTGCGTTTGTGTGAGTGATTGTCATAGAGAGTGTGAGTGTGGAAGAGAGCGTGTGCATGATTGTGAGGGAGGTGTTGTGTGAGTGCACATGTGTGTGAAAGGCTGAGTGTGAGTGTGTTTATGGGAGTGTGTGTGAGCATGCTTATGTGAGAGTGAATATGAGGGATTACATGTGCGTTTGTGAGTGTATGAGAATGTGTGGGTGTGTGTGATACTGTGAGCCTGTGTGAGTACATGTATGAGTGTGAGAAAATGTGTGAGAATGTGAGTGAGTACATGTGAGTCTGAGTGAGGATATGTCAGTGTGACAGTGACTATGTCAGGTGTGTAGGTCTGCACATGTGTTTGGGTCTATGTACATGTGTGTGTTTGTTAGTTTGTGAGACTATAGGTGTCTGTGAGTGTGCGATTGTTGATATGTGATTGTGTGAGTCTGTGTGTGTCGGGCAGTGGGTGAGTTTGTGATAGTGTGAGAGGATTGCTTACTTTATTGTGTGTGCTTTGGTGAGCATATGTTTGTTGGTGTTTCTGTGAGCGTGTTTGTGAGAGCGGAGGTATGTGAGTGGAAGTGTGACTCTGAATGTGTGACTGTGTGTGTTTGTGATAGTATGAGTGCATGTGAATATATGTTAATATTTGAGTGTGCTTGTGTGTGTGTTTCAGTGGTCAGTAAGTATGTGTGTGTGTGTTTGTGAGTTTTTGTGAGTGTGTTTGTAGGTGTGGGAGTGTGGGAGAAGTGTTATTTTGTGACAGTGTGTGTTTGCTAATGTGTCTGAATGTCTGAATGATTGTGTGACTGTACGTGTTTGTGAGTGAGTGTGCGTGTGGTAGTGTGTGTGTACGAATGTGTGAGTGTGTCTGATTATGAGTATGAGTGTGTCAGAGTACCTGAGTGTGTGTTTAAATGTGATTGTGAGAGTGCTGGTGAGTGGGAGTGTGTGGGTGTGTATATGGCTGTGCTATTGTTTGAGAGAGTGTGTGATGGTATGTGAGGATGGGTGTGAGTTTGTCTATGTTTAGGTGTGAGAGTGTGTGTGAGTGTGTGTTAGTGTGTGATGCTGTGTGACATTATGTGTTTGTGTGAGTGTAGTTGTGTCAGAGAGGGTGTGCGAATATTCATTTTTGAATGTGTGAACGAGTGTGAGCCTTTGTGTGATGGTGTGTGTGAGTGAGTGTTTCTGTTTGCCATTATGTGTGTGATTGTGTGAATGAGTGTGACCAGTTAGAAATTTATCTGTGTGTGTACTTGTGTGAGTGTATATGACAGTGAGATTGTGAGCAGGTGTGAGTCTGTGAGTGTGTGTTTGTGTGTGTGAGAGTGTGTGTGATGGTGTGTTTGATGTGCGTCTGTGCATTTGTGTCTGCGTACATGTGAGTAATTTTGTGACAGTGTGTACAACTGTGTGTATTCTGGTGTGTGCCTGTGTGAGTGTGTGATTTTGTGTGGTTTTCAGTGAGTGAGCATGTGTTTGAGAGTGTCAGTGTGCAAGGGGCTGTGTGTGTTGTGTGAGAGTGTGAAAGGTGATAGTATGTGATTGTGTGTGAGTTAATATGAGCAGGTGTGTTTGAGTGTTTAAGTGAGTGTGTGTTTGTGATAGACTAGCATGAGTGGGTGTGTTACTCTGTGTGTATGAGTGACTGTGTGCTTCTGTTTACACGAGAGTGTGTGTGAGTGTGTGTTGGTGTTTGCAGGTGTGGAAGTGAGAGATAGACTGTGTGACTGTGTGAGTGTGTGTGATTGTGTGATTGTATGTGAATAGTTGTGAGGGTATGTATGCACGTGTGTGTGAATGTGAGTGTTTGAATGTGCACAAGTGCGTATGTGAGTGTGTTACTGTTCAGGTATGCATAAGGATGAATATATCAGTGACTGTGAGTGTCTGTGGGACTTTGAGGGTGCGTGAGTGTGAGAGACAGTATGTCTGAGCATGTGTGTGTAAGTGTGTGCAAATGTGTTCTAAAGACTGTTTTTGAATGTGTGTGCGTGTGTAAATTGTATGAATGTGTGAGAGTGACAGCACAAAAGACGAATGTCTGTGTGTGTGAACATTTGGGTGTATATGAGAGTCTGTGTAAGTGCGTTTGCTGGTGTGCTAGTGTGTGTGTAGGTGTCTGAGTGTGAGAAAATGAGAGTTTGTGAGTGTGTATTCGAGAATGTTGCAGCTTTTGTGTGATTGTGTTATTTTGCTTGAATGCGTGTGTTTGAGTGTCTGTGTGGTTGCTTTCACATGTGTGATGTTTGCTTGTGTGTGTGAGTGTGTGGGTCTGTGTGTGCGTCTGCTTGTGTGTCAGTGTGAGAGTGTGAGGGGAATGGGGTGAATTATGATGCAAGGGTGCCTAACATGTTTGGAAGCGAAATGGGCATTCTCTGAGATAACGGAAAGCGACAGAACATGGTGGGAGACTATATATAGGAGTGCAATGTTGTCGAATGGTTTGGAAAGTGCTGCAATGTGACGCAGTAGATGGTTCCTGTGTGTTTTGGAAGAGAACGGATCCTTCTTTGATGGAAAGAAACGCAGTAGAACGTGGTGGATTGTTGTAGAATGCAGTGGAATGTTGTGTAATGGAGAGCATTGTGATGAAGTGGAGAGAAAGTGAGTGGTTTGGACACGAGAGTAGCCTTCTTTCATGGAATGGAATGCAATACATATTGATGGATTTTTGGGTACGATAGTAGAAAATTGTGGAATGGAGTGAAATGTAGTGCAATAGACGGTTGAGGACCTTGTTTTATGCGAACGGTTGTATGTGTGTGTGACTGTGCAGCTGTGTGCGTTTGTGTGAGTGATTGTCATAGAGAGTGTGAGTGTGGAAGAGAGCGTGTGCAAGATTGTGAGGGAGGTGTTGTGTGAGTGCACATGTGTGTGAAAGGCTGAGTGTGAGTGTGTTTATGGGAGTGTGTGTGAGCATGCTTATGTGAGAGTGAATATGAGGGATTACATGTGCGTTTGTGAGTGTATGAGAATG
Source organism: Manis pentadactyla (assembly GCF_030020395.1). Classification (NCBI taxonomy): domain Eukaryota; kingdom Metazoa; phylum Chordata; class Mammalia; order Pholidota; family Manidae; genus Manis; species Manis pentadactyla. Next base: position 1,443,396 of record NW_026644599.1, on the reverse strand, counting down.
TGTGGGTGTGTGTGATACTGTGAGCCTGTGTGAGTACATGTATGAGTGTGAGAAAATGTGTGAGAATGTGAGTGAGTACATGTGAGTCTGAGTGAGGATATGTCAGTGTGACAGTGACTATGTCAGGTGTGTAGGTCTGCACATGTGTTTGGGTCTATGTACATGTGTGTGTTTGTTAGTTTGTGAGACTATAGGTGTCTGTGAGTGTGCGATTGTTGATATGTGACTGTGTGAGTCTGTGTGTGTCGGGCAGTGGGTTTGTGATAGTGTGAGAGGATTGCTTACTTTATTGTGTGTGCTTTGGTGAGCATATGTTTGTTGGTGTTTCTGTGAGCGTGTTTGTGAGAGCGGAGGTATGTGAGTGGAAGTGTGACTCTGAATGTGTGACTGTGTGTGTTTGTGATAGTATGAGTGCATGTGAATATTTGTTAATATTTGAGTGTGCTTGTGTGTGTGTTTCAGTGGTCAGTAAGTATGTGTGTGTGTGTTTGTGAGTTTTTGTGAGTGTGTTTGTAGGTGTGGGAGTGTGGGAGAAGTGTTATTTTGTGACAGTGTGTGTTTGCTAATGTGTCTGAATGTCTGAATGATTGTGTGACTGTACGTGTTTGTGAGTGAGTGTGCGTGTGGTAGTGTGTGTGTACGAATGTGTGAGTGAGTCTGATTATGAGTATGAGTGTGTCAGAGTACCTGAGTGTGTGTTTAAATGTGATTGTGAGAGTGCTGGTGAGTGGGAGTGTGTGGGTGTGTATATGGCTGTGCTATTGTTTGAGAGAGTGTGTGATGGTATGTGAGGATGGGTGTGAGTTTGTCTATGTTTAGGTGTGAGAGTGTGTGTGAGTGTGTGTTAGTGTGTGATGCTGTGTGACATTATGTGTTTGTGTGAGTGTAGTTGTGTCAGAGAGGGTGTGCGAATATTCATTTTTGAATGTGTGAACGAGTGTGAGCCTTTGTGTGATGGTGTGTGTGAGTGAGTGTTTCTGTTTGCCATTATGTGTGTGATTGTGTGAATGAGTGTGACCAGTTAGTAATTTCTCTGTGTGCGTACTTGTGTGAGTGTATATGACAGTGAGATTGTGAGCAGGTGTGAGTCTGTGAGTGTGTGTTTGTGTGTGTGATGGTGTGTTTGATGTGCGTCTGTGCATTTGTGTCTGCGTACATGTGAGTAATTTTGTGACAGTGTGTACAACTGTGTGTATTCTGGTGTGTGCCTGTGTGAGTGTGTGATTTTGTGTGGTTTTCAGTGAGTGAGCATGTGTTTGAGAGTGTCAGTGTGCAAGGGGCTGTGTGTGTTGTGTGAGAGTGTGAAAGGTGATAGTATGTGATTGTGTGTGAGTTAATATGAGCAGGTGTGTTTGAGTGTTTAAGTGAGTGTGTGTTTGTGATAGACTAGCATGAGTGGGTGTGTTACTCTGTGTGTATGAGTGACTGTGTGCTTCTGTTTACACGAGAGTGTGTGTGAGTGTGTGTTCGTGTTTGCAGGTGTGGAAGTGAGAGATAGACTGTGTGACTGTGTGAGTGTGTGTGATTGTGTGATTGTATGTGAATAGTTGTGAGGGTATGTATGCACGTGTGTGTGAATGTGAGTGTTTGAATGTGCACAAGTGTGTATGTGAGTGTGTTACTGTTCAGGTATGCATAAGGATGAATATATCAGTGAGTGTGAGTGTCAGTGGGACTTTGAGGGTGCGTGAGTGTGAGAGACAGTATGTCTGAGCATGTGTGTGTAAGTGTGTGTTCTAAAGACTGTTTTTGAATGTGTGTGCGTGTGTAAATTGTATGAATGTGTGAGAGTGACAGCACAAAAGACGAATGTCTGTGTGTGTGAACATTTGTGTGTATATGAGAGTCTGTGTAAGTGCGTTTGCTGGTGTGCTAGTGTGTGTGTAGGTGTCTGAGTGTGAGAAAATGAGAGTTTGTGAGTGTGTATTCGAGAATGTTGCAGCTTTTGTGTGATTGTGTTATTTTGCTTGAATGCGTGTGTTTGAGTGTCTGTGTGGTTGCTTTCACATGTGTGATGTTTGCTTGTGTGTGTGAGTGTGTGGGTCTGTGTGTGCGTCTGCTTGTGTGTCAGTGTGAGAGTGTGAGGGGAATGGGGTGAATTATGATGCAAGGGTGCCTAACATGTTTGGAAGCGAAATGGGCATTCTCTGAGATAACGGAAAGCGACAGAACATGGTGGGAGACTATATATAGGAGTGCAATGTTGTCGAATGGTTTGGAAAGTGCTGCAATGTGACGCAGTAGATGGTTCCTGTGTGTTTTGGAAGAGAACGGATCCTTCTTTGATGGAAAGAAACGCAGTAGAACGTGGTGGATTGTTGTAGAATGCAGTGGAATGTAGTGTAATGGAGAGCATTGTGATGAAGTGGAGAGAAATTGAGTGGTTTGGACACGAGAGTAGCCTTCTTTCATGGAATGGAATGCAATACATGTTGTTGGATTTTTGGGTACGATAGTAGAAAATTGTGGAATGGAGTGAAATGTAGTGCAATAGACGGTTGAGGACCTTGTTTTATGCGAACGGTTGTATGTGTGTGTGACTGTGCAGCTGTGTGCGTTTGTGTGAGTGATTGTCATAGAGAGTGTGAGTGTGGAAGAGAGCGTGTGCATGATTGTGAGGGAGGTGTTGTGTGAGTGCACATGTGTGTGAAAGGCTGAGTGTGAGTGTGTTTATGGGAGTGTGTGTGAGCATGCTTATGTGAGAGTGAATGTGAGGGATTACATGTGCGTTTGTGAGTGTATGAGAATGTGTGGGTGTGTGTGATACTGTGAGCCTGTGTGAGTACATGTATGAGTGTGAGAAAATGTGTGAGAATGTGAGTGAGTACATGTGAGTCTGAGTGAGGATATGTCAGTGTGACAGTGACTATGTCAGGTGTGTAGGTCTGCACATGTGTTTGGGTCTATGTACATGTGTGTGTTTGTTAGTTTGTGAGACTATAGGTGTCTGTGAGTGTGCGATTGTTGATATGTGATTGTGTGAGTCTGTGTGTGTCGGGCAGTGGGTGAGTTTGTGATAGTGTGAGAGGATTGCTTACTTTATTGTGTGTGCTTTGGTGAGCATATGTTTGTTGGTGTTTCTGTGAGCGTGTTTGTGAGAGCGGAGGTATGTGAGTGGAAGTGTGACTCTGAATGTGTGACTGTGTGTGTTTGTGATAGTATGAGTGCATGTGAATATATGTTAATATTTGAGTGTGCTTGTGTGTGTGTTTCAGTGGTCAGTAAGTATGTGTGTGTGTGTTTGTGAGTTTTTGTGAGTGTGTTTGTAGGTGTGGGAGTGTGGGAGAAGTGTTATTTTGTGACAGTGTGTGTTTGCTAATGTGTCTGAATGTCTGAATGATTGTGTGACTGTAAGTGTTTGTGAGTGAGTGTGCGTGTGGTAGTGTGTGTGTACGAATGTGTGAGTGTGTCTGATTATGAGTATGAGTGTGTCAGAGTACCTGAGTGTGTGTTTAAATGTGATTGTGAGAGTGCTGGTGAGTGGGAGTGTGCGGGTGTGTATATGGCTGTGCTATTGTTTGAGAGAGTGTGTGATGGTATGTGAGGATGGGTGTGAGTTTGTCTATGTTTAGGTGTGAGAGTGTGTGTGAGTGTGTGTTAGTGTGTGATGCTGTGTGACATTATGTGTTTGTGTGAGTGTAGTTGTGTCAGAGAGGGTGTGCGAATATTCATTTTTGAATGTGTGAACGAGTGTGAGCCTTTGTGTGATGGTGTGTGTGAGTGAGTGTTTCTGTTTGCCATTATGTGTGTGATTGTGTGAATGAGTGTGACCAGTTAGAAATTTATCTGTGTGTGTACTTGTGTGAGTGTATATGACAGTGAGATTGTGAGCAGGTGTGAGTCTGTGAGTGTGTGTTTGTGTGTGTGAGAGTGTGTGTGATGGTGTGTTTGATGTGCGTCTGTGCATTTGTGTCTGCGTACATGTGAGTAATTTTGTGACAGTGTGTACAACTGTGTGTATTCTGGTGTGTGCCTGTGTGAGTGTGTGATTTTGTGTGGTTTTCAGTGAGTGAGCATGTGTTTGAGAGTGTCAGTGTGCAAGGGGCTGTGTGTGTTGTGTGAGAGTGTGAAAGGTGATAGTATGTGATTGTGTGTGAGTTAATATGAGCAGGTGTGTTTGAGTGTTTAAGTGAGTGTGTGTTTGTGATAGACTAGCATGAGTGGGTGTGTTACTCTGTGTGTATGAGTGACTGTGTGCTTCTGTTTACACGAGAGTGTGTGTGAGTGTGTGTTCGTGTTTGCAGGTGTGGAAGTGAGAGATAGACTGTGTGACTGTGTGAGTGTGTGTGATTGTGTGATTGTATGTGAATAGTTGTGAGGGTATGTATGCACGTGTGTGTGAATGTGAGTGTTTGAATGTGCACAAGTGTGTATGTGAGTGTGTTACTGTTCAGGTATGCATAAGGATGAATATATCAGTGAGTGTGAGTGTCAGTGGGACTTTGAGGGTGCGTGAGTGTGAGAGACAGTATGTCTGAGCATGTGTGTGTAAGTGTGTGTTCTAAAGACTGTTTTTGAATGTGTGTGCGTGTGTAAATTGTATGAATGTGTGAGAGTGACAGCACAAAAGACGAATGTCTGTGTGTGTGAACATTTGTGTGTATATGAGAGTCTGTGTAAGTGCGTTTGCTGGTGTGCTAGTGTGTGTGTAGGTGTCTGAGTGTGAGAAAATGAGAGTTTGTGAGTGTGTATTCGAGAATGTTGCAGCTTTTGTGTGATTGTGTTATTTTGCTTGAATGCGTGTGTTTGAGTGTCTGTGTGGTTGCTTTCACATGTGTGATGTTTGCTTGTGTGTGTGAGTGTGTGGGTCTGTGTGTGCGTCTGCTTGTGTGTCAGTGTGAGAGTGTGAGGGGAATGGGGTGAATTATGATGCAAGGGTGCCTAACATGTTTGGAAGCGAAATGGGCATTCTCTGAGATAACGGAAAGCGACAGAACATGGTGGGAGACTATATATAGGAGTGCAATGTTGTCGAATGGTTTGGAAAGTGCTGCAATGTGACGCAGTAGATGGTTCCTGTGTGTTTTGGAAGAGAACGGATCCTTCTTTGATGGAAAGAAACGCAGTAGAACGTGGTGGATTGTTGTAGAATGCAGTGGAATGTAGTGTAATGGAGAGCATTGTGATGAAGTGGAGAGAAATTGAGTGGTTTGGACACGAGAGTAGCCTTCTTTCATGGAATGGAATGCAATACATGTTGTTGGATTTTTGGGTACGATAGTAGAAAATTGTGGAATGGAGTGAAATGTAGTGCAATAGACGGTTGAGGACCTTGTTTTATGCGAACGGTTGTATGTGTGTGTGACTGTGCAGCTGTGTGCGTTTGTGTGAGTGATTGTCATAGAGAGTGTGAGTGTGGAAGAGAGCGTGTGCATGATTGTGAGGGAGGTGTTGTGTGAGTGCACATGTGTGTGAAAGGCTGAGTGTGAGTGTGTTTATGGGAGTGTGTGTGAGCATGCTTATGTGAGAGTGAATGTGAGGGATTACATGTGCGTTTGTGAGTGTATGAGAATGTGTGGGTGTGTGTGATACTGTGAGCCTGTGTGAGTACATGTATGAGTGTGAGAAAATGTGTGAGAATGTGAGTGAGTACATGTGAGTCTGAGTGAGGATATGTCAGTGTGACAGTGACTATGTCAGGTGTGTAGGTCTGCACATGTGTTTGGGTCTATGTACATGTGTGTGTTTGTTAGTTTGTGAGACTATAGGTGTCTGTGAGTGTGCGATTGTTGATATGTGATTGTGTGAGTCTGTGTGTGTCGGGCAGTGGGTGAGTTTGTGATAGTGTGAGAGGATTGCTTACTTTATTGTGTGTGCTTTGGTGAGCATATGTTTGTTGGTGTTTCTGTGAGCGTGTTTGTGAGAGCGGAGGTATGTGAGTGGAAGTGTGACTCTGAATGTGTGACTGTGTGTGTTTGTGATAGTATGAGTGCATGTGAATATATGTTAATATTTGAGTGTGCTTGTGTGTGTGTTTCAGTGGTCAGTAAGTATGTGTGTGTGTGTTTGTGAGTTTTTGTGAGTGTGTTTGTAGGTGTGGGAGTGTGGGAGAAGTGTTATTTTGTGACAGTGTGTGTTTGCTAATGTGTCTGAATGTCTGAATGATTGTGTGACTGTAAGTGTTTGTGAGTGAGTGTGCGTGTGGTAGTGTGTGTGTACGAATGTGTGAGTGTGTCTGATTATGAGTATGAGTGTGTCAGAGTACCTGAGTGTGTGTTTAAATGTGATTGTGAGAGTGCTGGTGAGTGGGAGTGTGCGGGTGTGTATATGGCTGTGCTATTGTTTGAGAGAGTGTGTGATGGTATGTGAGGATGGGTGTGAGTTTGTCTATGTTTAGGTGTGAGAGTGTGTGTGAGTGTGTGTTAGTGTGTGATGCTGTGTGACATTATGTGTTTGTGTGAGTGTAGTTGTGTCAGAGAGGGTGTGCGAATATTCATTTTTGAATGTGTGAACGAGTGTGAGCCTTTGTGTGATGGTGTGTGTGAGTGAGTGTTTCTGTTTGCCATTATGTGTGTGATTGTGTGAATGAGTGTGACCAGTTAGAAATTTATCTGTGTGTGTACTTGTGTGAGTGTATATGACAGTGAGATTGTGAGCAGGTGTGAGTCTGTGAGTGTGTGTTTGTGTGTGTGAGAGTGTGTGTGATGGTGTGTTTGATGTGCGTCTGTGCATTTGTGTCTGCGTACATGTGAGTAATTTTGTGACAGTGTGTACAACTGTGTGTATTCTGGTGTGTGCCTGTGTGAGTGTGTGATTTTGTGTGGTTTTCAGTGAGTGAGCATGTGTTTGAGAGTGTCAGTGTGCAAGGGGCTGTGTGTGTTGTGTGAGAGTGTGAAAGGTGATAGTATGTGATTGTGTGTGAGTTAATATGAGCAGGTGTGTTTGAGTGTTTAAGTGAGTGTGTGTTTGTGATAGACTAGCATGAGTGGGTGTGTTACTCTGTGTGTATGAGTGACTGTGTGCTTCTGTTTACACGAGAGTGTGTGTGAGTGTGTGTTCGTGTTTGCAGGTGTGGAAGTGAGAGATAGACTGTGTGACTGTGTGAGTGTGTGTGATTGTGTGATTGTATGTGAATAGTTGTGAGGGTATGTATGCACGTGTGTGTGAATGTGAGTGTTTGAATGTGCACAAGTGCGTATGTGAGTGTGTTACTGTTCAGGTATGCATAAGGATGAATATATCAGTGAGTGTGAGTGTCTGTGGGACTTTGAGGGTGCGTGAGTGTGAGAGACAGTATGTCTGAGCATGTGTGTGTAAGTGTGTGCAAATGTGTGTTCTAAAGACTGTTTTTGAATGTGTGTGCGTGTGTAAATTGTATGAATGTGTGAGAGTGACAGCACAAAAGACGAATGTCTGTGTGTGTGAACATTTGGGTGTATATGAGAGTCTGTGTAAGTGCGTTTGCTGGTGTGCTAGTGTGTGTGTAGGTGTCTGAGTGTGAGAAAATGAGAGTTTGTGAGTGTGTATTCGAGAATGTTGCAGCTTTTGTGTGATTGTGTTATTTTGCTTGAATGCGTGTGTTTGAGTGTCTGTGTGGTTGCTTTCACATGTGTGATGTTTGCTTGTGTGTGTGAGTGTGTGGGTCTGTGTGTGCGTCTGCTTGTGTGTCAGTGTGAGAGTGTGAGGGGAATGGGGTGAATTATGATGCAAGGGTGCCTAACATGTTTGGAAGCGAAATGGGCATTCTCTGAGATAACGGAAAGCGACAGAACATGGTGGGAGACTATATATAGGAGTGCAATGTTGTCGAATGGTTTGGAAAGTGCTGCAATGTGACGCAATAGATGGTTCCTGTGTGTTTTGGAAGAGAACGGATCCTTCTTTGATGGAAAGAAACGCAGTAGAACGTGGTGGATTGTTGTAGAATGCAGTGGAATGTTGTGTAATGGAGAGCATTGTGATGAAGTGGAGAGAAAGTGAGTGGTTTGGACACGAGAGTAGCCTTCTTTCATGGAATGGAATGCAATACATATTGATGGATTTTTGGGTACGATAGTAGAAAATTGTGGAATGGAGTGAAATGTAGTGCAATAGACGGTTGAGGACCTTGTTTTATGCGAACGGTTGTATGTGTGTGTGACTGTGCAGCTGTGTGCGTTTGTGTGAGTGATTGTCATAGAGAGTGTGAGTGTGGAAGAGAGCGTGTGCATGATTGTGAGGGAGGTGTTGTGTGAGTGCACATGTGTGTGAAAGGCTGAGTGTGAGTGTGTTTATGGGAGTGTGTGTGAGCATGCTTATGTGAGAGTGAATATGAGGGATTACATGTGCGTTTGTGAGTGTATGAGAATGTGTGGGTGTGTGTGATACTGTGAGCCTGTGTGAGTACATGTATGAGTGTGAGAAAATGTGTGAGAATGTGAGTGAGTACATGTGAGTCTGAGTGAGGATATGTCAGTGTGACAGTGACTATGTCAGGTGTGTAGGTCTGCACATGTGTTTGGGTCTATGTACATGTGTGTGTTTGTTAGTTTGTGAGACTATAGGTGTCTGTGAGTGTGCGATTGTTGATATGTGACTGTGTGAGTCTGTGTGTGTCGGGCAGTGGGTTTGTGATAGTGTGAGAGGATTGCTTACTTTATTGTGTGTGCTTTGGTGAGCATATGTTTGTTGGTGTTTCTGTGAGCGTGTTTGTGAGAGCGGAGGTATGTGAGTGGAAGTGTGACTCTGAATGTGTGACTGTGTGTGTTTGTGATAGTATGAGTGCATGTGAATATATGTTAATATTTGAGTGTGCTTGTGTGTGTGTTTCAGTGGTCAGTAAGTATGTGTGTGTGTGTTTGTGAGTTTTTGTGAGTGTGTTTGTAGGTGTGGGAGTGTGGGAGAAGTGTTATTTTGTGACAGTGTGTGTTTGCTAATGTGTCTGAATGTCTGAATGATTGTGTGACTGTACGTGTTTGTGAGTGAGTGTGCGTGTGGTAGTGTGTGTGTACGAATGTGTGAGTGTGTCTGATTATGAGTATGAGTGTGTCAGAGTACCTGAGTGTGTGTTTAAATGTGATTGTGAGAGTGCTGGTGAGTGGGAGTGTGTGGGTGTGTATATGGCTGTGCTATTGTTTGAGAGAGTGTGTGATGGTATGTGAGGATGGGTGTGAGTTTGTCTATGTTTAGGTGTGAGAGTGTGTGTGAGTGTGTGTTAGTGTGTGATGCTGTGTGACATTATGTGTTTGTGTGAGTGTAGTTGTGTCAGAGAGGGTGTGCGAATATTCATTTTTGAATGTGTGAACGAGTGTGAGCCTTTGTGTGATGGTGTGTGTGAGTGAGTGTTTCTGTTTGCCATTATGTGTGTGATTGTGTGAATGAGTGTGACCAGTTAGTAATTTCTCTGTGTGCGTACTTGTGTGAGTGTATATGACAGTGAGATTGTGAGCAGGTGTGAGTCTGTGAGTGTGTGTTTGTGTGTGTGATGGTGTGTTTGATGTGCGTCTGTGCATTTGTGTCTGCGTACATGTGAGTAATTTTGTGACAGTGTGTACAACTGTGTGTATTCTGGTGTGTGCCTGTGTGAGTGTGTGATTTTGTGTGGTTTTCAGTGAGTGAGCATGTGTTTGAGAGTGTCAGTGTGCAAGGGGCTGTGTGTGTTGTGTGAGAGTGTGAAAGGTGATAGTATGTGATTGTGTGTGAGTTAATATGAGCAGGTGTGTTTGAGTGTTTAAGTGAGTGTGTGTTTGTGATAGACTAGCATGAGTGGGTGTGTTACTCTGTGTGTATGAGTGACTGTGTGCTTCTGTTTACACGAGAGTGTGTGTGAGTGTGTGTTCGTGTTTGCAGGTGTGGAAGTGAGAGATAGACTGTGTGACTGTGTGAGTGTGTGTGATTGTGTGATTGTATGTGAATAGTTGTGAGGGTATGTATGCACGTGTGTGTGAATGTGAGTGTTTGAATGTGCACAAGTGTGTATGTGAGTGTGTTACTGTTCAGGTATGCATAAGGATGAATATATCAGTGAGTGTGAGTGTCAGTGGGACTTTGAGGGTGCGTGAGTGTGAGAGACAGTATGTCTGAGCATGTGTGTGTAAGTGTGTGTTCTAAAGACTGTTTTTGAATGTGTGTGCGTGTGTAAATTGTATGAATGTGTGAGAGTGACAGCACAAAAGACGAATGTCTGTGTGTGTGAACATTTGTGTGTATATGAGAGTCTGTGTAAGTGCGTTTGCTGGTGTGCTAGTGTGTGTGTAGGTGTCTGAGTGTGAGAAAATGAGAGTTTGTGAGTGTGTATTCGAGAATGTTGCAGCTTTTGTGTGATTGTGTTATTTTGCTTGAATGCGTGTGTTTGAGTGTCTGTGTGGTTGCTTTCACATGTGTGATGTTTGCTTGTGTGTGTGAGTGTGTGGGTCTGTGTGTGCGTCTGCTTGTGTGTCAGTGTGAGAGTGTGAGGGGAATGGGGTGAATTATGATGCAAGGGTGCCTAACATGTTTGGAAGCGAAATGGGCATTCTCTGAGATAACGGAAAGCGACAGAACATGGTGGGAGACTATATATAGGAGTGCAATGTTGTCGAATGGTTTGGAAAGTGCTGCAATGTGACGCAGTAGATGGTTCCTGTGTGTTTTGGAAGAGAACGGATCCTTCTTTGATGGAAAGAAACGCAGTAGAACGTGGTGGATTGTTGTAGAATGCAGTGGAATGTAGTGTAATGGAGAGCATTGTGATGAAGTGGAGAGAAATTGAGTGGTTTGGACACGAGAGTAGCCTTCTTTCATGGAATGGAATGCAATACATGTTGATGGATTTTTGGGTACGATAGTAGAAAATTGTGGAATGGAGTGAAATGTAGTGCAATAGACGGTTGAGGACCTTGTTTTATGCGAACGGTTGTATGTGTGTGTGACTGTGCAGCTGTGTGCGTTTGTGTGAGTGATTGTCATAGAGAGTGTGAGTGTGGAAGAGAGCGTGTGCATGATTGTGAGGGAGGTGTTGTGTGAGTGCACATGTGTGTGAAAGGCTGAGTGTGAGTGTGTTTATGGGAGTGTGTGTGAGCATGCTTATGTGAGAGTGAATATGAGGGATTACATGTGCGTTTGTGAGTGTATGAGAATGTGTGGGTGTGTGTGATACTGTGAGCCTGTGTGAGTACATGTATGAGTGTGAGAAAATGTGTGAGAATGTGAGTGAGTACATGTGAGTCTGAGTGAGGATATGTCAGTGTGACAGTGACTATGTCAGGTGTGTAGGTCTGCACATGTGTTTGGGTCTATGTACATGTGTGTGTTTGTTAGTTTGTGAGACTATAGGTGTCTGTGAGTGTGCGATTGTTGATATGTGATTGTGTGAGTCTGTGTGTGTCGGGCAGTGGGTGAGTTTGTGATAGTGTGAGAGGATTGCTTACTTTATTGTGTGTGCTTTGGTGAGCATATGTTTGTTGGTGTTTCTGTGAGCGTGTTTGTGAGAGCGGAGGTATGTGAGTGGAAGTGTGACTCTGAATGTGTGACTGTGTGTGTTTGTGATAGTATGAGTGCATGTGAATATATGTTAATATTTGAGTGTGCTTGTGTGTGTGTTTCAGTGGTCAGTAAGTATGTGTGTGTGTGTTTGTGAGTTTTTGTGAGTGTGTTTGTAGGTGTGGGAGTGTGGGAGAAGTGTTATTTTGTGACAGTGTGTGTTTGCTAATGTGTCTGAATGTCTGAATGATTGTGTGACTGTACGTGTTTGTGAGTGAGTGTGCGTGTGGTAGTGTGTGTGTACGAATGTGTGAGTGTGTCTGATTATGAGTATGAGTGTGTCAGAGTACCTGAGTGTGTGTTTAAATGTGATTGTGAGAGTGCTGGTGAGTGGGAGTGTGTGGGTGTGTATATGGCTGTGCTATTGTTTGAGAGAGTGTGTGATGGTATGTGAGGATGGGTGTGAGTTTGTCTATGTTTAGGTGTGAGAGTGTGTGTGAGTGTGTGTTAGTGTGTGATGCTGTGTGACATTATGTGTTTGTGTGAGTGTAGTTGTGTCAGAGAGGGTGTGCGAATATTCATTTTTGAATGTGTGAACGAGTGTGAGCCTTTGTGTGATGGTGTGTGTGAGTGAGTGTTTCTGTTTGCCATTATGTGTGTGATTGTGTGAATGAGTGTGACCAGTTAGAAATTTATCTGTGTGTGTACTTGTGTGAGTGTATATGACAGTGAGATTGTGAGCAGGTGTGAGTCTGTGAGTGTGTGTTTGTGTGTGTGAGAGTGTGTGTGATGGTGTGTTTGATGTGCGTCTGTGCATTTGTGTCTGCGTACATGTGAGTAATTTTGTGACAGTGTGTACAACTGTGTGTATTCTGGTGTGTGCCTGTGTGAGTGTGTGATTTTGTGTGGTTTTCAGTGAGTGAGCATGTGTTTGAGAGTGTCAGTGTGCAAGGGGCTGTGTGTGTTGTGTGAGAGTGTGAAAGGTGATAGTATGTGATTGTGTGTGAGTTAATATGAGCAGGTGTGTTTGAGTGTTTAAGTGAGTGTGTGTTTGTGATAGACTAGCATGAGTGGGTGTGTTACTCTGTGTGTATGAGTGACTGTGTGCTTCTGTTTACACGAGAGTGTGTGTGAGTGTGTGTTCGTGTTTGCAGGTGTGGAAGTGAGAGATAGACTGTGTGACTGTGTGAGTGTGTGTGATTGTGTGATTGTATGTGAATAGTTGTGAGGGTATGTATGCACGTGTGTGTGAATGTGAGTGTTTGAATGTGCACAAGTGCGTATGTGAGTGTGTTACTGTTCAGGTATGCATAAGGATGAATATATCAGTGAGTGTGAGTGTCTGTGGGACTTTGAGGGTGCGTGAGTGTGAGAGACAGTATGTCTGAGCATGTGTGTGTAAGTGTGTGCAAATGTGTGTTCTAAAGACTGTTTTTGAATGTGTGTGCGTGTGTAAATTGTATGAATGTGTGAGAGTGACAGCACAAAAGACGAATGTCTGTGTGTGTGAACATTTGGGTGTATATGAGAGTCTGTGTAAGTGCGTTTGCTGGTGTGCTAGTGTGTGTGTAGGTGTCTGAGTGTGAGAAAATGAGAGTTTGTGAGTGTGTATTCGAGAATGTTGCAGCTTTTGTGTGATTGTGTTATTTTGCTTGAATGCGTGTGTTTGAGTGTCTGTGTGGTTGCTTTCACATGTGTGATGTTTGCTTGTGTGTGTGAGTGTGTGGGTCTGTGTGTGCGTCTGCTTGTGTGTCAGTGTGAGAGTGTGAGGGGAATGGGGTGAATTATGATGCAAGGGTGCCTAACATGTTTGGAAGCGAAATGGGCATTCTCTGAGATAACGGAAAGCGACAGAACATGGTGGGAGACTATATATAGGAGTGCAATGTTGTCGAATGGTTTGGAAAGTGCTGCAATGTGACGCAATAGATGGTTCCTGTGTGTTTTGGAAGAGAACGGATCCTTCTTTGATGGAAAGAAACGCAGTAGAACGTGGTGGATTGTTGTAGAATGCAGTGGAATGTTGTGTAATGGAGAGCATTGTGATGAAGTGGAGAGAAAGTGAGTGGTTTGGACACGAGAGTAGCCTTCTTTCATGGAATGGAATGCAATACATATTGATGGATTTTTGGGTACGATAGTAGAAAATTGTGGAATGGAGTGAAATGTAGTGCAATAGACGGTTGAGGACCTTGTTTTATGCGAACGGTTGTATGTGTGTGTGACTGTGCAGCTGTGTGCGTTTGTGTGAGTGATTGTCATAGAGAGTGTGAGTGTGGAAGAGAGCGTGTGCAAGATTGTGAGGGAGGTGTTGTGTGAGTGCACATGTGTGTGAAAGGCTGAGTGTGAGTGTGTTTATGGGAGTGTGTGTGAGCATGCTTATGTGAGAGTGAATATGAGGGATTACATGTGCGTTTGTGAGTGTATGAGAATGTGTGGGTGTGTGTGATACTGTGAGCCTGTGTGAGTACATGTATGAGTGTGAGAAAATGTGTGAGAATGTGAGTGAGTACATGTGAGTCTGAGTGAGGATATGTCAGTGTGACAGTGACTATGTCAGGTGTGTAGGTCTGCACATGTGTTTGGGTCTATGTACATGTGTGTGTTTGTTAGTTTGTGAGACTATAGGTGTCTGTGAGTGTGCGATTGTTGATATGTGACTGTGTGAGTCTGTGTGTGTCGGGCAGTGGGTGAGTTTGTGATAGTGTGAGAGGATTGCTTACTTTATTGTGTGTGCTTTGGTGAGCATATGTTTGTTGGTGTTTCTGTGAGCGTGTTTGTGAGAGCGGAGGTATGTGAGTGGAAGTGTGACTCTGAATGTGTGACTGTGTGTGTTTGTGATAGTATGAGTGCATGTGAATATTTGTTAATATTTGAGTGTGCTTGTGTGTGTGTTTCAGTGGTCAGTAAGTATGTGTGTGTGTGTTTGTGAGTTTTTGTGAGTGTGTTTGTAGGTGTGGGAGTGTGGGAGAAGTGTTATTTTGTGACAGTGTGTGTTTGCTAATGTGTCTGAATGTCTGAATGATTGTGTGACTGTACGTGTTTGTGAGTGAGTGTGCGTGTGGTAGTGTGTGTGTACGAATGTGTGAGTGTGTCTGATTATGAGTATGAGTGTGTCAGAGTACCTGAGTGTGTGTTTCAATGTGATTGTGAGAGTGCTGGTGAGTGGGAGTGTGCGGGTGTGTATATGGCTGTGCTATTGTTTGAGAGAGTGTGTGATGGTATGTGAGGATGGGTGTGAGTTTGTCTATGTTTAGGTGTGAGAGTGTGTGTGAGTGTGTGTTAGTGTGTGATGCTGTGTGACATTATGTGTTTGTGTGAGTGTAGTTGTGTCAGAGAGGGTGTGCGAATATTCATTTTTGAATGTGTGAACGAGTGTGAGCCTTTGTGTGATGGTGTGTGTGAGTGAGTGTTTCTGTTTGCCATTATGTGTGTGATTGTGTGAATGAGTGTGACCAGTTAGTAATTTCTCTGTGTGCGTACTTGTGTGAGTGTATATGACAGTGAGATTGTGAGCAGGTGTGAGTCTGTGAGTGTGTGTTTGTGTGTGTGAGAGTGTGTGTGATGGTGTGTTTGATGTGCGTCTGTGCATTTGTGTCTGCGTACATGTGAGTAATTTTGTGACAGTGTGTACAACTGTGTGTATTCTGGTGTGTGCCTGTGTGAGTGTGTGATTTTGTGTGGTTTTCAGTGAGTGAGCATGTGTTTGAGAGTGTCAGTGTGCAAGGGGCTGTGTGTGTTGTGTGAGAGTGTGAAAGGTGATAGTATGTGATTGTGTGTGAGTTAATATGAGCAGGTGTGTTTGAGTGTTTAAGTGAGTGTGTGTTTGTGATAGACTAGCATGAGTGGGTGTGTTACTCTGTGTGTATGAGTGACTGTGTGCTTCTGTTTACACGAGAGTGTGTGTGAGTGTGTGTTCGTGTTTGCAGGTGTGGAAGTGAGAGATAGACTGTGTGACTGTGTGAGTGTGTGTGATTGTGTGATTGTATGTGAATAGTTGTGAGGGTATGTATGCACGTGTGTGTGAATGTGAGTGTTTGAATGTGCACAAGTGTGTATGTGAGTGTGTTACTGTTCAGGTATGCATAAGGATGAATATATCAGTGAGTGTGAGTGTCAGTGGGACTTTGAGGGTGCGTGAGTGTGAGAGACAGTATGTCTGAGCATGTGTGTGTAAGTGTGTGTTCTAAAGACTGTTTTTGAATGTGTGTGCGTGTGTAAATTGTATGAATGTGTGAGAGTGACAGCACAAAAGACGAATGTCTGTGTGTGTGAACATTTGTGTGTATATGAGAGTCTGTGTAAGTGCGTTTGCTGGTGTGCTAGTGTGTGTGTAGGTGTCTGAGTGTGAGAAAATGAGAGTTTGTGAGTGTGTATTCGAGAATGTTGCAGCTTTTGTGTGATTGTGTTATTTTGCTTGAATGCGTGTGTTTGAGTGTCTGTGTGGTTGCTTTCACATGTGTGATGTTTGCTTGTGTGTGTGAGTGTGTGGGTCTGTGTGTGCGTCTGCTTGTGTGTCAGTGTGAGAGTGTGAGGGGAATGGGGTGAATTATGATGCAAGGGTGCCTAACATGTTTGGAAGCGAAATGGGCATTCTCTGAGATAACGGAAAGCGACAGAACATGGTGGGAGACTATATATAGGAGTGCAATGTTGTCGAATGGTTTGGAAAGTGCTGCAATGTGACGCAATAGATGGTTCCTGTGTGTTTTGGAAGAGAACGGATCCTTCTTTGATGGAAAGAAACGCAGTAGAACGTGGTGGATTGTTGTAGAATGCAGTGGAATGTTGTGTAATGGAGAGCATTGTGATGAAGTGGAGAGAAAGTGAGTGGTTTGGACACGAGAGTAGCCTTCTTTCATGGAATGGAATGCAATACATATTGATGGATTTTTGGGTACGATAGTAGAAAATTGTGGAATGGAGTGAAATGTAGTGCAATAGACGGTTGAGGACCTTGTTTTATGCGAACGGTTGTATGTGTGTGTGACTGTGCAGCTGTGTGCGTTTGTGTGAGTGATTGTCATAGAGAGTGTGAGTGTGGAAGAGAGCGTGTGCAAGATTGTGAGGGAGGTGTTGTGTGAGTGCACATGTGTGTGAAAGGCTGAGTGTGAGTGTGTTTATGGGAGTGTGTGTGAGCATGCTTATGTGAGAGTGAATATGAGGGATTACATGTGCGTTTGTGAGTGTATGAGAATGTGTGGGTGTGTGTGATACTGTGAGCCTGTGTGAGTACATGTATGAGTGTGAGAAAATGTGTGAGAATGTGAGTGAGTACATGTGAGTCTGAGTGAGGATATGTCAGTGTGACAGTGACTATGTCAGGTGTGTAGGTCTGCACATGTGTTTGGGTCTATGTACATGTGTGTGTTTGTTAGTTTGTGAGACTATAGGTGTCTGTGAGTGTGCGATTGTTGATATGTGATTGTGTGAGTCTGTGTGTGTCGGGCAGTGGGTGAGTTTGTGATAGTGTGAGAGGATAGCTTACTTTATTGTGTGTGCTTTGGTGAGCATATGTTTGTTGGTGTTTCTGTGAGCGTGTTTGTGAGAGCGGAGGTATGTGAGTGGAAGTGTGACTCTGAATGTGTGACTGTGTGTGTTTGTGATAGTATGAGTGCATGTGAATATATGTTAATATTTGAGTGTGCTTGTGTGTGTGTTTCAGTGGTCAGTAAGTATGTGTGTGTGTGTTTGTGAGTTTTTGTGAGTGTGTTTGTAGGTGTGGGAGTGTGGGAGAAGTGTTATTTTGTGACAGTGTGTGTTTGCTAATGTGTCTGAATGTCTGAATGATTGTGTGACTGTACGTGTTTGTGAGTGAGTGTGCGTGTGGTAGTGTGTGTGTACGAATGTGTGAGTGTGTCTGATTATGAGTATGAGTGTGTCAGAGTACCTGAGTGTGTGTTTAAATGTGATTGTGAGAGTGCTGGTGAGTGGGAGTGTGTGGGTGTGTATATGGCTGTGCTATTGTTTGAGAGAGTGTGTGATGGTATGTGAGGATGGGTGTGAGTTTGTCTATGTTTAGGTGTGAGAGTGTGTGTGAGTGTGTGTTAGTGTGTGATGCTGTGTGACATTATGTGTTTGTGTGAGTGTAGTTGTGTCAGAGAGGGTGTGCGAATATTCATTTTTGAATGTGTGAACGAGTGTGAGCCTTTGTGTGATGGTGTGTGTGAGTGAGTGTTTCTGTTTGCCATTATGTGTGTGATTGTGTGAATGAGTGTGACCAGTTAGAAATTTATCTGTGTGTGTACTTGTGTGAGTGTATATGACAGTGAGATTGTGAGCAGGTGTGAGTCTGTGAGTGTGTGTTTGTGTGTGTGAGAGTGTGTGTGATGGTGTGTTTGATGTGCGTCTGTGCATTTGTGTCTGCGTACATGTGAGTAATTTTGTGACAGTGTGTACAACTGTGTGTATTCTGGTGTGTGCCTGTGTGAGTGTGTGATTTTGTGTGGTTTTCAGTGAGTGAGCATGTGTTTGAGAGTGTCAGTGTGCAAGGGGCTGTGTGTGTTGTGTGAGAGTGTGAAAGGTGATAGTATGTGATTGTGTGTGAGTTAATATGAGCAGGTGTGTTTGAGTGTTTAAGTGAGTGTGTGTTTGTGATAGACTAGCATGAGTGGGTGTGTTACTCTGTGTGTATGAGTGACTGTGTGCTTCTGTTTACACGAGAGTGTGTGTGAGTGTGTGTTCGTGTTTGCAGGTGTGGAAGTGAGAGATAGACTGTGTGACTGTGTGAGTGTGTGTGATTGTGTGATTGTATGTGAATAGTTGTGAGGGTATGTATGCACGTGTGTGTGAATGTGAGTGTTTGAATGTGCACAAGTGCGTATGTGAGTGTGTTACTGTTCAGGTATGCATAAGGATGAATATATCAGTGAGTGTGAGTGTCAGTGGGACTTTGAGGGTGCGTGAGTGTGAGAGACAGTATATCTGAGCATGTGTGTGTAAGTGTGTGTTCTAAAGACTGTTTTTGAATGTGTGTGCGTGTGTAAATTGTATGAATGTGTGAGAGTGACAGCACAAAAGACGAATGTCTGTGTGTGTGAACATTTGTGTGTATATGAGAGTCTGTGTAAGTGCGTTTGCCGGTGTGCTAGTGTGTGTGTAGGTGTCTGAGTGTGAGAAAATGAGAGTTTGTGAGTGTGTATTCGAGAATGTTGCAGCTTTTGTGTGATTGTGTTATTTTGCTTGAATGCGTGTGTTTGAGTGTCTGTGTGGTTGCTTTCACATGTGTGATGTTTGCTTGTGTGTGTGAGTGTGTGGGTCTGTGTGTGCGTCTGCTTGTGTGTCAGTGTGAGAGTGTGAGGGGAATGGGGTGAATTATGATGCAAGGGTGCCTAACATGTTTGGAAGCGAAATGGGCATTCTCTGAGATAACGGAAAGCGACAGAACATGGTGGGAGACTATATATAGGAGTGCAATGTTGTCGAATGGTTTGGAAAGTGCTGCAATGTGACGCAGTAGATGGTTCCTGTGTGTTTTGGAAGAGAACGGATCCTTCTTTGATGGAAAGAAACGCAGTAGAACGTGGTGGATTGTTGTAGAATGCAGTGGAATGTAGTGTAATGGAGAGCATTGTGATGAAGTGGAGAGAAATTGAGTGGTTTGGACACGAGAGTAGCCTTCTTTCATGGAATGGAATGCAATACATGTTGATGGATTTTTGGGTACGATAGTAGAAAATTGTGGAATGGAGTGAAATGTAGTGCAATAGACGGTTGAGGACCTTGTTTTATGCGAACGGTTGTATGTGTGTGTGACTGTGCAGCTGTGTGCGTTTGTGTGAGTGATTGTCATAGAGAGTGTGAGTGTGGAAGAGAGCGTGTGCATGATTGTGAGGGAGGTGTTGTGTGAGTGCACATGTGTGTGAAAGGCTGAGTGTGAGTGTGTTTATGGGAGTGTGTGTGAGCATGCTTATGTGAGAGTGAATATGAGGGATTACATGTGCGTTTGTGAGTGTATGAGAATGTGTGGGTGTGTGTGATACTGTGAGCCTGTGTGAGTACATGTATGAGTGTGAGAAAATGTGTGAGAATGTGAGTGAGTACATGTGAGTCTGAGTGAGGATATGTCAGTGTGACAGTGACTATGTCAGGTGTGTAGGTCTGCACATGTGTTTGGGTCTATGTACATGTGTGTGTTTGTTAGTTTGTGAGACTATAGGTGTCTGTGAGTGTGCGATTGTTGATATGTGATTGTGTGAGTCTGTGTGTGTCGGGCAGTGGGTGAGTTTGTGATAGTGTGAGAGGATTGCTTACTTTATTGTGTGTGCTTTGGTGAGCATATGTTTGTTGGTGTTTCTGTGAGCGTGTTTGTGAGAGCGGAGGTATGTGAGTGGAAGTGTGACTCTGAATGTGTGACTGTGTGTGTTTGTGATAGTATGAGTGCATGTGAATATATGTTAATATTTGAGTGTGCTTGTGTGTGTGTTTCAGTGGTCAGTAAGTATGTGTGTGTGTGTTTGTGAGTTTTTGTGAGTGTGTTTGTAGGTGTGGGAGTGTGGGAGAAGTGTTATTTTGTGACAGTGTGTGTTTGCTAATGTGTCTGAATGTCTGAATGATTGTGTGACTGTACGTGTTTGTGAGTGAGTGTGCGTGTGGTAGTGTGTGTGTACGAATGTGTGAGTGTGTCTGATTATGAGTATGAGTGTGTCAGAGTACCTGAGTGTGTGTTTAAATGTGATTGTGAGAGTGCTGGTGAGTGGGAGTGTGCGGGTGTGTATATGGCTGTGCTATTGTTTGAGAGAGTGTGTGATGGTATGTGAGGATGGGTGTGAGTTTGTCTATGTTTAGGTGTGAGAGTGTGTGTGAGTGTGTGTTAGTGTGTGATGCTGTGTGACATTATGTGTTTGTGTGAGTGTAGTTGTGTCAGAGAGGGTGTGCGAATATTCATTTTTGAATGTGTGAACGAGTGTGAGCCTTTGTGTGATGGTGTGTGTGAGTGAGTGTTTCTGTTTGCCATTATGTGTGTGATTGTGTGAATGAGTGTGACCAGTTAGAAATTTATCTGTGTGTGTACTTGTGTGAGTGTATATGACAGTGAGATTGTGAGCAGGTGTGAGTCTGTGAGTGTGTGTTTGTGTGTGTGAGAGTGTGTGTGATGGTGTGTTTGATGTGCGTCTGTGCATTTGTGTCTGCGTACATGTGAGTAATTTTGTGACAGTGTGTACAACTGTGTGTATTCTGGTGTGTGCCTGTGTGAGTGTGTGATTTTGTGTGGTTTTCAGTGAGTGAGCATGTGTTTGAGAGTGTCAGTGTGCAAGGGGCTGTGTGTGTTGTGTGAGAGTGTGAAAGGTGATAGTATGTGATTGTGTGTGAGTTAATATGAGCAGGTGTGTTTGAGTGTTTAAGTGAGTGTGTGTTTGTGATAGACTAGCATGAGTGGGTGTGTTACTCTGTGTGTATGAGTGACTGTGTGCTTCTGTTTACACGAGAGTGTGTGTGAGTGTGTGTTCGTGTTTGCAGGTGTGGAAGTGAGAGATAGACTGTGTGACTGTGTGAGTGTGTGTGATTGTGTGATTGTATGTGAATAGTTGTGAGGGTATGTATGCACGTGTGTGTGAATGTGAGTGTTTGAATGTGCACAAGTGTGTATGTGAGTGTGTTACTGTTCAGGTATGCATAAGGATGAATATATCAGTGAGTGTGAGTGTCAGTGGGACTTTGAGGGTGCGTGAGTGTGAGAGACAGTATGTCTGAGCATGTGTGTGTAAGTGTGTGTTCTAAAGACTGTTTTTGAATGTGTGTGCGTGTGTAAATTGTATGAATGTGTGAGAGTGACAGCACAAAAGACGAATGTCTGTGTGTGTGAACACTTGTGTGTATATGAGAGACTGTGTAAGTGCGTTTGCTGGTGTGCTAGTGTGTGTGTAGGTGTCTGAGTGTGAGAAAATGAGAGTTTGTGAGTGTGTATTCGAGAATGTTGCAGCTTTTGTGTGATTGTGTTATTTTGCTTGAATGCGTGTGTTTGAGTGTCTGTGTGGTTGCTTTCACATGTGTGATGTTTGCTTGTGTGTGTGAGTGTGTGGGTCTGTGTGTGCGTCTGCTTGTGTGTCAGTGTGAGAGTGTGAGGGGAATGGGGTGAATTATGATGCAAGGGTGCCTAACATGTTTGGAAGCGAAATGGGCATTCTCTGAGATAACGGAAAGCGACAGAACATGGTGGGAGACTATATATAGGAGTGCAATGTTGTCGAATGGTTTGGAAAGTGCTGCAATGTGACGCAGTAGATGGTTCCTGTGTGTTTTGGAAGAGAACGGATCCTTCTTTGATGGAAAGAAACGCAGTAGAACGTGGTGGATTGTTGTAGAATGCAGTGGAATGTAGTGTAATGGAGAGCATTGTGATGAAGTGGAGAGAAATTGA
This sequence comes from Manis pentadactyla, assembly GCF_030020395.1. Classification (NCBI taxonomy): domain Eukaryota; kingdom Metazoa; phylum Chordata; class Mammalia; order Pholidota; family Manidae; genus Manis; species Manis pentadactyla. The sequence goes on along the minus strand of NW_026644599.1, from coordinate 1,421,657 downwards.
GTGGTTTGGACACGAGAGTAGCCTTCTTTCATGGAATGGAATGCAATACATGTTGATGGATTTTTGGGTACGATAGTAGAAAATTGTGGAATGGAGTGAAATGTAGTGCAATAGACGGTTGAGGACCTTGTTTTATGCGAACGGTTGTATGTGTGTGTGACTGTGCAGCTGTGTGCGTTTGTGTGAGTGATTGTCATAGAGAGTGTGAGTGTGGAAGAGAGCGTGTGCATGATTGTGAGGGAGGTGTTGTGTGAGTGCACATGTGTGTGAAAGGCTGAGTGTGAGTGTGTTTATGGGAGTGTGTGTGAGCATGCTTATGTGAGAGTGAATATGAGGGATTACATGTGCGTTTGTGAGTGTATGAGAATGTGTGGGTGTGTGTGATACTGTGAGCCTGTGTGAGTACATGTATGAGTGTGAGAAAATGTGTGAGAATGTGAGTGAGTACATGTGAGTCTGAGTGAGGATATGTCAGTGTGACAGTGACTATGTCAGGTGTGTAGGTCTGCACATGTGTTTGGGTCTATGTACATGTGTGTGTTTGTTAGTTTGTGAGACTATAGGTGTCTGTGAGTGTGCGATTGTTGATATGTGATTGTGTGAGTCTGTGTGTGTCGGGCAGTGGGTGAGTTTGTGATAGTGTGAGAGGATTGCTTACTTTATTGTGTGTGCTTTGGTGAGCATATGTTTGTTGGTGTTTCTGTGAGCGTGTTTGTGAGAGCGGAGGTATGTGAGTGGAAGTGTGACTCTGAATGTGTGACTGTGTGTGTTTGTGATAGTATGAGTGCATGTGAATATATGTTAATATTTGAGTGTGCTTGTGTGTGTGTTTCAGTGGTCAGTAAGTATGTGTGTGTGTGTTTGTGAGTTTTTGTGAGTGTGTTTGTAGGTGTGGGAGTGTGGGAGAAGTGTTATTTTGTGACAGTGTGTGTTTGCTAATGTGTCTGAATGTCTGAATGATTGTGTGACTGTACGTGTTTGTGAGTGAGTGTGCGTGTGGTAGTGTGTGTGTACGAATGTGTGAGTGTGTCTGATTATGAGTATGAGTGTGTCAGAGTACCTGAGTGTGTGTTTAAATGTGATTGTGAGAGTGCTGGTGAGTGGGAGTGTGTGGGTGTGTATATGGCTGTGCTATTGTTTGAGAGAGTGTGTGATGGTATGTGAGGATGGGTGTGAGTTTGTCTATGTTTAGGTGTGAGAGTGTGTGTGAGTGTGTGTTAGTGTGTGATGCTGTGTGACATTATGTGTTTGTGTGAGTGTAGTTGTGTCAGAGAGGGTGTGCGAATATTCATTTTTGAATGTGTGAACGAGTGTGAGCCTTTGTGTGATGGTGTGTGTGAGTGAGTGTTTCTGTTTGCCATTATGTGTGTGATTGTGTGAATGAGTGTGACCAGTTAGAAATTTATCTGTGTGTGTACTTGTGTGAGTGTATATGACAGTGAGATTGTGAGCAGGTGTGAGTCTGTGAGTGTGTGTTTGTGTGTGTGAGAGTGTGTGTGATGGTGTGTTTGATGTGCGTCTGTGCATTTGTGTCTGCGTACATGTGAGTAATTTTGTGACAGTGTGTACAACTGTGTGTATTCTGGTGTGTGCCTGTGTGAGTGTGTGATTTTGTGTGGTTTTCAGTGAGTGAGCATGTGTTTGAGAGTGTCAGTGTGCAAGGGGCTGTGTGTGTTGTGTGAGAGTGTGAAAGGTGATAGTATGTGATTGTGTGTGAGTTAATATGAGCAGGTGTGTTTGAGTGTTTAAGTGAGTGTGTGTTTGTGATAGACTAGCATGAGTGGGTGTGTTACTCTGTGTGTATGAGTGACTGTGTGCTTCTGTTTACACGAGAGTGTGTGTGAGTGTGTGTTCGTGTTTGCAGGTGTGGAAGTGAGAGATAGACTGTGTGACTGTGTGAGTGTGTGTGATTGTGTGATTGTATGTGAATAGTTGTGAGGGTATGTATGCACGTGTGTGTGAATGTGAGTGTTTGAATGTGCACAAGTGCGTATGTGAGTGTGTTACTGTTCAGGTATGCATAAGGATGAATATATCAGTGAGTGTGAGTGTCAGTGGGACTTTGAGGGTGCGTGAGTGTGAGAGACAGTATGTCTGAGCATGTGTGTGTAAGTGTGTGTTCTAAAGACTGTTTTTGAATGTGTGTGCGTGTGTAAATTGTATGAATGTGTGAGAGTGACAGCACAAAAGACGAATGTCTGTGTGTGTGAACATTTGTGTGTATATGAGAGTCTGTGTAAGTGCGTTTGCCGGTGTGCTAGTGTGTGTGTAGGTGTCTGAGTGTGAGAAAATGAGAGTTTGTGAGTGTGTATTCGAGAATGTTGCAGCTTTTGTGTGATTGTGTTATTTTGCTTGAATGCGTGTGTTTGAGTGTCTGTGTGGTTGCTTTCACATGTGTGATGTTTGCTTGTGTGTGTGAGTGTGTGGGTCTGTGTGTGCGTCTGCTTGTGTGTCAGTGTGAGAGTGTGAGGGGAATGGGGTGAATTATGATGCAAGGGTGCCTAACATGTTTGGAAGCGAAATGGGCATTCTCTGAGATAACGGAAAGCGACAGAACATGGTGGGAGACTATATATAGGAGTGCAATGTTGTCGAATGGTTTGGAAAGTGCTGCAATGTGACGCAGTAGATGGTTCCTGTGTGTTTTGGAAGAGAACGGATCCTTCTTTGATGGAAAGAAACGCAGTAGAACGTGGTGGATTGTTGTAGAATGCAGTGGAATGTAGTGTAATGGAGAGCATTGTGATGAAGTGGAGAGAAATTGAGTGGTTTGGACACGAGAGTAGCCTTCTTTCATGGAATGGAATGCAATACATGTTGATGGATTTTTGGGTACGATAGTAGAAAATTGTGGAATGGAGTGAAATGTAGTGCAATAGACGGTTGAGGACCTTGTTTTATGCGAACGGTTGTATGTGTGTGTGACTGTGCAGCTGTGTGCGTTTGTGTGAGTGATTGTCATAGAGAGTGTGAGTGTGGAAGAGAGCGTGTGCATGATTGTGAGGGAGGTGTTGTGTGAGTGCACATGTGTGTGAAAGGCTGAGTGTGAGTGTGTTTATGGGAGTGTGTGTGAGCATGCTTATGTGAGAGTGAATATGAGGGATTACATGTGCGTTTGTGAGTGTATGAGAATGTGTGGGTGTGTGTGATACTGTGAGCCTGTGTGAGTACATGTATGAGTGTGAGAAAATGTGTGAGAATGTGAGTGAGTACATGTGAGTCTGAGTGAGGATATGTCAGTGTGACAGTGACTATGTCAGGTGTGTAGGTCTGCACATGTGTTTGGGTCTATGTACATGTGTGTGTTTGTTAGTTTGTGAGACTATAGGTGTCTGTGAGTGTGCGATTGTTGATATGTGATTGTGTGAGTCTGTGTGTGTCGGGCAGTGGGTGAGTTTGTGATAGTGTGAGAGGATTGCTTACTTTATTGTGTGTGCTTTGGTGAGCATATGTTTGTTGGTGTTTCTGTGAGCGTGTTTGTGAGAGCGGAGGTATGTGAGTGGAAGTGTGACTCTGAATGTGTGACTGTGTGTGTTTGTGATAGTATGAGTGCATGTGAATATATGTTAATATTTGAGTGTGCTTGTGTGTGTGTTTCAGTGGTCAGTAAGTATGTGTGTGTGTGTTTGTGAGTTTTTGTGAGTGTGTTTGTAGGTGTGGGAGTGTGGGAGAAGTGTTATTTTGTGACAGTGTGTGTTTGCTAATGTGTCTGAATGTCTGAATGATTGTGTGACTGTACGTGTTTGTGAGTGAGTGTGCGTGTGGTAGTGTGTGTGTACGAATGTGTGAGTGTGTCTGATTATGAGTATGAGTGTGTCAGAGTACCTGAGTGTGTGTTTAAATGTGATTGTGAGAGTGCTGGTGAGTGGGAGTGTGTGGGTGTGTATATGGCTGTGCTATTGTTTGAGAGAGTGTGTGATGGTATGTGAGGATGGGTGTGAGTTTGTCTATGTTTAGGTGTGAGAGTGTGTGTGAGTGTGTGTTAGTGTGTGATGCTGTGTGACATTATGTGTTTGTGTGAGTGTAGTTGTGTCAGAGAGGGTGTGCGAATATTCATTTTTGAATGTGTGAACGAGTGTGAGCCTTTGTGTGATGGTGTGTGTGAGTGAGTGTTTCTGTTTGCCATTATGTGTGTGATTGTGTGAATGAGTGTGACCAGTTAGAAATTTATCTGTGTGTGTACTTGTGTGAGTGTATATGACAGTGAGATTGTGAGCAGGTGTGAGTCTGTGAGTGTGTGTTTGTGTGTGTGAGAGTGTGTGTGATGGTGTGTTTGATGTGCGTCTGTGCATTTGTGTCTGCGTACATGTGAGTAATTTTGTGACAGTGTGTACAACTGTGTGTATTCTGGTGTGTGCCTGTGTGAGTGTGTGATTTTGTGTGGTTTTCAGTGAGTGAGCATGTGTTTGAGAGTGTCAGTGTGCAAGGGGCTGTGTGTGTTGTGTGAGAGTGTGAAAGGTGATAGTATGTGATTGTGTGTGAGTTAATATGAGCAGGTGTGTTTGAGTGTTTAAGTGAGTGTGTGTTTGTGATAGACTAGCATGAGTGGGTGTGTTACTCTGTGTGTATGAGTGACTGTGTGCTTCTGTTTACACGAGAGTGTGTGTGAGTGTGTGTTCGTGTTTGCAGGTGTGGAAGTGAGAGATAGACTGTGTGACTGTGTGAGTGTGTGTGATTGTGTGATTGTATGTGAATAGTTGTGAGGGTATGTATGCACGTGTGTGTGAATGTGAGTGTTTGAATGTGCACAAGTGTGTATGTGAGTGTGTTACTGTTCAGGTATGCATAAGGATGAATATATCAGTGAGTGTGAGTGTCAGTGGGACTTTGAGGGTGCGTGAGTGTGAGAGACAGTATGTCTGAGCATGTGTGTGTAAGTGTGTGTTCTAAAGACTGTTTTTGAATGTGTGTGCGTGTGTAAATTGTATGAATGTGTGAGAGTGACAGCACAAAAGACGAATGTCTGTGTGTGTGAACACTTGTGTGTATATGAGAGACTGTGTAAGTGCGTTTGCTGGTGTGCTAGTGTGTGTGTAGGTGTCTGAGTGTGAGAAAATGAGAGTTTGTGAGTGTGTATTCGAGAATGTTGCAGCTTTTGTGTGATTGTGTTATTTTGCTTGAATGCGTGTGTTTGAGTGTCTGTGTGGTTGCTTTCACATGTGTGATGTTTGCTTGTGTGTGTGAGTGTGTGGGTCTGTGTGTGCGTCTGCTTGTGTGTCAGTGTGAGAGTGTGAGGGGAATGGGGTGAATTATGATGCAAGGGTGCCTAACATGTTTGGAAGCGAAATGGGCATTCTCTGAGATAACGGAAAGCGACAGAACATGGTGGGAGACTATATATAGGAGTGCAATGTTGTCGAATGGTTTGGAAAGTGCTGCAATGTGACGCAGTAGATGGTTCCTGTGTGTTTTGGAAGAGAACGGATCCTTCTTTGATGGAAAGAAACGCAGTAGAACGTGGTGGATTGTTGTAGAATGCAGTGGAATGTAGTGTAATGGAGAGCATTGTGATGAAGTGGAGAGAAATTGAGTGGTTTGGACACGAGAGTAGCCTTCTTTCATGGAATGGAATGCAATACATGTTGATGGATTTTTGGGTACGATAGTAGAAAATTGTGGAATGGAGTGAAATGTAGTGCAATAGACGGTTGAGGACCTTGTTTTATGCGAACGGTTGTATGTGTGTGTGACTGTGCAGCTGTGTGCGTTTGTGTGAGTGATTGTCATAGAGAGTGTGAGTGTGGAAGAGAGCGTGTGCATGATTGTGAGGGAGGTGTTGTGTGAGTGCACATGTGTGTGAAAGGCTGAGTGTGAGTGTGTTTATGGGAGTGTGTGTGAGCATGCTTATGTGAGAGTGAATATGAGGGATTACATGTGCGTTTGTGAGTGTATGAGAATGTGTGGGTGTGTGTGATACTGTGAGCCTGTGTGAGTACATGTATGAGTGTGAGAAAATGTGTGAGAATGTGAGTGAGTACATGTGAGTCTGAGTGAGGATATGTCAGTGTGACAGTGACTATGTCAGGTGTGTAGGTCTGCACATGTGTTTGGGTCTATGTACATGTGTGTGTTTGTTAGTTTGTGAGACTATAGGTGTCTGTGAGTGTGCGATTGTTGATATGTGATTGTGTGAGTCTGTGTGTGTCGGGCAGTGGGTGAGTTTGTGATAGTGTGAGAGGATTGCTTACTTTATTGTGTGTGCTTTGGTGAGCATATGTTTGTTGGTGTTTCTGTGAGCGTGTTTGTGAGAGCGGAGGTATGTGAGTGGAAGTGTGACTCTGAATGTGTGACTGTGTGTGTTTGTGATAGTATGAGTGCATGTGAATATATGTTAATATTTGAGTGTGCTTGTGTGTGTGTTTCAGTGGTCAGTAAGTATGTGTGTGTGTGTTTGTGAGTTTTTGTGAGTGTGTTTGTAGGTGTGGGAGTGTGGGAGAAGTGTTATTTTGTGACAGTGTGTGTTTGCTAATGTGTCTGAATGTCTGAATGATTGTGTGACTGTACGTGTTTGTGAGTGAGTGTGCGTGTGGTAGTGTGTGTGTACGAATGTGTGAGTGTGTCTGATTATGAGTATGAGTGTGTCAGAGTACCTGAGTGTGTGTTTAAATGTGATTGTGAGAGTGCTGGTGAGTGGGAGTGTGTGGGTGTGTATATGGCTGTGCTATTGTTTGAGAGAGTGTGTGATGGTATGTGAGGATGGGTGTGAGTTTGTCTATGTTTAGGTGTGAGAGTGTGTGTGAGTGTGTGTTAGTGTGTGATGCTGTGTGACATTATGTGTTTGTGTGAGTGTAGTTGTGTCAGAGAGGGTGTGCGAATATTCATTTTTGAATGTGTGAACGAGTGTGAGCCTTTGTGTGATGGTGTGTGTGAGTGAGTGTTTCTGTTTGCCATTATGTGTGTGATTGTGTGAATGAGTGTGACCAGTTAGAAATTTATCTGTGTGTGTACTTGTGTGAGTGTATATGACAGTGAGATTGTGAGCAGGTGTGAGTCTGTGAGTGTGTGTTTGTGTGTGTGAGAGTGTGTGTGATGGTGTGTTTGATGTGCGTCTGTGCATTTGTGTCTGCGTACATGTGAGTAATTTTGTGACAGTGTGTACAACTGTGTGTATTCTGGTGTGTGCCTGTGTGAGTGTGTGATTTTGTGTGGTTTTCAGTGAGTGAGCATGTGTTTGAGAGTGTCAGTGTGCAAGGGGCTGTGTGTGTTGTGTGAGAGTGTGAAAGGTGATAGTATGTGATTGTGTGTGAGTTAATATGAGCAGGTGTGTTTGAGTGTTTAAGTGAGTGTGTGTTTGTGATAGACTAGCATGAGTGGGTGTGTTACTCTGTGTGTATGAGTGACTGTGTGCTTCTGTTTACACGAGAGTGTGTGTGAGTGTGTGTTGGTGTTTGCAGGTGTGGAAGTGAGAGATAGACTGTGTGACTGTGTGAGTGTGTGTGATTGTGTGATTGTATGTGAATAGTTGTGAGGGTATGTATGCACGTGTGTGTGAATGTGAGTGTTTGAATGTGCACAAGTGCGTATGTGAGTGTGTTACTGTTCAGGTATGCATAAGGATGAATATATCAGTGACTGTGAGTGTCTGTGGGACTTTGAGGGTGCGTGAGTGTGAGAGACAGTATGTCTGAGCATGTGTGTGTAAGTGTGTGCAAATGTGTTCTAAAGACTGTTTTTGAATGTGTGTGCGTGTGTAAATTGTATGAATGTGTGAGAGTGACAGCACAAAAGACGAATGTCTGTGTGTGTGAACATTTGGGTGTATATGAGAGTCTGTGTAAGTGCGTTTGCTGGTGTGCTAGTGTGTGTGTAGGTGTCTGAGTGTGAGAAAATGAGAGTTTGTGAGTGTGTATTCGAGAATGTTGCAGCTTTTGTGTGATTGTGTTATTTTGCTTGAATGCGTGTGTTTGAGTGTCTGTGTGGTTGCTTTCACATGTGTGATGTTTGCTTGTGTGTGTGAGTGTGTGGGTCTGTGTGTGCGTCTGCTTGTGTGTCAGTGTGAGAGTGTGAGGGGAATGGGGTGAATTATGATGCAAGGGTGCCTAACATGTTTGGAAGCGAAATGGGCATTCTCTGAGATAACGGAAAGCGACAGAACATGGTGGGAGACTATATATAGGAGTGCAATGTTGTCGAATGGTTTGGAAAGTGCTGCAATGTGACGCAATAGATGGTTCCTGTGTGTTTTGGAAGAGAACGGATCCTTCTTTGATGGAAAGAAACGCAGTAGAACGTGGTGGATTGTTGTAGAATGCAGTGGAATGTTGTGTAATGGAGAGCATTGTGATGAAGTGGAGAGAAAGTGAGTGGTTTGGACACGAGAGTAGCCTTCTTTCATGGAATGGAATGCAATACATATTGATGGATTTTTGGGTACGATAGTAGAAAATTGTGGAATGGAGTGAAATGTAGTGCAATAGACGGTTGAGGACCTTGTTTTATGCGAACGGTTGTATGTGTGTGTGACTGTGCAGCTGTGTGCGTTTGTGTGAGTGATTGTCATAGAGAGTGTGAGTGTGGAAGAGAGCGTGTGCAAGATTGTGAGGGAGGTGTTGTGTGAGTGCACATGTGTGTGAAAGGCTGAGTGTGAGTGTGTTTATGGGAGTGTGTGTGAGCATGCTTATGTGAGAGTGAATATGAGGGATTACATGTGCGTTTGTGAGTGTATGAGAATGTGTGGGTGTGTGTGATACTGTGAGCCTGTGTGAGTACATGTATGAGTGTGAGAAAATGTGTGAGAATGTGAGTGAGTACATGTGAGTCTGAGTGAGGATATGTCAGTGTGACAGTGACTATGTCAGGTGTGTAGGTCTGCACATGTGTTTGGGTCTATGTACATGTGTGTGTTTGTTAGTTTGTGAGACTATAGGTGTCTGTGAGTGTGCGATTGTTGATATGTGACTGTGTGAGTCTGTGTGTGTCGGGCAGTGGGTTTGTGATAGTGTGAGAGGATTGCTTACTTTATTGTGTGTGCTTTGGTGAGCATATGTTTGTTGGTGTTTCTGTGAGCGTGTTTGTGAGAGCGGAGGTATGTGAGTGGAAGTGTGACTCTGAATGTGTGACTGTGTGTGTTTGTGATAGTATGAGTGCATGTGAATATTTGTTAATATTTGAGTGTGCTTGTGTGTGTGTTTCAGTGGTCAGTAAGTATGTGTGTGTGTGTTTGTGAGTTTTTGTGAGTGTGTTTGTAGGTGTGGGAGTGTGGGAGAAGTGTTATTTTGTGACAGTGTGTGTTTGCTAATGTGTCTGAATGTCTGAATGATTGTGTGACTGTACGTGTTTGTGAGTGAGTGTGCGTGTGGTAGTGTGTGTGTACGAATGTGTGAGTGAGTCTGATTATGAGTATGAGTGTGTCAGAGTACCTGAGTGTGTGTTTAAATGTGATTGTGAGAGTGCTGGTGAGTGGGAGTGTGTGGGTGTGTATATGGCTGTGCTATTGTTTGAGAGAGTGTGTGATGGTATGTGAGGATGGGTGTGAGTTTGTCTATGTTTAGGTGTGAGAGTGTGTGTGAGTGTGTGTTAGTGTGTGATGCTGTGTGACATTATGTGTTTGTGTGAGTGTAGTTGTGTCAGAGAGGGTGTGCGAATATTCATTTTTGAATGTGTGAACGAGTGTGAGCCTTTGTGTGATGGTGTGTGTGAGTGAGTGTTTCTGTTTGCCATTATGTGTGTGATTGTGTGAATGAGTGTGACCAGTTAGTAATTTCTCTGTGTGCGTACTTGTGTGAGTGTATATGACAGTGAGATTGTGAGCAGGTGTGAGTCTGTGAGTGTGTGTTTGTGTGTGTGATGGTGTGTTTGATGTGCGTCTGTGCATTTGTGTCTGCGTACATGTGAGTAATTTTGTGACAGTGTGTACAACTGTGTGTATTCTGGTGTGTGCCTGTGTGAGTGTGTGATTTTGTGTGGTTTTCAGTGAGTGAGCATGTGTTTGAGAGTGTCAGTGTGCAAGGGGCTGTGTGTGTTGTGTGAGAGTGTGAAAGGTGATAGTATGTGATTGTGTGTGAGTTAATATGAGCAGGTGTGTTTGAGTGTTTAAGTGAGTGTGTGTTTGTGATAGACTAGCATGAGTGGGTGTGTTACTCTGTGTGTATGAGTGACTGTGTGCTTCTGTTTACACGAGAGTGTGTGTGAGTGTGTGTTCGTGTTTGCAGGTGTGGAAGTGAGAGATAGACTGTGTGACTGTGTGAGTGTGTGTGATTGTGTGATTGTATGTGAATAGTTGTGAGGGTATGTATGCACGTGTGTGTGAATGTGAGTGTTTGAATGTGCACAAGTGTGTATGTGAGTGTGTTACTGTTCAGGTATGCATAAGGATGAATATATCAGTGAGTGTGAGTGTCAGTGGGACTTTGAGGGTGCGTGAGTGTGAGAGACAGTATGTCTGAGCATGTGTGTGTAAGTGTGTGTTCTAAAGACTGTTTTTGAATGTGTGTGCGTGTGTAAATTGTATGAATGTGTGAGAGTGACAGCACAAAAGACGAATGTCTGTGTGTGTGAACATTTGTGTGTATATGAGAGTCTGTGTAAGTGCGTTTGCTGGTGTGCTAGTGTGTGTGTAGGTGTCTGAGTGTGAGAAAATGAGAGTTTGTGAGTGTGTATTCGAGAATGTTGCAGCTTTTGTGTGATTGTGTTATTTTGCTTGAATGCGTGTGTTTGAGTGTCTGTGTGGTTGCTTTCACATGTGTGATGTTTGCTTGTGTGTGTGAGTGTGTGGGTCTGTGTGTGCGTCTGCTTGTGTGTCAGTGTGAGAGTGTGAGGGGAATGGGGTGAATTATGATGCAAGGGTGCCTAACATGTTTGGAAGCGAAATGGGCATTCTCTGAGATAACGGAAAGCGACAGAACATGGTGGGAGACTATATATAGGAGTGCAATGTTGTCGAATGGTTTGGAAAGTGCTGCAATGTGACGCAGTAGATGGTTCCTGTGTGTTTTGGAAGAGAACGGATCCTTCTTTGATGGAAAGAAACGCAGTAGAACGTGGTGGATTGTTGTAGAATGCAGTGGAATGTAGTGTAATGGAGAGCATTGTGATGAAGTGGAGAGAAATTGAGTGGTTTGGACACGAGAGTAGCCTTCTTTCATGGAATGGAATGCAATACATGTTGTTGGATTTTTGGGTACGATAGTAGAAAATTGTGGAATGGAGTGAAATGTAGTGCAATAGACGGTTGAGGACCTTGTTTTATGCGAACGGTTGTATGTGTGTGTGACTGTGCAGCTGTGTGCGTTTGTGTGAGTGATTGTCATAGAGAGTGTGAGTGTGGAAGAGAGCGTGTGCATGATTGTGAGGGAGGTGTTGTGTGAGTGCACATGTGTGTGAAAGGCTGAGTGTGAGTGTGTTTATGGGAGTGTGTGTGAGCATGCTTATGTGAGAGTGAATATGAGGGATTACATGTGCGTTTGTGAGTGTATGAGAATGTGTGGGTGTGTGTGATACTGTGAGCCTGTGTGAGTACATGTATGAGTGTGAGAAAATGTGTGAGAATGTGAGTGAGTACATGTGAGTCTGAGTGAGGATATGTCAGTGTGACAGTGACTATGTCAGGTGTGTAGGTCTGCACATGTGTTTGGGTCTATGTACATGTGTGTGTTTGTTAGTTTGTGAGACTATAGGTGTCTGTGAGTGTGCGATTGTTGATATGTGATTGTGTGAGTCTGTGTGTGTCGGGCAGTGGGTGAGTTTGTGATAGTGTGAGAGGATTGCTTACTTTATTGTGTGTGCTTTGGTGAGCATATGTTTGTTGGTGTTTCTGTGAGCGTGTTTGTGAGAGCGGAGGTATGTGAGTGGAAGTGTGACTCTGAATGTGTGACTGTGTGTGTTTGTGATAGTATGAGTGCATGTGAATATATGTTAATATTTGAGTGTGCTTGTGTGTGTGTTTCAGTGGTCAGTAAGTATGTGTGTGTGTGTTTGTGAGTTTTTGTGAGTGTGTTTGTAGGTGTGGGAGTGTGGGAGAAGTGTTATTTTGTGACAGTGTGTGTTTGCTAATGTGTCTGAATGTCTGAATGATTGTGTGACTGTAAGTGTTTGTGAGTGAGTGTGCGTGTGGTAGTGTGTGTGTACGAATGTGTGAGTGTGTCTGATTATGAGTATGAGTGTGTCAGAGTACCTGAGTGTGTGTTTAAATGTGATTGTGAGAGTGCTGGTGAGTGGGAGTGTGCGGGTGTGTATATGGCTGTGCTATTGTTTGAGAGAGTGTGTGATGGTATGTGAGGATGGGTGTGAGTTTGTCTATGTTTAGGTGTGAGAGTGTGTGTGAGTGTGTGTTAGTGTGTGATGCTGTGTGACATTATGTGTTTGTGTGAGTGTAGTTGTGTCAGAGAGGGTGTGCGAATATTCATTTTTGAATGTGTGAACGAGTGTGAGCCTTTGTGTGATGGTGTGTGTGAGTGAGTGTTTCTGTTTGCCATTATGTGTGTGATTGTGTGAATGAGTGTGACCAGTTAGAAATTTATCTGTGTGTGTACTTGTGTGAGTGTATATGACAGTGAGATTGTGAGCAGGTGTGAGTCTGTGAGTGTGTGTTTGTGTGTGTGAGAGTGTGTGTGATGGTGTGTTTGATGTGCGTCTGTGCATTTGTGTCTGCGTACATGTGAGTAATTTTGTGACAGTGTGTACAACTGTGTGTATTCTGGTGTGTGCCTGTGTGAGTGTGTGATTTTGTGTGGTTTTCAGTGAGTGAGCATGTGTTTGAGAGTGTCAGTGTGCAAGGGGCTGTGTGTGTTGTGTGAGAGTGTGAAAGGTGATAGTATGTGATTGTGTGTGAGTTAATATGAGCAGGTGTGTTTGAGTGTTTAAGTGAGTGTGTGTTTGTGATAGACTAGCATGAGTGGGTGTGTTACTCTGTGTGTATGAGTGACTGTGTGCTTCTGTTTACACGAGAGTGTGTGTGAGTGTGTGTTCGTGTTTGCAGGTGTGGAAGTGAGAGATAGACTGTGTGACTGTGTGAGTGTGTGTGATTGTGTGATTGTATGTGAATAGTTGTGAGGGTATGTATGCACGTGTGTGTGAATGTGAGTGTTTGAATGTGCACAAGTGCGTATGTGAGTGTGTTACTGTTCAGGTATGCATAAGGATGAATATATCAGTGAGTGTGAGTGTCTGTGGGACTTTGAGGGTGCGTGAGTGTGAGAGACAGTATGTCTGAGCATGTGTGTGTAAGTGTGTGCAAATGTGTGTTCTAAAGACTGTTTTTGAATGTGTGTGCGTGTGTAAATTGTATGAATGTGTGAGAGTGACAGCACAAAAGACGAATGTCTGTGTGTGTGAACATTTGGGTGTATATGAGAGTCTGTGTAAGTGCGTTTGCTGGTGTGCTAGTGTGTGTGTAGGTGTCTGAGTGTGAGAAAATGAGAGTTTGTGAGTGTGTATTCGAGAATGTTGCAGCTTTTGTGTGATTGTGTTATTTTGCTTGAATGCGTGTGTTTGAGTGTCTGTGTGGTTGCTTTCACATGTGTGATGTTTGCTTGTGTGTGTGAGTGTGTGGGTCTGTGTGTGCGTCTGCTTGTGTGTCAGTGTGAGAGTGTGAGGGGAATGGGGTGAATTATGATGCAAGGGTGCCTAACATGTTTGGAAGCGAAATGGGCATTCTCTGAGATAACGGAAAGCGACAGAACATGGTGGGAGACTATATATAGGAGTGCAATGTTGTCGAATGGTTTGGAAAGTGCTGCAATGTGACGCAATAGATGGTTCCTGTGTGTTTTGGAAGAGAACGGATCCTTCTTTGATGGAAAGAAACGCAGTAGAACGTGGTGGATTGTTGTAGAATGCAGTGGAATGTTGTGTAATGGAGAGCATTGTGATGAAGTGGAGAGAAAGTGAGTGGTTTGGACACGAGAGTAGCCTTCTTTCATGGAATGGAATGCAATACATATTGATGGATTTTTGGGTACGATAGTAGAAAATTGTGGAATGGAGTGAAATGTAGTGCAATAGACGGTTGAGGACCTTGTTTTATGCGAACGGTTGTATGTGTGTGTGACTGTGCAGCTGTGTGCGTTTGTGTGAGTGATTGTCATAGAGAGTGTGAGTGTGGAAGAGAGCGTGTGCATGATTGTGAGGGAGGTGTTGTGTGAGTGCACATGTGTGTGAAAGGCTGAGTGTGAGTGTGTTTATGGGAGTGTGTGTGAGCATGCTTATGTGAGAGTGAATATGAGGGATTACATGTGCGTTTGTGAGTGTATGAGAATGTGTGGGTGTGTGTGATACTGTGAGCCTGTGTGAGTACATGTATGAGTGTGAGAAAATGTGTGAGAATGTGAGTGAGTACATGTGAGTCTGAGTGAGGATATGTCAGTGTGACAGTGACTATGTCAGGTGTGTAGGTCTGCACATGTGTTTGGGTCTATGTACATGTGTGTGTTTGTTAGTTTGTGAGACTATAGGTGTCTGTGAGTGTGCGATTGTTGATATGTGACTGTGTGAGTCTGTGTGTGTCGGGCAGTGGGTTTGTGATAGTGTGAGAGGATTGCTTACTTTATTGTGTGTGCTTTGGTGAGCATATGTTTGTTGGTGTTTCTGTGAGCGTGTTTGTGAGAGCGGAGGTATGTGAGTGGAAGTGTGACTCTGAATGTGTGACTGTGTGTGTTTGTGATAGTATGAGTGCATGTGAATATTTGTTAATATTTGAGTGTGCTTGTGTGTGTGTTTCAGTGGTCAGTAAGTATGTGTGTGTGTGTTTGTGAGTTTTTGTGAGTGTGTTTGTAGGTGTGGGAGTGTGGGAGAAGTGTTATTTTGTGACAGTGTGTGTTTGCTAATGTGTCTGAATGTCTGAATGATTGTGTGACTGTACGTGTTTGTGAGTGAGTGTGCGTGTGGTAGTGTGTGTGTACGAATGTGTGAGTGTGTCTGATTATGAGTATGAGTGTGTCAGAGTACCTGAGTGTGTGTTTAAATGTGATTGTGAGAGTGCTGGTGAGTGGGAGTGTGTGGGTGTGTATATGGCTGTGCTATTGTTTGAGAGAGTGTGTGATGGTATGTGAGGATGGGTGTGAGTTTGTCTATGTTTAGGTGTGAGAGTGTGTGTGAGTGTGTGTTAGTGTGTGATGCTGTGTGACATTATGTGTTTGTGTGAGTGTAGTTGTGTCAGAGAGGGTGTGCGAATATTCATTTTTGAATGTGTGAACGAGTGTGAGCCTTTGTGTGATGGTGTGTGTGAGTGAGTGTTTCTGTTTGCCATTATGTGTGTGATTGTGTGAATGAGTGTGACCAGTTAGTAATTTCTCTGTGTGCGTACTTGTGTGAGTGTATATGACAGTGAGATTGTGAGCAGGTGTGAGTCTGTGAGTGTGTGTTTGTGTGTGTGATGGTGTGTTTGATGTGCGTCTGTGCATTTGTGTCTGCGTACATGTGAGTAATTTTGTGACAGTGTGTACAACTGTGTGTATTCTGGTGTGTGCCTGTGTGAGTGTGTGATTTTGTGTGGTTTTCAGTGAGTGAGCATGTGTTTGAGAGTGTCAGTGTGCAAGGGGCTGTGTGTGTTGTGTGAGAGTGTGAAAGGTGATAGTATGTGATTGTGTGTGAGTTAATATGAGCAGGTGTGTTTGAGTGTTTAAGTGAGTGTGTGTTTGTGATAGACTAGCATGAGTGGGTGTGTTACTCTGTGTGTATGAGTGACTGTGTGCTTCTGTTTACACGAGAGTGTGTGTGAGTGTGTGTTCGTGTTTGCAGGTGTGGAAGTGAGAGATAGACTGTGTGACTGTGTGAGTGTGTGTGATTGTGTGATTGTATGTGAATAGTTGTGAGGGTATGTATGCACGTGTGTGTGAATGTGAGTGTTTGAATGTGCACAAGTGTGTATGTGAGTGTGTTACTGTTCAGGTATGCATAAGGATGAATATATCAGTGAGTGTGAGTGTCAGTGGGACTTTGAGGGTGCGTGAGTGTGAGAGACAGTATGTCTGAGCATGTGTGTGTAAGTGTGTGTTCTAAAGACTGTTTTTGAATGTGTGTGCGTGTGTAAATTGTATGAATGTGTGAGAGTGACAGCACAAAAGACGAATGTCTGTGTGTGTGAACATTTGTGTGTATATGAGAGTCTGTGTAAGTGCGTTTGCTGGTGTGCTAGTGTGTGTGTAGGTGTCTGAGTGTGAGAAAATGAGAGTTTGTGAGTGTGTATTCGAGAATGTTGCAGCTTTTGTGTGATTGTGTTATTTTGCTTGAATGCGTGTGTTTGAGTGTCTGTGTGGTTGCTTTCACATGTGTGATGTTTGCTTGTGTGTGTGAGTGTGTGGGTCTGTGTGTGCGTCTGCTTGTGTGTCAGTGTGAGAGTGTGAGGGGAATGGGGTGAATTATGATGCAAGGGTGCCTAACATGTTTGGAAGCGAAATGGGCATTCTCTGAGATAACGGAAAGCGACAGAACATGGTGGGAGACTATATATAGGAGTGCAATGTTGTCGAATGGTTTGGAAAGTGCTGCAATGTGACGCAGTAGATGGTTCCTGTGTGTTTTGGAAGAGAACGGATCCTTCTTTGATGGAAAGAAACGCAGTAGAACGTGGTGGATTGTTGTAGAATGCAGTGGAATGTAGTGTAATGGAGAGCATTGTGATGAAGTGGAGAGAAATTGAGTGGTTTGGACACGAGAGTAGCCTTCTTTCATGGAATGGAATGCAATACATGTTGATGGATTTTTGGGTACGATAGTAGAAAATTGTGGAATGGAGTGAAATGTAGTGCAATAGACGGTTGAGGACCTTGTTTTATGCGAACGGTTGTATGTGTGTGTGACTGTGCAGCTGTGTGCGTTTGTGTGAGTGATTGTCATAGAGAGTGTGAGTGTGGAAGAGAGCGTGTGCATGATTGTGAGGGAGGTGTTGTGTGAGTGCACATGTGTGTGAAAGGCTGAGTGTGAGTGTGTTTATGGGAGTGTGTGTGAGCATGCTTATGTGAGAGTGAATATGAGGGATTACATGTGCGTTTGTGAGTGTATGAGAATGTGTGGGTGTGTGTGATACTGTGAGCCTGTGTGAGTACATGTATGAGTGTGAGAAAATGTGTGAGAATGTGAGTGAGTACATGTGAGTCTGAGTGAGGATATGTCAGTGTGACAGTGACTATGTCAGGTGTGTAGGTCTGCACATGTGTTTGGGTCTATGTACATGTGTGTGTTTGTTAGTTTGTGAGACTATAGGTGTCTGTGAGTGTGCGATTGTTGATATGTGATTGTGTGAGTCTGTGTGTGTCGGGCAGTGGGTGAGTTTGTGATAGTGTGAGA
The DNA here is from genome assembly GCF_030020395.1 of Manis pentadactyla. Taxonomy (NCBI): domain Eukaryota; kingdom Metazoa; phylum Chordata; class Mammalia; order Pholidota; family Manidae; genus Manis; species Manis pentadactyla. The sequence continues at coordinate 1,404,434 of NW_026644599.1, read as the reverse complement.
GGATTGCTTACTTTATTGTGTGTGCTTTGGTGAGCATATGTTTGTTGGTGTTTCTGTGAGCGTGTTTGTGAGAGCGGAGGTATGTGAGTGGAAGTGTGACTCTGAATGTGTGACTGTGTGTGTTTGTGATAGTATGAGTGCATGTGAATATATGTTAATATTTGAGTGTGCTTGTGTGTGTGTTTCAGTGGTCAGTAAGTATGTGTGTGTGTGTTTGTGAGTTTTTGTGAGTGTGTTTGTAGGTGTGGGAGTGTGGGAGAAGTGTTATTTTGTGACAGTGTGTGTTTGCTAATGTGTCTGAATGTCTGAATGATTGTGTGACTGTACGTGTTTGTGAGTGAGTGTGCGTGTGGTAGTGTGTGTGTACGAATGTGTGAGTGTGTCTGATTATGAGTATGAGTGTGTCAGAGTACCTGAGTGTGTGTTTAAATGTGATTGTGAGAGTGCTGGTGAGTGGGAGTGTGTGGGTGTGTATATGGCTGTGCTATTGTTTGAGAGAGTGTGTGATGGTATGTGAGGATGGGTGTGAGTTTGTCTATGTTTAGGTGTGAGAGTGTGTGTGAGTGTGTGTTAGTGTGTGATGCTGTGTGACATTATGTGTTTGTGTGAGTGTAGTTGTGTCAGAGAGGGTGTGCGAATATTCATTTTTGAATGTGTGAACGAGTGTGAGCCTTTGTGTGATGGTGTGTGTGAGTGAGTGTTTCTGTTTGCCATTATGTGTGTGATTGTGTGAATGAGTGTGACCAGTTAGAAATTTATCTGTGTGTGTACTTGTGTGAGTGTATATGACAGTGAGATTGTGAGCAGGTGTGAGTCTGTGAGTGTGTGTTTGTGTGTGTGAGAGTGTGTGTGATGGTGTGTTTGATGTGCGTCTGTGCATTTGTGTCTGCGTACATGTGAGTAATTTTGTGACAGTGTGTACAACTGTGTGTATTCTGGTGTGTGCCTGTGTGAGTGTGTGATTTTGTGTGGTTTTCAGTGAGTGAGCATGTGTTTGAGAGTGTCAGTGTGCAAGGGGCTGTGTGTGTTGTGTGAGAGTGTGAAAGGTGATAGTATGTGATTGTGTGTGAGTTAATATGAGCAGGTGTGTTTGAGTGTTTAAGTGAGTGTGTGTTTGTGATAGACTAGCATGAGTGGGTGTGTTACTCTGTGTGTATGAGTGACTGTGTGCTTCTGTTTACACGAGAGTGTGTGTGAGTGTGTGTTCGTGTTTGCAGGTGTGGAAGTGAGAGATAGACTGTGTGACTGTGTGAGTGTGTGTGATTGTGTGATTGTATGTGAATAGTTGTGAGGGTATGTATGCACGTGTGTGTGAATGTGAGTGTTTGAATGTGCACAAGTGCGTATGTGAGTGTGTTACTGTTCAGGTATGCATAAGGATGAATATATCAGTGAGTGTGAGTGTCTGTGGGACTTTGAGGGTGCGTGAGTGTGAGAGACAGTATGTCTGAGCATGTGTGTGTAAGTGTGTGCAAATGTGTGTTCTAAAGACTGTTTTTGAATGTGTGTGCGTGTGTAAATTGTATGAATGTGTGAGAGTGACAGCACAAAAGACGAATGTCTGTGTGTGTGAACATTTGGGTGTATATGAGAGTCTGTGTAAGTGCGTTTGCTGGTGTGCTAGTGTGTGTGTAGGTGTCTGAGTGTGAGAAAATGAGAGTTTGTGAGTGTGTATTCGAGAATGTTGCAGCTTTTGTGTGATTGTGTTATTTTGCTTGAATGCGTGTGTTTGAGTGTCTGTGTGGTTGCTTTCACATGTGTGATGTTTGCTTGTGTGTGTGAGTGTGTGGGTCTGTGTGTGCGTCTGCTTGTGTGTCAGTGTGAGAGTGTGAGGGGAATGGGGTGAATTATGATGCAAGGGTGCCTAACATGTTTGGAAGCGAAATGGGCATTCTCTGAGATAACGGAAAGCGACAGAACATGGTGGGAGACTATATATAGGAGTGCAATGTTGTCGAATGGTTTGGAAAGTGCTGCAATGTGACGCAATAGATGGTTCCTGTGTGTTTTGGAAGAGAACGGATCCTTCTTTGATGGAAAGAAACGCAGTAGAACGTGGTGGATTGTTGTAGAATGCAGTGGAATGTTGTGTAATGGAGAGCATTGTGATGAAGTGGAGAGAAAGTGAGTGGTTTGGACACGAGAGTAGCCTTCTTTCATGGAATGGAATGCAATACATATTGATGGATTTTTGGGTACGATAGTAGAAAATTGTGGAATGGAGTGAAATGTAGTGCAATAGACGGTTGAGGACCTTGTTTTATGCGAACGGTTGTATGTGTGTGTGACTGTGCAGCTGTGTGCGTTTGTGTGAGTGATTGTCATAGAGAGTGTGAGTGTGGAAGAGAGCGTGTGCAAGATTGTGAGGGAGGTGTTGTGTGAGTGCACATGTGTGTGAAAGGCTGAGTGTGAGTGTGTTTATGGGAGTGTGTGTGAGCATGCTTATGTGAGAGTGAATATGAGGGATTACATGTGCGTTTGTGAGTGTATGAGAATGTGTGGGTGTGTGTGATACTGTGAGCCTGTGTGAGTACATGTATGAGTGTGAGAAAATGTGTGAGAATGTGAGTGAGTACATGTGAGTCTGAGTGAGGATATGTCAGTGTGACAGTGACTATGTCAGGTGTGTAGGTCTGCACATGTGTTTGGGTCTATGTACATGTGTGTGTTTGTTAGTTTGTGAGACTATAGGTGTCTGTGAGTGTGCGATTGTTGATATGTGACTGTGTGAGTCTGTGTGTGTCGGGCAGTGGGTGAGTTTGTGATAGTGTGAGAGGATTGCTTACTTTATTGTGTGTGCTTTGGTGAGCATATGTTTGTTGGTGTTTCTGTGAGCGTGTTTGTGAGAGCGGAGGTATGTGAGTGGAAGTGTGACTCTGAATGTGTGACTGTGTGTGTTTGTGATAGTATGAGTGCATGTGAATATTTGTTAATATTTGAGTGTGCTTGTGTGTGTGTTTCAGTGGTCAGTAAGTATGTGTGTGTGTGTTTGTGAGTTTTTGTGAGTGTGTTTGTAGGTGTGGGAGTGTGGGAGAAGTGTTATTTTGTGACAGTGTGTGTTTGCTAATGTGTCTGAATGTCTGAATGATTGTGTGACTGTACGTGTTTGTGAGTGAGTGTGCGTGTGGTAGTGTGTGTGTACGAATGTGTGAGTGTGTCTGATTATGAGTATGAGTGTGTCAGAGTACCTGAGTGTGTGTTTCAATGTGATTGTGAGAGTGCTGGTGAGTGGGAGTGTGCGGGTGTGTATATGGCTGTGCTATTGTTTGAGAGAGTGTGTGATGGTATGTGAGGATGGGTGTGAGTTTGTCTATGTTTAGGTGTGAGAGTGTGTGTGAGTGTGTGTTAGTGTGTGATGCTGTGTGACATTATGTGTTTGTGTGAGTGTAGTTGTGTCAGAGAGGGTGTGCGAATATTCATTTTTGAATGTGTGAACGAGTGTGAGCCTTTGTGTGATGGTGTGTGTGAGTGAGTGTTTCTGTTTGCCATTATGTGTGTGATTGTGTGAATGAGTGTGACCAGTTAGTAATTTCTCTGTGTGCGTACTTGTGTGAGTGTATATGACAGTGAGATTGTGAGCAGGTGTGAGTCTGTGAGTGTGTGTTTGTGTGTGTGAGAGTGTGTGTGATGGTGTGTTTGATGTGCGTCTGTGCATTTGTGTCTGCGTACATGTGAGTAATTTTGTGACAGTGTGTACAACTGTGTGTATTCTGGTGTGTGCCTGTGTGAGTGTGTGATTTTGTGTGGTTTTCAGTGAGTGAGCATGTGTTTGAGAGTGTCAGTGTGCAAGGGGCTGTGTGTGTTGTGTGAGAGTGTGAAAGGTGATAGTATGTGATTGTGTGTGAGTTAATATGAGCAGGTGTGTTTGAGTGTTTAAGTGAGTGTGTGTTTGTGATAGACTAGCATGAGTGGGTGTGTTACTCTGTGTGTATGAGTGACTGTGTGCTTCTGTTTACACGAGAGTGTGTGTGAGTGTGTGTTCGTGTTTGCAGGTGTGGAAGTGAGAGATAGACTGTGTGACTGTGTGAGTGTGTGTGATTGTGTGATTGTATGTGAATAGTTGTGAGGGTATGTATGCACGTGTGTGTGAATGTGAGTGTTTGAATGTGCACAAGTGTGTATGTGAGTGTGTTACTGTTCAGGTATGCATAAGGATGAATATATCAGTGAGTGTGAGTGTCAGTGGGACTTTGAGGGTGCGTGAGTGTGAGAGACAGTATGTCTGAGCATGTGTGTGTAAGTGTGTGTTCTAAAGACTGTTTTTGAATGTGTGTGCGTGTGTAAATTGTATGAATGTGTGAGAGTGACAGCACAAAAGACGAATGTCTGTGTGTGTGAACATTTGTGTGTATATGAGAGTCTGTGTAAGTGCGTTTGCTGGTGTGCTAGTGTGTGTGTAGGTGTCTGAGTGTGAGAAAATGAGAGTTTGTGAGTGTGTATTCGAGAATGTTGCAGCTTTTGTGTGATTGTGTTATTTTGCTTGAATGCGTGTGTTTGAGTGTCTGTGTGGTTGCTTTCACATGTGTGATGTTTGCTTGTGTGTGTGAGTGTGTGGGTCTGTGTGTGCATCTGCTTGTGTGTCAGTGTGAGAGTGTGAGGGGAATGGGGTGAATTATGATGCAAGGGTGCCTAACATGTTTGGAAGCGAAATGGGCATTCTCTGAGATAACGGAAAGCGACAGAACATGGTGGGAGACTATATATAGGAGTGCAATGTTGTCGAATGGTTTGGAAAGTGCTGCAATGTGACGCAGTAGATGGTTCCTGTGTGTTTTGGAAGAGAACGGATCCTTCTTTGATGGAAAGAAACGCAGTAGAACGTGGTGGATTGTTGTAGAATGCAGTGGAATGTAGTGTAATGGAGAGCATTGTGATGAAGTGGAGAGAAATTGAGTGGTTTGGACACGAGAGTAGCCTTCTTTCATGGAATGGAATGCAATACATGTTGTTGGATTTTTGGGTACGATAGTAGAAAATTGTGGAATGGAGTGAAATGTAGTGCAATAGACGGTTGAGGACCTTGTTTTATGCGAACGGTTGTATGTGTGTGTGACTGTGCAGCTGTGTGCGTTTGTGTGAGTGATTGTCATAGAGAGTGTGAGTGTGGAAGAGAGCGTGTGCATGATTGTGAGGGAGGTGTTGTGTGAGTGCACATGTGTGTGAAAGGCTGAGTGTGAGTGTGTTTATGGGAGTGTGTGTGAGCATGCTTATGTGAGAGTGAATATGAGGGATTACATGTGCGTTTGTGAGTGTATGAGAATGTGTGGGTGTGTGTGATACTGTGAGCCTGTGTGAGTACATGTATGAGTGTGAGAAAATGTGTGAGAATGTGAGTGAGTACATGTGAGTCTGAGTGAGGATATGTCAGTGTGACAGTGACTATGTCAGGTGTGTAGGTCTGCACATGTGTTTGGGTCTATGTACATGTGTGTGTTTGTTAGTTTGTGAGACTATAGGTGTCTGTGAGTGTGCGATTGTTGATATGTGATTGTGTGAGTCTGTGTGTGTCGGGCAGTGGGTGAGTTTGTGATAGTGTGAGAGGATTGCTTACTTTATTGTGTGTGCTTTGGTGAGCATATGTTTGTTGGTGTTTCTGTGAGCGTGTTTGTGAGAGCGGAGGTATGTGAGTGGAAGTGTGACTCTGAATGTGTGACTGTGTGTGTTTGTGATAGTATGAGTGCATGTGAATATATGTTAATATTTGAGTGTGCTTGTGTGTGTGTTTCAGTGGTCAGTAAGTATGTGTGTGTGTGTTTGTGAGTTTTTGTGAGTGTGTTTGTAGGTGTGGGAGTGTGGGAGAAGTGTTATTTTGTGACAGTGTGTGTTTGCTAATGTGTCTGAATGTCTGAATGATTGTGTGACTGTACGTGTTTGTGAGTGAGTGTGCGTGTGGTAGTGTGTGTGTACGAATGTGTGAGTGTGTCTGATTATGAGTATGAGTGTGTCAGAGTACCTGAGTGTGTGTTTAAATGTGATTGTGAGAGTGCTGGTGAGTGGGAGTGTGTGGGTGTGTATATGGCTGTGCTATTGTTTGAGAGAGTGTGTGATGGTATGTGAGGATGGGTGTGAGTTTGTCTATGTTTAGGTGTGAGAGTGTGTGTGAGTGTGTGTTAGTGTGTGATGCTGTGTGACATTATGTGTTTGTGTGAGTGTAGTTGTGTCAGAGAGGGTGTGCGAATATTCATTTTTGAATGTGTGAACGAGTGTGAGCCTTTGTGTGATGGTGTGTGTGAGTGAGTGTTTCTGTTTGCCATTATGTGTGTGATTGTGTGAATGAGTGTGACCAGTTAGAAATTTATCTGTGTGTGTACTTGTGTGAGTGTATATGACAGTGAGATTGTGAGCAGGTGTGAGTCTGTGAGTGTGTGTTTGTGTGTGTGAGAGTGTGTGTGATGGTGTGTTTGATGTGCGTCTGTGCATTTGTGTCTGCGTACATGTGAGTAATTTTGTGACAGTGTGTACAACTGTGTGTATTCTGGTGTGTGCCTGTGTGAGTGTGTGATTTTGTGTGGTTTTCAGTGAGTGAGCATGTGTTTGAGAGTGTCAGTGTGCAAGGGGCTGTGTGTGTTGTGTGAGAGTGTGAAAGGTGATAGTATGTGATTGTGTGTGAGTTAATATGAGCAGGTGTGTTTGAGTGTTTAAGTGAGTGTGTGTTTGTGATAGACTAGCATGAGTGGGTGTGTTACTCTGTGTGTATGAGTGACTGTGTGCTTCTGTTTACACGAGAGTGTGTGTGAGTGTGTGTTCGTGTTTGCAGGTGTGGAAGTGAGAGATAGACTGTGTGACTGTGTGAGTGTGTGTGATTGTGTGATTGTATGTGAATAGTTGTGAGGGTATGTATGCACGTGTGTGTGAATGTGAGTGTTTGAATGTGCACAAGTGCGTATGTGAGTGTGTTACTGTTCAGGTATGCATAAGGATGAATATATCAGTGAGTGTGAGTGTCTGTGGGACTTTGAGGGTGCGTGAGTGTGAGAGACAGTATGTCTGAGCATGTGTGTGTAAGTGTGTGCAAATGTGTGTTCTAAAGACTGTTTTTGAATGTGTGTGCGTGTGTAAATTGTATGAATGTGTGAGAGTGACAGCACAAAAGACGAATGTCTGTGTGTGTGAACATTTGGGTGTATATGAGAGTCTGTGTAAGTGCGTTTGCTGGTGTGCTAGTGTGTGTGTAGGTGTCTGAGTGTGAGAAAATGAGAGTTTGTGAGTGTGTATTCGAGAATGTTGCAGCTTTTGTGTGATTGTGTTATTTTGCTTGAATGCGTGTGTTTGAGTGTCTGTGTGGTTGCTTTCACATGTGTGATGTTTGCTTGTGTGTGTGAGTGTGTGGGTCTGTGTGTGCGTCTGCTTGTGTGTCAGTGTGAGAGTGTGAGGGGAATGGGGTGAATTATGATGCAAGGGTGCCTAACATGTTTGGAAGCGAAATGGGCATTCTCTGAGATAACGGAAAGCGACAGAACATGGTGGGAGACTATATATAGGAGTGCAATGTTGTCGAATGGTTTGGAAAGTGCTGCAATGTGACGCAATAGATGGTTCCTGTGTGTTTTGGAAGAGAACGGATCCTTCTTTGATGGAAAGAAACGCAGTAGAACGTGGTGGATTGTTGTAGAATGCAGTGGAATGTTGTGTAATGGAGAGCATTGTGATGAAGTGGAGAGAAAGTGAGTGGTTTGGACACGAGAGTAGCCTTCTTTCATGGAATGGAATGCAATACATATTGATGGATTTTTGGGTACGATAGTAGAAAATTGTGGAATGGAGTGAAATGTAGTGCAATAGACGGTTGAGGACCTTGTTTTATGCGAACGGTTGTATGTGTGTGTGACTGTGCAGCTGTGTGCGTTTGTGTGAGTGATTGTCATAGAGAGTGTGAGTGTGGAAGAGAGCGTGTGCAAGATTGTGAGGGAGGTGTTGTGTGAGTGCACATGTGTGTGAAAGGCTGAGTGTGAGTGTGTTTATGGGAGTGTGTGTGAGCATGCTTATGTGAGAGTGAATATGAGGGATTACATGTGCGTTTGTGAGTGTATGAGAATGTGTGGGTGTGTGTGATACTGTGAGCCTGTGTGAGTACATGTATGAGTGTGAGAAAATGTGTGAGAATGTGAGTGAGTACATGTGAGTCTGAGTGAGGATATGTCAGTGTGACAGTGACTATGTCAGGTGTGTAGGTCTGCACATGTGTTTGGGTCTATGTACATGTGTGTGTTTGTTAGTTTGTGAGACTATAGGTGTCTGTGAGTGTGCGATTGTTGATATGTGATTGTGTGAGTCTGTGTGTGTCGGGCAGTGGGTGAGTTTGTGATAGTGTGAGAGGATAGCTTACTTTATTGTGTGTGCTTTGGTGAGCATATGTTTGTTGGTGTTTCTGTGAGCGTGTTTGTGAGAGCGGAGGTATGTGAGTGGAAGTGTGACTCTGAATGTGTGACTGTGTGTGTTTGTGATAGTATGAGTGCATGTGAATATATGTTAATATTTGAGTGTGCTTGTGTGTGTGTTTCAGTGGTCAGTAAGTATGTGTGTGTGTGTTTGTGAGTTTTTGTGAGTGTGTTTGTAGGTGTGGGAGTGTGGGAGAAGTGTTATTTTGTGACAGTGTGTGTTTGCTAATGTGTCTGAATGTCTGAATGATTGTGTGACTGTACGTGTTTGTGAGTGAGTGTGCGTGTGGTAGTGTGTGTGTACGAATGTGTGAGTGTGTCTGATTATGAGTATGAGTGTGTCAGAGTACCTGAGTGTGTGTTTAAATGTGATTGTGAGAGTGCTGGTGAGTGGGAGTGTGTGGGTGTGTATATGGCTGTGCTATTGTTTGAGAGAGTGTGTGATGGTATGTGAGGATGGGTGTGAGTTTGTCTATGTTTAGGTGTGAGAGTGTGTGTGAGTGTGTGTTAGTGTGTGATGCTGTGTGACATTATGTGTTTGTGTGAGTGTAGTTGTGTCAGAGAGGGTGTGCGAATATTCATTTTTGAATGTGTGAACGAGTGTGAGCCTTTGTGTGATGGTGTGTGTGAGTGAGTGTTTCTGTTTGCCATTATGTGTGTGATTGTGTGAATGAGTGTGACCAGTTAGAAATTTATCTGTGTGTGTACTTGTGTGAGTGTATATGACAGTGAGATTGTGAGCAGGTGTGAGTCTGTGAGTGTGTGTTTGTGTGTGTGAGAGTGTGTGTGATGGTGTGTTTGATGTGCGTCTGTGCATTTGTGTCTGCGTACATGTGAGTAATTTTGTGACAGTGTGTACAACTGTGTGTATTCTGGTGTGTGCCTGTGTGAGTGTGTGATTTTGTGTGGTTTTCAGTGAGTGAGCATGTGTTTGAGAGTGTCAGTGTGCAAGGGGCTGTGTGTGTTGTGTGAGAGTGTGAAAGGTGATAGTATGTGATTGTGTGTGAGTTAATATGAGCAGGTGTGTTTGAGTGTTTAAGTGAGTGTGTGTTTGTGATAGACTAGCATGAGTGGGTGTGTTACTCTGTGTGTATGAGTGACTGTGTGCTTCTGTTTACACGAGAGTGTGTGTGAGTGTGTGTTCGTGTTTGCAGGTGTGGAAGTGAGAGATAGACTGTGTGACTGTGTGAGTGTGTGTGATTGTGTGATTGTATGTGAATAGTTGTGAGGGTATGTATGCACGTGTGTGTGAATGTGAGTGTTTGAATGTGCACAAGTGCGTATGTGAGTGTGTTACTGTTCAGGTATGCATAAGGATGAATATATCAGTGAGTGTGAGTGTCTGTGGGACTTTGAGGGTGCGTGAGTGTGAGAGACAGTATGTCTGAGCATGTGTGTGTAAGTGTGTGCAAATGTGTGTTCTAAAGACTGTTTTTGAATGTGTGTGCGTGTGTAAATTGTATGAATGTGTGAGAGTGACAGCACAAAAGACGAATGTCTGTGTGTGTGAACATTTGGGTGTATATGAGAGTCTGTGTAAGTGCGTTTGCTGGTGTGCTAGTGTGTGTGTAGGTGTCTGAGTGTGAGAAAATGAGAGTTTGTGAGTGTGTATTCGAGAATGTTGCAGCTTTTGTGTGATTGTGTTATTTTGCTTGAATGCGTGTGTTTGAGTGTCTGTGTGGTTGCTTTCACATGTGTGATGTTTGCTTGTGTGTGTGAGTGTGTGGGTCTGTGTGTGCGTCTGCTTGTGTGTCAGTGTGAGAGTGTGAGGGGAATGGGGTGAATTATGATGCAAGGGTGCCTAACATGTTTGGAAGCGAAATGGGCATTCTCTGAGATAACGGAAAGCGACAGAACATGGTGGGAGACTATATATAGGAGTGCAATGTTGTCGAATGGTTTGGAAAGTGCTGCAATGTGACGCAATAGATGGTTCCTGTGTGTTTTGGAAGAGAACGGATCCTTCTTTGATGGAAAGAAACGCAGTAGAACGTGGTGGATTGTTGTAGAATGCAGTGGAATGTTGTGTAATGGAGAGCATTGTGATGAAGTGGAGAGAAAGTGAGTGGTTTGGACACGAGAGTAGCCTTCTTTCATGGAATGGAATGCAATACATATTGATGGATTTTTGGGTACGATAGTAGAAAATTGTGGAATGGAGTGAAATGTAGTGCAATAGACGGTTGAGGACCTTGTTTTATGCGAACGGTTGTATGTGTGTGTGACTGTGCAGCTGTGTGCGTTTGTGTGAGTGATTGTCATAGAGAGTGTGAGTGTGGAAGAGAGCGTGTGCAAGATTGTGAGGGAGGTGTTGTGTGAGTGCACATGTGTGTGAAAGGCTGAGTGTGAGTGTGTTTATGGGAGTGTGTGTGAGCATGCTTATGTGAGAGTGAATATGAGGGATTACATGTGCGTTTGTGAGTGTATGAGAATGTGTGGGTGTGTGTGATACTGTGAGCCTGTGTGAGTACATGTATGAGTGTGAGAAAATGTGTGAGAATGTGAGTGAGTACATGTGAGTCTGAGTGAGGATATGTCAGTGTGACAGTGACTATGTCAGGTGTGTAGGTCTGCACATGTGTTTGGGTCTATGTACATGTGTGTGTTTGTTAGTTTGTGAGACTATAGGTGTCTGTGAGTGTGCGATTGTTGATATGTGATTGTGTGAGTCTGTGTGTGTCGGGCAGTGGGTGAGTTTGTGATAGTGTGAGAGGATAGCTTACTTTATTGTGTGTGCTTTGGTGAGCATATGTTTGTTGGTGTTTCTGTGAGCGTGTTTGTGAGAGCGGAGGTATGTGAGTGGAAGTGTGACTCTGAATGTGTGACTGTGTGTGTTTGTGATAGTATGAGTGCATGTGAATATATGTTAATATTTGAGTGTGCTTGTGTGTGTGTTTCAGTGGTCAGTAAGTATGTGTGTGTGTGTTTGTGAGTTTTTGTGAGTGTGTTTGTAGGTGTGGGAGTGTGGGAGAAGTGTTATTTTGTGACAGTGTGTGTTTGCTAATGTGTCTGAATGTCTGAATGATTGTGTGACTGTACGTGTTTGTGAGTGAGTGTGCGTGTGGTAGTGTGTGTGTACGAATGTGTGAGTGTGTCTGATTATGAGTATGAGTGTGTCAGAGTACCTGAGTGTGTGTTTAAATGTGATTGTGAGAGTGCTGGTGAGTGGGAGTGTGTGGGTGTGTATATGGCTGTGCTATTGTTTGAGAGAGTGTGTGATGGTATGTGAGGATGGGTGTGAGTTTGTCTATGTTTAGGTGTGAGAGTGTGTGTGAGTGTGTGTTAGTGTGTGATGCTGTGTGACATTATGTGTTTGTGTGAGTGTAGTTGTGTCAGAGAGGGTGTGCGAATATTCATTTTTGAATGTGTGAACGAGTGTGAGCCTTTGTGTGATGGTGTGTGTGAGTGAGTGTTTCTGTTTGCCATTATGTGTGTGATTGTGTGAATGAGTGTGACCAGTTAGAAATTTATCTGTGTGTGTACTTGTGTGAGTGTATATGACAGTGAGATTGTGAGCAGGTGTGAGTCTGTGAGTGTGTGTTTGTGTGTGTGAGAGTGTGTGTGATGGTGTGTTTGATGTGCGTCTGTGCATTTGTGTCTGCGTACATGTGAGTAATTTTGTGACAGTGTGTACAACTGTGTGTATTCTGGTGTGTGCCTGTGTGAGTGTGTGATTTTGTGTGGTTTTCAGTGAGTGAGCATGTGTTTGAGAGTGTCAGTGTGCAAGGGGCTGTGTGTGTTGTGTGAGAGTGTGAAAGGTGATAGTATGTGATTGTGTGTGAGTTAATATGAGCAGGTGTGTTTGAGTGTTTAAGTGAGTGTGTGTTTGTGATAGACTAGCATGAGTGGGTGTGTTACTCTGTGTGTATGAGTGACTGTGTGCTTCTGTTTACACGAGAGTGTGTGTGAGTGTGTGTTCGTGTTTGCAGGTGTGGAAGTGAGAGATAGACTGTGTGACTGTGTGAGTGTGTGTGATTGTGTGATTGTATGTGAATAGTTGTGAGGGTATGTATGCACGTGTGTGTGAATGTGAGTGTTTGAATGTGCACAAGTGCGTATGTGAGTGTGTTACTGTTCAGGTATGCATAAGGATGAATATATCAGTGAGTGTGAGTGTCTGTGGGACTTTGAGGGTGCGTGAGTGTGAGAGACAGTATGTCTGAGCATGTGTGTGTAAGTGTGTGCAAATGTGTGTTCTAAAGACTGTTTTTGAATGTGTGTGCGTGTGTAAATTGTATGAATGTGTGAGAGTGACAGCACAAAAGACGAATGTCTGTGTGTGTGAACATTTGGGTGTATATGAGAGTCTGTGTAAGTGCGTTTGCTGGTGTGCTAGTGTGTGTGTAGGTGTCTGAGTGTGAGAAAATGAGAGTTTGTGAGTGTGTATTCGAGAATGTTGCAGCTTTTGTGTGATTGTGTTATTTTGCTTGAATGCGTGTGTTTGAGTGTCTGTGTGGTTGCTTTCACATGTGTGATGTTTGCTTGTGTGTGTGAGTGTGTGGGTCTGTGTGTGCGTCTGCTTGTGTGTCAGTGTGAGAGTGTGAGGGGAATGGGGTGAATTATGATGCAAGGGTGCCTAACATGTTTGGAAGCGAAATGGGCATTCTCTGAGATAACGGAAAGCGACAGAACATGGTGGGAGACTATATATAGGAGTGCAATGTTGTCGAATGGTTTGGAAAGTGCTGCAATGTGACGCAGTAGATGGTTCCTGTGTGTTTTGGAAGAGAACGGATCCTTCTTTGATGGAAAGAAACGCAGTAGAACGTGGTGGATTGTTGTAGAATGCAGTGGAATGTTGTGTAATGGAGAGCATTGTGATGAAGTGGAGAGAAAGTGAGTGGTTTGGACACGAGAGTAGCCTTCTTTCATGGAATGGAATGCAATACATATTGATGGATTTTTGGGTACGATAGTAGAAAATTGTGGAATGGAGTGAAATGTAGTGCAATAGACGGTTGAGGACCTTGTTTTATGCGAACGGTTGTATGTGTGTGTGACTGTGCAGCTGTGTGCGTTTGTGTGAGTGATTGTCATAGAGAGTGTGAGTGTGGAAGAGAGCGTGTGCAAGATTGTGAGGGAGGTGTTGTGTGAGTGCACATGTGTGTGAAAGGCTGAGTGTGAGTGTGTTTATGGGAGTGTGTGTGAGCATGCTTATGTGAGAGTGAATATGAGGGATTACATGTGCGATTGTGAGTGTATGAGAATGTGTGGGTGTGTGTGATACTGTGAGCCTGTGTGAGTACATGTATGAGTGTGAGAAAATGTGTGAGAATGTGAGTGAGTACATGTGAGTCTGAGTGAGGATATGTCAGTGTGACAGTGACTATGTCAGGTGTGTAGGTCTGCACATGTGTTTGGGTCTATGTACATGTGTGTGTTTGTTAGTTTGTGAGACTATAGGTGTCTGTGAGTGTGCGATTGTTGATATGTGACTGTGTGAGTCTGTGTGTGTCGGGCAGTGGGTGAGTTTGTGATAGTGTGAGAGGATTGCTTACTTTATTGTGTGTGCTTTGGTGAGCATATGTTTGTTGGTGTTTCTGTGAGCGTGTTTGTGAGAGCGGAGGTATGTGAGTGGAAGTGTGACTCTGAATGTGTGACTGTGTGTGTTTGTGATAGTATGAGTGCATGTGAATATTTGTTAATATTTGAGTGTGCTTGTGTGTGTGTTTCAGTGGTCAGTAAGTATGTGTGTGTGTGTTTGTGAGTTTTTGTGAGTGTGTTTGTAGGTGTGGGAGTGTGGGAGAAGTGTTATTTTGTGACAGTGTGTGTTTGCTAATGTGTCTGAATGTCTGAATGATTGTGTGACTGTACGTGTTTGTGAGTGAGTGTGCGTGTGGTAGTGTGTGTGTACGAATGTGTGAGTGTGTCTGATTATGAGTATGAGTGTGTCAGAGTACCTGAGTGTGTGTTTCAATGTGATTGTGAGAGTGCTGGTGAGTGGGAGTGTGCGGGTGTGTATATGGCTGTGCTATTGTTTGAGAGAGTGTGTGATGGTATGTGAGGATGGGTGTGAGTTTGTCTATGTTTAGGTGTGAGAGTGTGTGTGAGTGTGTGTTAGTGTGTGATGCTGTGTGACATTATGTGTTTGTGTGAGTGTAGTTGTGTCAGAGAGGGTGTGCGAATATTCATTTTTGAATGTGTGAACGAGTGTGAGCCTTTGTGTGATGGTGTGTGTGAGTGAGTGTTTCTGTTTGCCATTATGTGTGTGATTGTGTGAATGAGTGTGACCAGTTAGTAATTTCTCTGTGTGCGTACTTGTGTGAGTGTATATGACAGTGAGATTGTGAGCAGGTGTGAGTCTGTGAGTGTGTGTTTGTGTGTGTGAGAGTGTGTGTGATGGTGTGTTTGATGTGCGTCTGTGCATTTGTGTCTGCGTACATGTGAGTAATTTTGTGACAGTGTGTACAACTGTGTGTATTCTGGTGTGTGCCTGTGTGAGTGTGTGATTTTGTGTGGTTTTCAGTGAGTGAGCATGTGTTTGAGAGTGTCAGTGTGCAAGGGGCTGTGTGTGTTGTGTGAGAGTGTGAAAGGTGATAGTATGTGATTGTGTGTGAGTTAATATGAGCAGGTGTGTTTGAGTGTTTAAGTGAGTGTGTGTTTGTGATAGACTAGCATGAGTGGGTGTGTTACTCTGTGTGTATGAGTGACTGTGTGCTTCTGTTTACACGAGAGTGTGTGTGAGTGTGTGTTCGTGTTTGCAGGTGTGGAAGTGAGAGATAGACTGTGTGACTGTGTGAGTGTGTGTGATTGTGTGATTGTATGTGAATAGTTGTGAGGGTATGTATGCACGTGTGTGTGAATGTGAGTGTTTGAATGTGCACAAGTGCGTATGTGAGTGTGTTACTGTTCAGGTATGCATAAGGATGAATATATCAGTGAGTGTGAGTGTCTGTGGGACTTTGAGGGTGCGTGAGTGTGAGAGACAGTATGTCTGAGCATGTGTGTGTAAGTGTGTGCAAATGTGTGTTCTAAAGACTGTTTTTGAATGTGTGTGCGTGTGTAAATTGTATGAATGTGTGAGAGTGACAGCACAAAAGACGAATGTCTGTGTGTGTGAACATTTGGGTGTATATGAGAGTCTGTGTAAGTGCGTTTGCTGGTGTGCTAGTGTGTGTGTAGGTGTCTGAGTGTTAGAAAATGAGAGTTTGTGAGTGTGTATTCGAGAATGTTGCAGCTTTTGTGTGATTGTGTTATTTTGCTTGAATGCGTGTGTTTGAGTGTCTGTGTGGTTGCTTTCACATGTGTGATGTTTGCTTGTGTGTGTGAGTGTGTGGGTCTGTGTGTGCGTCTGCTTGTGTGTCAGTGTGAGAGTGTGAGGGGAATGGGGTGAATTATGATGCAAGGGTGCCTAACATGTTTGGAAGCGAAATGGGCATTCTCTGAGATAACGGAAAGCGACAGAACATGGTGGGAGACTATATATAGGAGTGCAATGTTGTCGAATGGTTTGGAAAGTGCTGCAATGTGACGCAATAGATGGTTCCTGTGTGTTTTGGAAGAGAACGGATCCTTCTTTGATGGAAAGAAACGCAGTAGAACGTGGTGGATTGTTGTAGAATGCAGTGGGATGTTGTGTAATGGAGAGCATTGTGATGAAGTGGAGAGAAAGTGAGTGGTTTGGACACGAGAGTAGCCTTCTTTCATGGAATGGAATGCAATACATATTGATGGATTTTTGGGTACGATAGTAGAAAATTGTGGAATGGAGTGAAATGTAGTGCAATAGACGGTTGAGGACCTTGTTTTATGCGAACGGTTGTATGTGTGTGTGACTGTGCAGCTGTGTGCGTTTGTGTGAGTGATTGTCATAGAGAGTGTGAGTGTGGAAGAGAGCGTGTGCAAGATTGTGAGGGAGGTGTTGTGTGAGTGCACATGTGTGTGAAAGGCTGAGTGTGAGTGTGTTTATGGGAGTGTGTGTGAGCATGCTTATGTGAGAGTGAATATGAGGGATTACATGTGCGTTTGTGAGTGTATGAGAATGTGTGGGTGTGTGTGATACTGTGAGCCTGTGTGAGTACATGTATGAGTGTGAGAAAATGTGTGAGAATGTGAGTGAGTACATGTGAGTCTGAGTGAGGATATGTCAGTGTGACAGTGACTATGTCAGGTGTGTAGGTCTGCACATGTGTTTGGGTCTATGTACATGTGTGTGTTTGTTAGTTTGTGAGACTATAGGTGTCTGTGAGTGTGCGATTGTTGATATGTGATTGTGTGAGTCTGTGTGTGTCGGGCAGTGGGTGAGTTTGTGATAGTGTGAGAGGATTGCTTACTTTATTGTGTGTGCTTTGGTGAGCATATGTTTGTTGGTGTTTCTGTGAGCGTGTTTGTGAGAGCGGAGGTATGTGAGTGGAAGTGTGACTCTGAATGTGTGACTGTGTGTGTTTGTGATAGTATGAGTGCATGTGAATATATGTTAATATTTGAGTGTGCTTGTGTGTGTGTTTCAGTGGTCAGTAAGTATGTGTGTGTGTGTTTGTGAGTTTTTGTGAGTGTGTTTGTAGGTGTGGGAGTGTGGGAGAAGTGTTATTTTGTGACAGTGTGTGTTTGCTAATGTGTCTGAATGTCTGAATGATTGTGTGACTGTACGTGTTTGTGAGTGAGTGTGCGTGTGGTAGTGTGTGTGTACGAATGTGTGAGTGTGTCTGATTATGAGTATGAGTGTGTCAGAGTACCTGAGTGTGTGTTTAAATGTGATTGTGAGAGTGCTGGTGAGTGGGAGTGTGTGGGTGTGTATATGGCTGTGCTATTGTTTGAGAGAGTGTGTGATGGTATGTGAGGATGGGTGTGAGTTTGTCTATGTTTAGGTGTGAGAGTGTGTGTGAGTGTGTGTTAGTGTGTGATGCTGTGTGACATTATGTGTTTGTGTGAGTGTAGTTGTGTCAGAGAGGGTGTGCGAATATTCATTTTTGAATGTGTGAACGAGTGTGAGCCTTTGTGTGATGGTGTGTGTGAGTGAGTGTTTCTGTTTGCCATTATGTGTGTGATTGTGTGAATGAGTGTGACCAGTTAGAAATTTATCTGTGTGTGTACTTGTGTGAGTGTATATGACAGTGAGATTGTGAGCAGGTGTGAGTCTGTGAGTGTGTGTTTGTGTGTGTGAGAGTGTGTGTGATGGTGTGTTTGATGTGCGTCTGTGCATTTGTGTCTGCGTACATGTGAGTAATTTTGTGACAGTGTGTACAACTGTGTGTATTCTGGTGTGTGCCTGTGTGAGTGTGTGATTTTGTGTGGTTTTCAGTGAGTGAGCATGTGTTTGAGAGTGTCAGTGTGCAAGGGGCTGTGTGTGTTGTGTGAGAGTGTGAAAGGTGATAGTATGTGATTGTGTGTGAGTTAATATGAGCAGGTGTGTTTGAGTGTTTAAGTGAGTGTGTGTTTGTGATAGACTAGCATGAGTGGGTGTGTTACTCTGTGTGTATGAGTGACTGTGTGCTTCTGTTTACACGAGAGTGTGTGTGAGTGTGTGTTCGTGTTTGCAGGTGTGGAAGTGAGAGATAGACTGTGTGACTGTGTGAGTGTGTGTGATTGTGTGATTGTATGTGAATAGTTGTGAGGGTATGTATGCACGTGTGTGTGAATGTGAGTGTTTGAATGTGCACAAGTGCGTATGTGAGTGTGTTACTGTTCAGGTATGCATAAGGATGAATATATCAGTGAGTGTGAGTGTCTGTGGGACTTTGAGGGTGCGTGAGTGTGAGAGACAGTATGTCTGAGCATGTGTGTGTAAGTGTGTGCAAATGTGTGTTCTAAAGACTGTTTTTGAATGTGTGTGCGTGTGTAAATTGTATGAATGTGTGAGAGTGACAGCACAAAAGACGAATGTCTGTGTGTGTGAACATTTGGGTGTATATGAGAGTCTGTGTAAGTGCGTTTGCTGGTGTGCTAGTGTGTGTGTAGGTGTCTGAGTGTTAGAAAATGAGAGTTTGTGAGTGTGTATTCGAGAATGTTGCAGCTTTTGTGTGATTGTGTTATTTTGCTTGAATGCGTGTGTTTGAGTGTCTGTGTGGTTGCTTTCACATGTGTGATGTTTGCTTGTGTGTGTGAGTGTGTGGGTCTGTGTGTGCGTCTGCTTGTGTGTCAGTGTGAGAGTGTGAGGGGAATGGGGTGAATTATGATGCAAGGGTGCCTAACATGTTTGGAAGCGAAATGGGCATTCTCTGAGATAACGGAAAGCGACAGAACATGGTGGGAGACTATATATAGGAGTGCAATGTTGTCGAATGGTTTGGAAAGTGCTGCAATGTGACGCAATAGATGGTTCCTGTGTGTTTTGGAAGAGAACGGATCCTTCTTTGATGGAAAGAAACGCAGTAGAACGTGGTGGATTGTTGTAGAATGCAGTGGGATGTTGTGTAATGGAGAGCATTGTGATGAAGTGGAGAGAAAGTGAGTGGTTTGGACACGAGAGTAGCCTTCTTTCATGGAATGGAATGCAATACATATTGATGGATTTTTGGGTACGATAGTAGAAAATTGTGGAATGGAGTGAAATGTAGTGCAATAGACGGTTGAGGACCTTGTTTTATGCGAACGGTTGTATGTGTGTGTGACTGTGCAGCTGTGTGCGTTTGTGTGAGTGATTGTCATAGAGAGTGTGAGTGTGGAAGAGAGCGTGTGCAAGATTGTGAGGGAGGTGTTGTGTGAGTGCACATGTGTGTGAAAGGCTGAGTGTGAGTGTGTTTATGGGAGTGTGTGTGAGCATGCTTATGTGAGAGTGAATATGAGGGATTACATGTGCGTTTGTGAGTGTATGAGAATGTGTGGGTGTGTGTGATACTGTGAGCCTGTGTGAGTACATGTATGAGTGTGAGAAAATGTGTGAGAATGTGAGTGAGTACATGTGAGTCTGAGTGAGGATATGTCAGTGTGACAGTGACTATGTCAGGTGTGTAGGTCTGCACATGTGTTTGGGTCTATGTACATGTGTGTGTTTGTTAGTTTGTGAGACTATAGGTGTCTGTGAGTGTGCGATTGTTGATATGTGATTGTGTGAGTCTGTGTGTGTCGGGCAGTGGGTGAGTTTGTGATAGTGTGAGAGGATTGCTTACTTTATTGTGTGTGCTTTGGTGAGCATATGTTTGTTGGTGTTTCTGTGAGCGTGTTTGTGAGAGCGGAGGTATGTGAGTGGAAGTGTGACTCTGAATGTGTGACTGTGTGTGTTTGTGATAGTATGAGTGCATGTGAATATATGTTAATATTTGAGTGTGCTTGTGTGTGTGTTTCAGTGGTCAGTAAGTATGTGTGTGTGTGTTTGTGAGTTTTTGTGAGTGTGTTTGTAGGTGTGGGAGTGTGGGAGAAGTGTTATTTTGTGACAGTGTGTGTTTGCTAATGTGTCTGAATGTCTGAATGATTGTGTGACTGTACGTGTTTGTGAGTGAGTGTGCGTGTGGTAGTGTGTGTGTACGAATGTGTGAGTGTGTCTGATTATGAGTATGAGTGTGTCAGAGTACCTGAGTGTGTGTTTAAATGTGATTGTGAGAGTGCTGGTGAGTGGGAGTGTGTGGGTGTGTATATGGCTGTGCTATTGTTTGAGAGAGTGTGTGATGGTATGTGAGGATGGGTGTGAGTTTGTCTATGTTTAGGTGTGAGAGTGTGTGTGAGTGTGTGTTAGTGTGTGATGCTGTGTGACATTATGTGTTTGTGTGAGTGTAGTTGTGTCAGAGAGGGTGTGCGAATATTCATTTTTGAATGTGTGAACGAGTGTGAGCCTTTGTGTGATGGTGTGTGTGAGTGAGTGTTTCTGTTTGCCATTATGTGTGTGATTGTGTGAATGAGTGTGACCAGTTAGAAATTTATCTGTGTGTGTACTTGTGTGAGTGTATATGACAGTGAGATTGTGAGCAGGTGTGAGTCTGTGAGTGTGTGTTTGTGTGTGTGAGAGTGTGTGTGATGGTGTGTTTGATGTGCGTCTGTGCATTTGTGTCTGCGTACATGTGAGTAATTTTGTGACAGTGTGTACAACTGTGTGTATTCTGGTGTGTGCCTGTGTGAGTGTGTGATTTTGTGTGGTTTTCAGTGAGTGAGCATGTGTTTGAGAGTGTCAGTGTGCAAGGGGCTGTGTGTGTTGTGTGAGAGTGTGAAAGGTGATAGTATGTGATTGTGTGTGAGTTAATATGAGCAGGTGTGTTTGAGTGTTTAAGTGAGTGTGTGTTTGTGATAGACTAGCATGAGTGGGTGTGTTACTCTGTGTGTATGAGTGACTGTGTGCTTCTGTTTACACGAGAGTGTGTGTGAGTGTGTGTTCGTGTTTGCAGGTGTGGAAGTGAGAGATAGACTGTGTGACTGTGTGAGTGTGTGTGATTGTGTGATTGTATGTGAATAGTTGTGAGGGTATGTATGCACGTGTGTGTGAATGTGAGTGTTTGAATGTGCACAAGTGCGTATGTGAGTGTGTTACTGTTCAGGTATGCATAAGGATGAATATATCAGTGAGTGTGAGTGTCTGTGGGACTTTGAGGGTGCGTGAGTGTGAGAGACAGTATGTCTGAGCATGTGTGTGTAAGTGTGTGCAAATGTGTGTTCTAAAGACTGTTTTTGAATGTGTGTGCGTGTGTAAATTGTATGAATGTGTGAGAGTGACAGCACAAAAGACGAATGTCTGTGTGTGTGAACATTTGGGTGTATATGAGAGTCTGTGTAAGTGCGTTTGCTGGTGTGCTAGTGTGTGTGTAGGTGTCTGAGTGTGAGAAAATGAGAGTTTGTGAGTGTGTATTCGAGAATGTTGCAGCTTTTGTGTGATTGTGTTATTTTGCTTGAATGCGTGTGTTTGAGTGTCTGTGTGGTTGCTTTCACATGTGTGATGTTTGCTTGTGTGTGTGAGTGTGTGGGTCTGTGTGTGCGTCTGCTTGTGTGTCAGTGTGAGAGTGTGAGGGGAATGGGGTGAATTATGATGCAAGGGTGCCTAACATGTTTGGAAGCGAAATGGGCATTCTCTGAGATAACGGAAAGCGACAGAACATGGTGGGAGACTATATATAGGAGTGCAATGTTGTCGAATGGTTTGGAAAGTGCTGCAATGTGACGCAATAGATGGTTCCTGTGTGTTTTGGAAGAGAACGGATCCTTCTTTGATGGAAAGAAACGCAGTAGAACGTGGTGGATTGTTGTAGAATGCAGTGGAATGTTGTGTAATGGAGAGCATTGTGATGAAGTGGAGAGAAAGTGAGTGGTTTGGACACGAGAGTAGCCTTCTTTCATGGAATGGAATGCAATACATATTGATGGATTTTTGGGTACGATAGTAGAAAATTGTGGAATGGAGTGAAATGTAGTGCAATAGACGGTTGAGGACCTTGTTTTATGCGAACGGTTGTATGTGTGTGTGACTGTGCAGCTGTGTGCGTTTGTGTGAGTGATTGTCATAGAGAGTGTGAGTGTGGAAGAGAGCGTGTGCAAGATTGTGAGGGAGGTGTTGTGTGAGTGCACATGTGTGTGAAAGGCTGAGTGTGAGTGTGTTTATGGGAGTGTGTGTGAGCATGCTTATGTGAGAGTGAATATGAGGGATTACATGTGCGTTTGTGAGTGTATGAGAATGTGTGGGTGTGTGTGATACTGTGAGCCTGTGTGAGTACATGTATGAGTGTGAGAAAATGTGTGAGAATGTGAGTGAGTACATGTGAGTCTGAGTGAGGATATGTCAGTGTGACAGTGACTATGTCAGGTGTGTAGGTCTGCACATGTGTTTGGGTCTATGTACATGTGTGTGTTTGTTAGTTTGTGAGACTATAGGTGTCTGTGAGTGTGCGATTGTTGATATGTGATTGTGTGAGTCTGTGTGTGTCGGGCAGTGGGTGAGTTTGTGATAGTGTGAGAGGATTGCTTACTTTATTGTGTGTGCTTTGGTGAGCATATGTTTGTTGGTGTTTCTGTGAGCGTGTTTGTGAGAGCGGAGGTATGTGAGTGGAAGTGTGACTCTGAATGTGTGACTGTGTGTGTTTGTGATAGTATGAGTGCATGTGAATATATGTTAATATTTGAGTGTGCTTGTGTGTGTGTTTCAGTGGTCAGTAAGTATGTGTGTGTGTGTTTGTGAGTTTTTGTGAGTGTGTTTGTAGGTGTGGGAGTGTGGGAGAAGTGTTATTTTGTGACAGTGTGTGTTTGCTAATGTGTCTGAATGTCTGAATGATTGTGTGACTGTACGTGTTTGTGAGTGAGTGTGCGTGTGGTAGTGTGTGTGTACGAATGTGTGAGTGTGTCTGATTATGAGTATGAGTGTGTCAGAGTACCTGAGTGTGTGTTTAAATGTGATTGTGAGAGTGCTGGTGAGTGGGAGTGTGTGGGTGTGTATATGGCTGTGCTATTGTTTGAGAGAGTGTGTGATGGTATGTGAGGATGGGTGTGAGTTTGTCTATGTTTAGGTGTGAGAGTGTGTGTGAGTGTGTGTTAGTGTGTGATGCTGTGTGACATTATGTGTTTGTGTGAGTGTAGTTGTGTCAGAGAGGGTGTGCGAATATTCATTTTTGAATGTGTGAACGAGTGTGAGCCTTTGTGTGATGGTGTGTGTGAGTGAGTGTTTCTGTTTGCCATTATGTGTGTGATTGTGTGAATGAGTGTGACCAGTTAGAAATTTATCTGTGTGTGTACTTGTGTGAGTGTATATGACAGTGAGATTGTGAGCAGGTGTGAGTCTGTGAGTGTGTGTTTGTGTGTGTGAGAGTGTGTGTGATGGTGTGTTTGATGTGCGTCTGTGCATTTGTGTCTGCGTACATGTGAGTAATTTTGTGACAGTGTGTACAACTGTGTGTATTCTGGTGTGTGCCTGTGTGAGTGTGTGATTTTGTGTGGTTTTCAGTGAGTGAGCATGTGTTTGAGAGTGTCAGTGTGCAAGGGGCTGTGTGTGTTGTGTGAGAGTGTGAAAGGTGATAGTATGTGATTGTGTGTGAGTTAATATGAGCAGGTGTGTTTGAGTGTTTAAGTGAGTGTGTGTTTGTGATAGACTAGCATGAGTGGGTGTGTTACTCTGTGTGTATGAGTGACTGTGTGCTTCTGTTTACACGAGAGTGTGTGTGAGTGTGTGTTCGTGTTTGCAGGTGTGGAAGTGAGAGATAGACTGTGTGACTGTGTGAGTGTGTGTGATTGTGTGATTGTATGTGAATAGTTGTGAGGGTATGTATGCACGTGTGTGTGAATGTGAGTGTTTGAATGTGCACAAGTGCGTATGTGAGTGTGTTACTGTTCAGGTATGCATAAGGATGAATATATCAGTGAGTGTGAGTGTCTGTGGGACTTTGAGGGTGCGTGAGTGTGAGAGACAGTATGTCTGAGCATGTGTGTGTAAGTGTGTGCAAATGTGTGTTCTAAAGACTGTTTTTGAATGTGTGTGCGTGTGTAAATTGTATGAATGTGTGAGAGTGACAGCACAAAAGACGAATGTCTGTGTGTGTGAACATTTGGGTGTATATGAGAGTCTGTGTAAGTGCGTTTGCTGGTGTGCTAGTGTGTGTGTAGGTGTCTGAGTGTGAGAAAATGAGAGTTTGTGAGTGTGTATTCGAGAATGTTGCAGCTTTTGTGTGATTGTGTTATTTTGCTTGAATGCGTGTGTTTGAGTGTCTGTGTGGTTGCTTTCACATGTGTGATGTTTGCTTGTGTGTGTGAGTGTGTGGGTCTGTGTGTGCGTCTGCTTGTGTGTCAGTGTGAGAGTGTGAGGGGAATGGGGTGAATTATGATGCAAGGGTGCCTAACATGTTTGGAAGCGAAATGGGCATTCTCTGAGATAACGGAAAGCGACAGAACATGGTGGGAGACTATATATAGGAGTGCAATGTTGTCGAATGGTTTGGAAAGTGCTGCAATGTGACGCAATAGATGGTTCCTGTGTGTTTTGGAAGAGAACGGATCCTTCTTTGATGGAAAGAAACGCAGTAGAACGTGGTGGATTGTTGTAGAATGCAGTGGAATGTTGTGTAATGGAGAGCATTGTGATGAAGTGGAGAGAAAGTGAGTGGTTTGGACACGAGAGTAGCCTTCTTTCATGGAATGGAATGCAATACATATTGATGGATTTTTGGGTACGATAGTAGAAAATTGTGGAATGGAGTGAAATGTAGTGCAATAGACGGTTGAGGACCTTGTTTTATGCGAACGGTTGTATGTGTGTGTGACTGTGCAGCTGTGTGCGTTTGTGTGAGTGATTGTCATAGAGAGTGTGAGTGTGGAAGAGAGCGTGTGCAAGATTGTGAGGGAGGTGTTGTGTGAGTGCACATGTGTGTGAAAGGCTGAGTGTGAGTGTGTTTATGGGAGTGTGTGTGAGCATGCTTATGTGAGAGTGAATATGAGGGATTACATGTGCGTTTGTGAGTGTATGAGAATGTGTGGGTGTGTGTGATACTGTGAGCCTGTGTGAGTACATGTATGAGTGTGAGAAAATGTGTGAGAATGTGAGTGAGTACATGTGAGTCTGAGTGAGGATATGTCAGTGTGACAGTGACTATGTCAGGTGTGTAGGTCTGCACATGTGTTTGGGTCTATGTACATGTGTGTGTTTGTTAGTTTGTGAGACTATAGGTGTCTGTGAGTGTGCGATTGTTGATATGTGATTGTGTGAGTCTGTGTGTGTCGGGCAGTGGGTGAGTTTGTGATAGTGTGAGAGGATTGCTTACTTTATTGTGTGTGCTTTGGTGAGCATATGTTTGTTGGTGTTTCTGTGAGCGTGTTTGTGAGAGCGGAGGTATGTGAGTGGAAGTGTGACTCTGAATGTGTGACTGTGTGTGTTTGTGATAGTATGAGTGCATGTGAATATATGTTAATATTTGAGTGTGCTTGTGTGTGTGTTTCAGTGGTCAGTAAGTATGTGTGTGTGTGTTTGTGAGTTTTTGTGAGTGTGTTTGTAGGTGTGGGAGTGTGGGAGAAGTGTTATTTTGTGACAGTGTGTGTTTGCTAATGTGTCTGAATGTCTGAATGATTGTGTGACTGTACGTGTTTGTGAGTGAGTGTGCGTGTGGTAGTGTGTGTGTACGAATGTGTGAGTGTGTCTGATTATGAGTATGAGTGTGTCAGAGTACCTGAGTGTGTGTTTAAATGTGATTGTGAGAGTGCTGGTGAGTGGGAGTGTGTGGGTGTGTATATGGCTGTGCTATTGTTTGAGAGAGTGTGTGATGGTATGTGAGGATGGGTGTGAGTTTGTCTATGTTTAGGTGTGAGAGTGTGTGTGAGTGTGTGTTAGTGTGTGATGCTGTGTGACATTATGTGTTTGTGTGAGTGTAGTTGTGTCAGAGAGGGTGTGCGAATATTCATTTTTGAATGTGTGAACGAGTGTGAGCCTTTGTGTGATGGTGTGTGTGAGTGAGTGTTTCTGTTTGCCATTATGTGTGTGATTGTGTGAATGAGTGTGACCAGTTAGAAATTTATCTGTGTGTGTACTTGTGTGAGTGTATATGACAGTGAGATTGTGAGCAGGTGTGAGTCTGTGAGTGTGTGTTTGTGTGTGTGAGAGTGTGTGTGATGGTGTGTTTGATGTGCGTCTGTGCATTTGTGTCTGCGTACATGTGAGTAATTTTGTGACAGTGTGTACAACTGTGTGTATTCTGGTGTGTGCCTGTGTGAGTGTGTGATTTTGTGTGGTTTTCAGTGAGTGAGCATGTGTTTGAGAGTGTCAGTGTGCAAGGGGCTGTGTGTGTTGTGTGAGAGTGTGAAAGGTGATAGTATGTGATTGTGTGTGAGTTAATATGAGCAGGTGTGTTTGAGTGTTTAAGTGAGTGTGTTTTTGTGATAGAGTAGCTTGAGTGGGTGTGTTACTCTGTGTGTATGAGTGACTGTGTGCTTCTGTTTACACGAGAGTGTGTGTGAGTGTGTGTTCGTGTTTGCAGGTGTGGAAGTGAGAGATAGACTGTGTGACTGTGTGAGTGTGTGTGATTGTGTGATTGTATGTGAATAGTTGTGAGGGTATGTATGCACGTGTGTGTGAATGTGAGTGTTTGAATGTGCACAAGTGCGTATGTGAGTGTGTTACTGTTCAGGTATGCATAAGGATGAATATATCAGTGAGTGTGAGTGTCTGTGGGACTTTGAGGGTGCGTGAGTGTGAGAGACAGTATGTCTGAGCATGTGTGTGTAAGTGTGTGCAAATGTGTGTTCTAAAGACTGTTTTTGAATGTGTGTGCGTGTGTAAATTGTATGAATGTGTGAGAGTGACAGCACAAAAGACGAATGTCTGTGTGTGTGAACATTTGGGTGTATATGAGAGTCTGTGTAAGTGCGTTTGCTGGTGTGCTAGTGTGTGTGTAGGTGTCTGAGTGTGAGAAAATGAGAGTTTGTGAGTGTGTATTCGAGAATGTTGCAGCTTTTGTGTGATTGTGTTATTTTGCTTGAATGCGTGTGTTTGAGTGTCTGTGTGGTTGCTTTCACATGTGTGATGTTTGCTTGTGTGTGTGAGTGTGTGGGTCTGTGTGTGCGTCTGCTTGTGTGTCAGTGTGAGAGTGTGAGGGGAATGGGGTGAATTATGATGCAAGGGTGCCTAACATGTTTGGAAGCGAAATGGGCATTCTCTGAGATAACGGAAAGCGACAGAACATGGTGGGAGACTATATATAGGAGTGCAATGTTGTCGAATGGTTTGGAAAGTGCTGCAATGTGACGCAATAGATGGTTCCTGTGTGTTTTGGAAGAGAACGGATCCTTCTTTGATGGAAAGAAACGCAGTAGAACGTGGTGGATTGTTGTAGAATGCAGTGGAATGTTGTGTAATGGAGAGCATTGTGATGAAGTGGAGAGAAAGTGAGTGGTTTGGACACGAGAGTAGCCTTCTTTCATGGAATGGAATGCAATACATATTGATGGATTTTTGGGTACGATAGTAGAAAATTGTGGAATGGAGTGAAATGTAGTGCAATAGACGGTTGAGGACCTTGTTTTATGCGAACGGTTGTATGTGTGTGTGACTGTGCAGCTGTGTGCGTTTGTGTGAGTGATTGTCATAGAGAGTGTGAGTGTGGAAGAGAGCGTGTGCAAGATTGTGAGGGAGGTGTTGTGTGAGTGCACATGTGTGTGAAAGGCTGAGTGTGAGTGTGTTTATGGGAGTGTGTGTGAGCATGCTTATGTGAGAGTGAATATGAGGGATTACATGTGCGTTTGTGAGTGTATGAGAATGTGTGGGTGTGTGTGATACTGTGAGCCTGTGTGAGTACATGTATGAGTGTGAGAAAATGTGTGAGAATGTGAGTGAGTACATGTGAGTCTGAGTGAGGATATGTCAGTGTGACAGTGACTATGTCAGGTGTGTAGGTCTGCACATGTGTTTGGGTCTATGTACATGTGTGTGTTTGTTAGTTTGTGAGACTATAGGTGTCTGTGAGTGTGCGATTGTTGATATGTGATTGTGTGAGTCTGTGTGTGTCGGGCAGTGGGTGAGTTTGTGATAGTGTGAGAGGATTGCTTACTTTATTGTGTGTGCTTTGGTGAGCATATGTTTGTTGGTGTTTCTGTGAGCGTGTTTGTGAGAGCGGAGGTATGTGAGTGGAAGTGTGACTCTGAATGTGTGACTGTGTGTGTTTGTGATAGTATGAGTGCATGTGAATATATGTTAATATTTGAGTGTGCTTGTGTGTGTGTTTCAGTGGTCAGTAAGTATGTGTGTGTGTGTTTGTGAGTTTTTGTGAGTGTGTTTGTAGGTGTGGGAGTGTGGGAGAAGTGTTATTTTGTGACAGTGTGTGTTTGCTAATGTGTCTGAATGTCTGAATGATTGTGTGACTGTACGTGTTTGTGAGTGAGTGTGCGTGTGGTAGTGTGTGTGTACGAATGTGTGAGTGTGTCTGATTATGAGTATGAGTGTGTCAGAGTACCTGAGTGTGTGTTTAAATGTGATTGTGAGAGTGCTGGTGAGTGGGAGTGTGTGGGTGTGTATATGGCTGTGCTATTGTTTGAGAGAGTGTGTGATGGTATGTGAGGATGGGTGTGAGTTTGTCTATGTTTAGGTGTGAGAGTGTGTGTGAGTGTGTGTTAGTGTGTGATGCTGTGTGACATTATGTGTTTGTGTGAGTGTAGTTGTGTCAGAGAGGGTGTGCGAATATTCATTTTTGAATGTGTGAACGAGTGTGAGCCTTTGTGTGATGGTGTGTGTGAGTGAGTGTTTCTGTTTGCCATTATGTGTGTGATTGTGTGAATGAGTGTGACCAGTTAGAAATTTATCTGTGTGTGTACTTGTGTGAGTGTATATGACAGTGAGATTGTGAGCAGGTGTGAGTCTGTGAGTGTGTGTTTGTGTGTGTGAGAGTGTGTGTGATGGTGTGTTTGATGTGCGTCTGTGCATTTGTGTCTGCGTACATGTGAGTAATTTTGTGACAGTGTGTACAACTGTGTGTATTCTGGTGTGTGCCTGTGTGAGTGTGTGATTTTGTGTGGTTTTCAGTGAGTGAGCATGTGTTTGAGAGTGTCAGTGTGCAAGGGGCTGTGTGTGTTGTGTGAGAGTGTGAAAGGTGATAGTATGTGATTGTGTGTGAGTTAATATGAGCAGGTGTGTTTGAGTGTTTAAGTGAGTGTGTTTTTGTGATAGAGTAGCTTGAGTGGGTGTGTTACTCTGTGTGTATGAGTGACTGTGTGCTTCTGTTTACACGAGAGTGTGTGTGAGTGTGTGTTCGTGTTTGCAGGTGTGGAAGTGAGAGATAGACTGTGTGACTGTGTGAGTGTGTGTGATTGTGTGATTGTATGTGAATAGTTGTGAGGGTATGTATGCACGTGTGTGTGAATGTGAGTGTTTGAATGTGCACAAGTGCGTATGTGAGTGTGTTACTGTTCAGGTATGCATAAGGATGAATATATCAGTGAGTGTGAGTGTCTGTGGGACTTTGAGGGTGCGTGAGTGTGAGAGACAGTATGTCTGAGCATGTGTGTGTAAGTGTGTGCAAATGTGTGTTCTAAAGACTGTTTTTGAATGTGTGTGCGTGTGTAAATTGTATGAATGTGTGAGAGTGACAGCACAAAAGACGAATGTCTGTGTGTGTGAACATTTGGGTGTATATGAGAGTCTGTGTAAGTGCGTTTGCTGGTGTGCTAGTGTGTGTGTAGGTGTCTGAGTGTGAGAAAATGAGAGTTTGTGAGTGTGTATTCGAGAATGTTGCAGCTTTTGTGTGATTGTGTTATTTTGCTTGAATGCGTGTGTTTGAGTGTCTGTGTGGTTGCTTTCACATGTGTGATGTTTGCTTGTGTGTGTGAGTGTGTGGGTCTGTGTGTGCGTCTGCTTGTGTGTCAGTGTGAGAGTGTGAGGGGAATGGGGTGAATTATGATGCAAGGGTGCCTAACATGTTTGGAAGCGAAATGGGCATTCTCTGAGATAACGGAAAGCGACAGAACATGGTGGGAGACTATATATAGGAGTGCAATGTTGTCGAATGGTTTGGAAAGTGCTGCAATGTGACGCAATAGATGGTTCCTGTGTGTTTTGGAAGAGAACGGATCCTTCTTTGATGGAAAGAAACGCAGTAGAACGTGGTGGATTGTTGTAGAATGCAGTGGAATGTTGTGTAATGGAGAGCATTGTGATGAAGTGGAGAGAAAGTGAGTGGTTTGGACACGAGAGTAGCCTTCTTTCATGGAATGGAATGCAATACATATTGATGGATTTTTGGGTACGATAGTAGAAAATTGTGGAATGGAGTGAAATGTAGTGCAATAGACGGTTGAGGACCTTGTTTTATGCGAACGGTTGTATGTGTGTGTGACTGTGCAGCTGTGTGCGTTTGTGTGAGTGATTGTCATAGAGAGTGTGAGTGTGGAAGAGAGCGTGTGCAAGATTGTGAGGGAGGTGTTGTGTGAGTGCACATGTGTGTGAAAGGCTGAGTGTGAGTGTGTTTATGGGAGTGTGTGTGAGCATGCTTATGTGAGAGTGAATATGAGGGATTACATGTGCGTTTGTGAGTGTATGAGAATGTGTGGGTGTGTGTGATACTGTGAGCCTGTGTGAGTACATGTATGAGTGTGAGAAAATGTGTGAGAATGTGAGTGAGTACATGTGAGTCTGAGTGAGGATATGTCAGTGTGACAGTGACTATGTCAGGTGTGTAGGTCTGCACATGTGTTTGGGTCTATGTACATGTGTGTGTTTGTTAGTTTGTGAGACTATAGGTGTCTGTGAGTGTGCGATTGTTGATATGTGACTGTGTGAGTCTGTGTGTGTCGGGCAGTGGGTGAGTTTGTGATAGTGTGAGAGGATTGCTTACTTTATTGTGTGTGCTTTGGTGAGCATATGTTTGTTGGTGTTTCTGTGAGCGTGTTTGTGAGAGCGGAGGTATGTGAGTGGAAGTGTGACTCTGAATGTGTGACTGTGTGTGTTTGTGATAGTATGAGTGCATGTGAATATATGTTAATATTTGAGTGTGCTTGTGTGTGTGTTTCAGTGGTCAGTAAGTATGTGTGTGTGTGTTTGTGAGTTTTTGTGAGTGTGTTTGTAGGTGTGGGAGTGTGGGAGAAGTGTTATTTTGTGACAGTGTGTGTTTGCTAATGTGTCTGAATGTCTGAATGATTGTGTGACTGTACGTGTTTGTGAGTGAGTGTGCGTGTGGTAGTGTGTGTGTACGAATGTGTGAGTGTGTCTGATTATGAGTATGAGTGTGTCAGAGTACCTGAGTGTGTGTTTAAATGTGATTGTGAGAGTGCTGGTGAGTGGGAGTGTGCGGGTGTGTATATGGCTGTGCTATTGTTTGAGAGAGTGTGTGATGGTATGTGAGGATGGGTGTGAGTTTGTCTATGTTTAGGTGTGAGAGTGTGTGTGAGTGTGTGTTAGTGTGTGATGCTGTGTGACATTATGTGTTTGTGTGAGTGTAGTTGTGTCAGAGAGGGTGTGCGAATATTCATTTTTGAATGTGTGAACGAGTGTGAGCCTTTGTGTGATGGTGTGTGTGAGTGAGTGTTTCTGTTTGCCATTATGTGTGTGATTGTGTGAATGAGTGTGACCAGTTAGAAATTTATCTGTGTGTGTACTTGTGTGAGTGTATATGACAGTGAGATTGTGAGCAGGTGTGAGTCTGTGAGTGTGTGTTTGTGTGTGTGAGAGTGTGTGTGATGGTGTGTTTGATGTGCGTCTGTGCATTTGTGTCTGCGTACATGTGAGTAATTTTGTGACAGTGTGTACAACTGTGTGTATTCTGGTGTGTGCCTGTGTGAGTGTGTGATTTTGTGTGGTTTTCAGTGAGTGAGCATGTGTTTGAGAGTGTCAGTGTGCAAGGGGCTGTGTGTGTTGTGTGAGAGTGTGAAAGGTGATAGTATGTGATTGTGTGTGAGTTAATATGAGCAGGTGTGTTTGAGTGTTTAAGTGAGTGTGTGTTTGTGATAGACTAGCATGAGTGGGTGTGTTACTCTGTGTGTATGAGTGACTGTGTGCTTCTGTTTACACGAGAGTGTGTGTGAGTGTGTGTTCGTGTTTGCAGGTGTGGAAGTGAGAGATAGACTGTGTGACTGTGTGAGTGTGTGTGATTGTGTGATTGTATGTGAATAGTTGTGAGGGTATGTATGCACGTGTGTGTGAATGTGAGTGTTTGAATGTGCACAAGTGCGTATGTGAGTGTGTTACTGTTCAGGTATGCATAAGGATGAATATATCAGTGAGTGTGAGTGTCTGTGGGACTTTGAGGGTGCGTGAGTGTGAGAGACAGTATGTCTGAGCATGTGTGTGTAAGTGTGTGCAAATGTGTGTTCTAAAGACTGTTTTTGAATGTGTGTGCGTGTGTAAATTGTATGAATGTGTGAGAGTGACAGCACAAAAGACGAATGTCTGTGTGTGTGAACATTTGGGTGTATATGAGAGTCTGTGTAAGTGCGTTTGCTGGTGTGCTAGTGTGTGTGTAGGTGTCTGAGTGTGAGAAAATGAGAGTTTGTGAGTGTGTATTCGAGAATGTTGCAGCTTTTGTGTGATTGTGTTATTTTGCTTGAATGCGTGTGTTTGAGTGTCTGTGTGGTTGCTTTCACATGTGTGATGTTTGCTTGTGTGTGTGAGTGTGTGGGTCTGTGTGTGCGTCTGCTTGTGTGTCAGTGTGAGAGTGTGAGGGGAATGGGGTGAATTATGATGCAAGGGTGCCTAACATGTTTGGAAGCGAAATGGGCATTCTCTGAGATAACGGAAAGCGACAGAACATGGTGGGAGACTATATATAGGAGTGCAATGTTGTCGAATGGTTTGGAAAGTGCTGCAATGTGACGCAATAGATGGTTCCTGTGTGTTTTGGAAGAGAACGGATCCTTCTTTGATGGAAAGAAACGCAGTAGAACGTGGTGGATTGTTGTAGAATGCAGTGGAATGTTGTGTAATGGAGAGCATTGTGATGAAGTGGAGAGAAAGTGAGTGGTTTGGACACGAGAGTAGCCTTCTTTCATGGAATGGAATGCAATACATATTGATGGATTTTTGGGTACGATAGTAGAAAATTGTGGAATGGAGTGAAATGTAGTGCAATAGACGGTTGAGGACCTTGTTTTATGCGAACGGTTGTATGTGTGTGTGACTGTGCAGCTGTGTGCGTTTGTGTGAGTGATTGTCATAGAGAGTGTGAGTGTGGAAGAGAGCGTGTGCAAGATTGTGAGGGAGGTGTTGTGTGAGTGCACATGTGTGTGAAAGGCTGAGTGTGAGTGTGTTTATGGGAGTGTGTGTGAGCATGCTTATGTGAGAGTGAATATGAGGGATTACATGTGCGTTTGTGAGTGTATGAGAATGTGTGGGTGTGTGTGATACTGTGAGCCTGTGTGAGTACATGTATGAGTGTGAGAAAATGTGTGAGAATGTGAGTGAGTACATGTGAGTCTGAGTGAGGATATGTCAGTGTGACAGTGACTATGTCAGGTGTGTAGGTCTGCACATGTGTTTGGGTCTATGTACATGTGTGTGTTTGTTAGTTTGTGAGACTATAGGTGTCTGTGAGTGTGCGATTGTTGATATGTGATTGTGTGAGTCTGTGTGTGTCGGGCAGTGGGTGAGTTTGTGATAGTGTGAGAGGATTGCTTACTTTATTGTGTGTGCTTTGGTGAGCATATGTTTGTTGGTGTTTCTGTGAGCGTGTTTGTGAGAGCGGAGGTATGTGAGTGGAAGTGTGACTCTGAATGTGTGACTGTGTGTGTTTGTGATAGTATGAGTGCATGTGAATATATGTTAATATTTGAGTGTGCTTGTGTGTGTGTTTCAGTGGTCAGTAAGTATGTGTGTGTGTGTTTGTGAGTTTTTGTGAGTGTGTTTGTAGGTGTGGGAGTGTGGGAGAAGTGTTATTTTGTGACAGTGTGTGTTTGCTAATGTGTCTGAATGTCTGAATGATTGTGTGACTGTACGTGTTTGTGAGTGAGTGTGCGTGTGGTAGTGTGTGTGTACGAATGTGTGAGTGTGTCTGATTATGAGTATGAGTGTGTCAGAGTACCTGAGTGTGTGTTTAAATGTGATTGTGAGAGTGCTGGTGAGTGGGAGTGTGTGGGTGTGTATATGGCTGTGCTATTGTTTGAGAGAGTGTGTGATGGTATGTGAGGATGGGTGTGAGTTTGTCTATGTTTAGGTGTGAGAGTGTGTGTGAGTGTGTGTTAGTGTGTGATGCTGTGTGACATTATGTGTTTGTGTGAGTGTAGTTGTGTCAGAGAGGGTGTGCGAATATTCATTTTTGAATGTGTGAACGAGTGTGAGCCTTTGTGTGATGGTGTGTGTGAGTGAGTGTTTCTGTTTGCCATTATGTGTGTGATTGTGTGAATGAGTGTGACCAGTTAGAAATTTATCTGTGTGTGTACTTGTGTGAGTGTATATGACAGTGAGATTGTGAGCAGGTGTGAGTCTGTGAGTGTGTGTTTGTGTGTGTGAGAGTGTGTGTGATGGTGTGTTTGATGTGCGTCTGTGCATTTGTGTCTGCGTACATGTGAGTAATTTTGTGACAGTGTGTACAACTGTGTGTATTCTGGTGTGTGCCTGTGTGAGTGTGTGATTTTGTGTGGTTTTCAGTGAGTGAGCATGTGTTTGAGAGTGTCAGTGTGCAAGGGGCTGTGTGTGTTGTGTGAGAGTGTGAAAGGTGATAGTATGTGATTGTGTGTGAGTTAATATGAGCAGGTGTGTTTGAGTGTTTAAGTGAGTGTGTGTTTGTGATAGACTAGCATGAGTGGGTGTGTTACTCTGTGTGTATGAGTGACTGTGTGCTTCTGTTTACACGAGAGTGTGTGTGAGTGTGTGTTCGTGTTTGCAGGTGTGGAAGTGAGAGATAGACTGTGTGACTGTGTGAGTGTGTGTGATTGTGTGATTGTATGTGAATAGTTGTGAGGGTATGTATGCACGTGTGTGTGAATGTGAGTGTTTGAATGTGCACAAGTGCGTATGTGAGTGTGTTACTGTTCAGGTATGCATAAGGATGAATATATCAGTGAGTGTGAGTGTCTGTGGGACTTTGAGGGTGCGTGAGTGTGAGAGACAGTATGTCTGAGCATGTGTGTGTAAGTGTGTGCAAATGTGTGTTCTAAAGACTGTTTTTGAATGTGTGTGCGTGTGTAAATTGTATGAATGTGTGAGAGTGACAGCACAAAAGACGAATGTCTGTGTGTGTGAACATTTGGGTGTATATGAGAGTCTGTGTAAGTGCGTTTGCTGGTGTGCTAGTGTGTGTGTAGGTGTCTGAGTGTGAGAAAATGAGAGTTTGTGAGTGTGTATTCGAGAATGTTGCAGCTTTTGTGTGATTGTGTTATTTTGCTTGAATGCGTGTGTTTGAGTGTCTGTGTGGTTGCTTTCACATGTGTGATGTTTGCTTGTGTGTGTGAGTGTGTGGGTCTGTGTGTGCGTCTGCTTGTGTGTCAGTGTGAGAGTGTGAGGGGAATGGGGTGAATTATGATGCAAGGGTGCCTAACATGTTTGGAAGCGAAATGGGCATTCTCTGAGATAACGGAAAGCGACAGAACATGGTGGGAGACTATATATAGGAGTGCAATGTTGTCGAATGGTTTGGAAAGTGCTGCAATGTGACGCAATAGATGGTTCCTGTGTGTTTTGGAAGAGAACGGATCCTTCTTTGATGGAAAGAAACGCAGTAGAACGTGGTGGATTGTTGTAGAATGCAGTGGAATGTTGTGTAATGGAGAGCATTGTGATGAAGTGGAGAGAAAGTGAGTGGTTTGGACACGAGAGTAGCCTTCTTTCATGGAATGGAATGCAATACATATTGATGGATTTTTGGGTACGATAGTAGAAAATTGTGGAATGGAGTGAAATGTAGTGCAATAGACGGTTGAGGACCTTGTTTTATGCGAACGGTTGTATGTGTGTGTGACTGTGCAGCTGTGTGCGTTTGTGTGAGTGATTGTCATAGAGAGTGTGAGTGTGGAAGAGAGCGTGTGCAAGATTGTGAGGGAGGTGTTGTGTGAGTGCACATGTGTGTGAAAGGCTGAGTGTGAGTGTGTTTATGGGAGTGTGTGTGAGCATGCTTATGTGAGAGTGAATATGAGGGATTACATGTGCGTTTGTGAGTGTATGAGAATGTGTGGGTGTGTGTGATACTGTGAGCCTGTGTGAGTACATGTATGAGTGTGAGAAAATGTGTGAGAATGTGAGTGAGTACATGTGAGTCTGAGTGAGGATATGTCAGTGTGACAGTGACTATGTCAGGTGTGTAGGTCTGCACATGTGTTTGGGTCTATGTACATGTGTGTGTTTGTTAGTTTGTGAGACTATAGGTGTCTGTGAGTGTGCGATTGTTGATATGTGATTGTGTGAGTCTGTGTGTGTCGGGCAGTGGGTGAGTTTGTGATAGTGTGAGAGGATTGCTTACTTTATTGTGTGTGCTTTGGTGAGCATATGTTTGTTGGTGTTTCTGTGAGCGTGTTTGTGAGAGCGGAGGTATGTGAGTGGAAGTGTGACTCTGAATGTGTGACTGTGTGTGTTTGTGATAGTATGAGTGCATGTGAATATATGTTAATATTTGAGTGTGCTTGTGTGTGTGTTTCAGTGGTCAGTAAGTATGTGTGTGTGTGTTTGTGAGTTTTTGTGAGTGTGTTTGTAGGTGTGGGAGTGTGGGAGAAGTGTTATTTTGTGACAGTGTGTGTTTGCTAATGTGTCTGAATGTCTGAATGATTGTGTGACTGTACGTGTTTGTGAGTGAGTGTGCGTGTGGTAGTGTGTGTGTACGAATGTGTGAGTGTGTCTGATTATGAGTATGAGTGTGTCAGAGTACCTGAGTGTGTGTTTAAATGTGATTGTGAGAGTGCTGGTGAGTGGGAGTGTGTGGGTGTGTATATGGCTGTGCTATTGTTTGAGAGAGTGTGTGATGGTATGTGAGGATGGGTGTGAGTTTGTCTATGTTTAGGTGTGAGAGTGTGTGTGAGTGTGTGTTAGTGTGTGATGCTGTGTGACATTATGTGTTTGTGTGAGTGTAGTTGTGTCAGAGAGGGTGTGCGAATATTCATTTTTGAATGTGTGAACGAGTGTGAGCCTTTGTGTGATGGTGTGTGTGAGTGAGTGTTTCTGTTTGCCATTATGTGTGTGATTGTGTGAATGAGTGTGACCAGTTAGAAATTTATCTGTGTGTGTACTTGTGTGAGTGTATATGACAGTGAGATTGTGAGCAGGTGTGAGTCTGTGAGTGTGTGTTTGTGTGTGTGAGAGTGTGTGTGATGGTGTGTTTGATGTGCGTCTGTGCATTTGTGTCTGCGTACATGTGAGTAATTTTGTGACAGTGTGTACAACTGTGTGTATTCTGGTGTGTGCCTGTGTGAGTGTGTGATTTTGTGTGGTTTTCAGTGAGTGAGCATGTGTTTGAGAGTGTCAGTGTGCAAGGGGCTGTGTGTGTTGTGTGAGAGTGTGAAAGGTGATAGTATGTGATTGTGTGTGAGTTAATATGAGCAGGTGTGTTTGAGTGTTTAAGTGAGTGTGTGTTTGTGATAGACTAGCATGAGTGGGTGTGTTACTCTGTGTGTATGAGTGACTGTGTGCTTCTGTTTACACGAGAGTGTGTGTGAGTGTGTGTTCGTGTTTGCAGGTGTGGAAGTGAGAGATAGACTGTGTGACTGTGTGAGTGTGTGTGATTGTGTGATTGTATGTGAATAGTTGTGAGGGTATGTATGCACGTGTGTGTGAATGTGAGTGTTTGAATGTGCACAAGTGCGTATGTGAGTGTGTTACTGTTCAGGTATGCATAAGGATGAATATATCAGTGAGTGTGAGTGTCTGTGGGACTTTGAGGGTGCGTGAGTGTGAGAGACAGTATGTCTGAGCATGTGTGTGTAAGTGTGTGCAAATGTGTGTTCTAAAGACTGTTTTTGAATGTGTGTGCGTGTGTAAATTGTATGAATGTGTGAGAGTGACAGCACAAAAGACGAATGTCTGTGTGTGTGAACATTTGGGTGTATATGAGAGTCTGTGTAAGTGCGTTTGCTGGTGTGCTAGTGTGTGTGTAGGTGTCTGAGTGTGAGAAAATGAGAGTTTGTGAGTATGTATTCGAGAATGTTGCAGCTTTTGTGTGATTGTGTTATTTTGCTTGAATGCGTGTGTTTGAGTGTCTGTGTGGTTGCTTTCACATGTGTGATGTTTGCTTGTGTGTGTGAGTGTGTGGGTCTGTGTGTGCGTCTGCTTGTGTGTCAGTGTGAGAGTGTGAGGGGAATGGGGTGAATTATGATGCAAGGGTGCCTAACATGTTTGGAAGCGAAATGGGCATTCTCTGAGATAACGGAAAGCGACAGAACATGGTGGGAGACTATATATAGGAGTGCAATGTTGTCGAATGGTTTGGAAAGTGCTGCAATGTGACGCAATAGATGGTTCCTGTGTGTTTTGGAAGAGAACGGATCCTTCTTTGATGGAAAGAAACGCAGTAGAACGTGGTGGATTGTTGTAGAATGCAGTGGAATGTTGTGTAATGGAGAGCATTGTGATGAAGTGGAGAGAAAGTGAGTGGTTTGGACACGAGAGTAGCCTTCTTTCATGGAATGGAATGCAATACATATTGATGGATTTTTGGGTACGATAGTAGAAAATTGTGGAATGGAGTGAAATGTAGTGCAATAGACGGTTGAGGACCTTGTTTTATGCGAACGGTTGTATGTGTGTGTGACTGTGCAGCTGTGTGCGTTTGTGTGAGTGATTGTCATAGAGAGTGTGAGTGTGGAAGAGAGCGTGTGCAAGATTGTGAGGGAGGTGTTGTGTGAGTGCACATGTGTGTGAAAGGCTGAGTGTGAGTGTGTTTATGGGAGTGTGTGTGAGCATGCTTATGTGAGAGTGAATATGAGGGATTACATGTGCGTTTGTGAGTGTATGAGAATGTGTGGGTGTGTGTGATACTGTGAGCCTGTGTGAGTACATGTATGAGTGTGAGAAAATGTGTGAGAATGTGAGTGAGTACATGTGAGTCTGAGTGAGGATATGTCAGTGTGACAGTGACTATGTCAGGTGTGTAGGTCTGCACATGTGTTTGGGTCTATGTACATGTGTGTGTTTGTTAGTTTGTGAGACTATAGGTGTCTGTGAGTGTGCGATTGTTGATATGTGATTGTGTGAGTCTGTGTGTGTCGGGCAGTGGGTGAGTTTGTGATAGTGTGAGAGGATTGCTTACTTTATTGTGTGTGCTTTGGTGAGCATATGTTTGTTGGTGTTTCTGTGAGCGTGTTTGTGAGAGCGGAGGTATGTGAGTGGAAGTGTGACTCTGAATGTGTGACTGTGTGTGTTTGTGATAGTATGAGTGCATGTGAATATTTGTTAATATTTGAGTGTGCTTGTGTGTGTGTTTCAGTGGTCAGTAAGTATGTGTGTGTGTGTTTGTGAGTTTTTGTGAGTGTGTTTGTAGGTGTGGGAGTGTGGGAGAAGTGTTATTTTGTGACAGTGTGTGTTTGCTAATGTGTCTGAATGTCTGAATGATTGTGTGACTGTACGTGTTTGTGAGTGAGTGTGCGTGTGGTAGTGTGTGTGTACGAATGTGTGAGTGTGTCTGATTATGAGTATGAGTGTGTCAGAGTACCTGAGTGTGTGTTTAAATGTGATTGTGAGAGTGCTGGTGAGTGGGAGTGTGTGGGTGTGTATATGGCTGTGCTATTGTTTGAGAGAGTGTGTGATGGTATGTGAGGATGGGTGTGAGTTTGTCTATGTTTAGGTGTGAGAGTGTGTGTGAGTGTGTGTTAGTGTGTGATGCTGTGTGACATTATGTGTTTGTGTGAGTGTAGTTGTGTCAGAGAGGGTGTGCGAATATTCATTTTTGAATGTGTGAACGAGTGTGAGCCTTTGTGTGATGGTGTGTGTGAGTGAGTGTTTCTGTTTGCCATTATGTGTGTGATTGTGTGAATGAGTGTGACCAGTTAGAAATTTATCTGTGTGTGTACTTGTGTGAGTGTATATGACAGTGAGATTGTGAGCAGGTGTGAGTCTGTGAGTGTGTGTTTGTGTGTGTGAGAGTGTGTGTGATGGTGTGTTTGATGTGCGTCTGTGCATTTGTGTCTGCGTACATGTGAGTAATTTTGTGACAGTGTGTACAACTGTGTGTATTCTGGTGTGTGCCTGTGTGAGTGTGTGATTTTGTGTGGTTTTCAGTGAGTGAGCATGTGTTTGAGAGTGTCAGTGTGCAAGGGGCTGTGTGTGTTGTGTGAGAGTGTGAAAGGTGATAGTATGTGATTGTGTGTGAGTTAATATGAGCAGGTGTGTTTGAGTGTTTAAGTGAGTGTGTGTTTGTGATAGACTAGCATGAGTGGGTGTGTTACTCTGTGTGTATGAGTGACTGTGTGCTTCTGTTTACACGAGAGTGTGTGTGAGTGTGTGTTCGTGTTTGCAGGTGTGGAAGTGAGAGATAGACTGTGTGACTGTGTGAGTGTGTGTGATTGTGTGATTGTATGTGAATAGTTGTGAGGGTATGTATGCACGTGTGTGTGAATGTGAGTGTTTGAATGTGCACAAGTGCGTATGTGAGTGTGTTACTGTTCAGGTATGCATAAGGATGAATATATCAGTGAGTGTGAGTGTCTGTGGGACTTTGAGGGTGCGTGAGTGTGAGAGACAGTATGTCTGAGCATGTGTGTGTAAGTGTGTGCAAATGTGTGTTCTAAAGACTGTTTTTGAATGTGTGTGCGTGTGTAAATTGTATGAATGTGTGAGAGTGACAGCACAAAAGACGAATGTCTGTGTGTGTGAACATTTGGGTGTATATGAGAGTCTGTGTAAGTGCGTTTGCTGGTGTGCTAGTGTGTGTGTAGGTGTCTGAGTGTGAGAAAATGAGAGTTTGTGAGTGTGTATTCGAGAATGTTGCAGCTTTTGTGTGATTGTGTTATTTTGCTTGAATGCGTGTGTTTGAGTGTCTGTGTGGTTGCTTTCACATGTGTGATGTTTGCTTGTGTGTGTGAGTGTGTGGGTCTGTGTGTGCGTCTGCTTGTGTGTCAGTGTGAGAGTGTGAGGGGAATGGGGTGAATTATGATGCAAGGGTGCCTAACATGTTTGGAAGCGAAATGGGCATTCTCTGAGATAACGGAAAGCGACAGAACATGGTGGGAGACTATATATAGGAGTGCAATGTTGTCGAATGGTTTGGAAAGTGCTGCAATGTGACGCAATAGATGGTTCCTGTGTGTTTTGGAAGAGAACGGATCCTTCTTTGATGGAAAGAAACGCAGTAGAACGTGGTGGATTGTTGTAGAATGCAGTGGAATGTTGTGTAATGGAGAGCATTGTGATGAAGTGGAGAGAAAGTGAGTGGTTTGGACACGAGAGTAGCCTTCTTTCATGGAATGGAATGCAATACATATTGATGGATTTTTGGGTACGATAGTAGAAAATTGTGGAATGGAGTGAAATGTAGTGCAATAGACGGTTGAGGACCTTGTTTTATGCGAACGGTTGTATGTGTGTGTGACTGTGCAGCTGTGTGCGTTTGTGTGAGTGATTGTCATAGAGAGTGTGAGTGTGGAAGAGAGCGTGTGCAAGATTGTGAGGGAGGTGTTGTGTGAGTGCACATGTGTGTGAAAGGCTGAGTGTGAGTGTGTTTATGGGAGTGTGTGTGAGCATGCTTATGTGAGAGTGAATATGAGGGATTACATGTGCGTTTGTGAGTGTATGAGAATGTGTGGGTGTGTGTGATACTGTGAGCCTGTGTGAGTACATGTATGAGTGTGAGAAAATGTGTGAGAATGTGAGTGAGTACATGTGAGTCTGAGTGAGGATATGTCAGTGTGACAGTGACTATGTCAGGTGTGTAGGTCTGCACATGTGTTTGGGTCTATGTACATGTGTGTGTTTGTTAGTTTGTGAGACTATAGGTGTCTGTGAGTGTGCGATTGTTGATATGTGATTGTGTGAGTCTGTGTGTGTCGGGCAGTGGGTGAGTTTGTGATAGTGTGAGAGGATAGCTTACTTTATTGTGTGTGCTTTGGTGAGCATATATTTGTTGGTGTTTCTGTGAGCGTGTTTGTGAGAGCGGAGGTATGTGAGTGCTAGTGTGACTCTGAATGTGTGACTGTGTGTGTTTGTGATAGTATGAGTGCATGTGAATATTTGTTAATATTTGAGTGTGCTTGTGTGTGTGTTTCAGTGGTCAGTAAGTATGTGTGTGTGTGTTTGTGAGTTTTTGTGAGTGTGTTTGTAGGTGTGGGAGTGTGGGAGAAGTGTTATTTTGTGACAGTGTGTGTTTGCTAATGTGTCTGAATGTCTGAATGATTGTGTGACTGTACGTGTTTGTGAGTGAGTGTGCGTGTGGTAGTGTGTGTGTACGAATGTGTGAGTGTGTCTGATTATGAGTATGAGTGTGTCAGAGTACCTGAGTGTGTGTTTAAATGTGATTGTGAGAGTGCTGGTGAGTGGGAGTGTGTGGGTGTGTATATGGCTGTGCTATTGTTTGAGAGAGTGTGTGATGGTATGTGAGGATGGGTGTGAGTTTGTCTATGTTTAGGTGTGAGAGTGTGTGTGAGTGTGTGTTAGTGTGTGATGCTGTGTGACATTATGTGTTTGTGTGAGTGTAGTTGTGTCAGAGAGGGTGTGCGAATATTCATTTTTGAATGTGTGAACGAGTGTGAGCCTTTGTGTGATGGTGTGTGTGAGTGAGTGTTTCTGTTTGCCATTATGTGTGTGATTGTGTGAATGAGTGTGACCAGTTAGAAATTTATCTGTGTGCGTACTTGTGTGAGTGTATATGACAGTGAGATTGTGAGCAGGTGTGAGTCTGTGAGTGTGTGTTTGTGTGTGTGAGAGTGTGTGTGATGGTGTGCTTGATGTGCGTCTGTGCATTTGTGTCTGCGTACATGTGAGTAATTTTGTGACAGTGTGTACAACTGTGTGTATTCTGGTGTGTGCCTGTGTGAGTGTGTGATTTTGTGTGGTTTTCAGTGAGTGAGCATGTGTTTGAGAGTGTCAGTGTGCAAGGGGCTGTGTGTGTTGTGTGAGAGTGTGAAAGGTGATAGTATGTGATTGTGTGTGAGTTAATATGAGCAGGTGTGTTTGAGTGTTTAAGTGAGTGTGTGTTTGTGATAGACTAGCATGAGTGGGTGTGTTACTCTGTGTGTATGAGTGACTGTGTGCTTCTGTTTACACGAGAGTGTGTGTGAGTGTGTGTTCGTGTTTGCAGGTGTGGAAGTGAGAGATAGACTGTGTGACTGTGTGAGTGTGTGTGATTGTGTGATTGTATGTGAATAGTTGTGAGGGTATGTATGCACGTGTGTGTGAATGTGAGTGTTTGAATGTGCACAAGTGCGTATGTGAGTGTGTTACTGTTCAGGTATGCATAAGGATGAATATATCAGTGAGTGTGAGTGTCTGTGGGACTTTGAGGGTGCGTGAGTGTGAGAGACAGTATGTCTGAGCATGTGTGTGTAAGTGTGTGCAAATGTGTGTTCTAAAGACTGTTTTTGAATGTGTGTGCGTGTGTAAATTGTATGAATGTGTGAGAGTGACAGCACAAAAGACGAATGTCTGTGTGTGTGAACATTTGGGTGTATATGAGAGTCTGTGTAAGTGCGTTTGCTGGTGTGCTAGTGTGTGTGTAGGTGTCTGAGTGTGAGAAAATGAGAGTTTGTGAGTGTGTATT
Source organism: Manis pentadactyla (assembly GCF_030020395.1). Lineage (NCBI taxonomy): Eukaryota > Metazoa > Chordata > Mammalia > Pholidota > Manidae > Manis > Manis pentadactyla. The sequence goes on along the minus strand of NW_026644599.1, from coordinate 1,361,143 downwards.
CGAGAATGTTGCAGCTTTTGTGTGATTGTGTTATTTTGCTTGAATGCGTGTGTTTGAGTGTCTGTGTGGTTGCTTTCACATGTGTGATGTTTGCTTGTGTGTGTGAGTGTGTGGGTCTGTGTGTGCGTCTGCTTGTGTGTCAGTGTGAGAGTGTGAGGGGAATGGGGTGAATTATGATGCAAGGGTGCCTAACATGTTTGGAAGCGAAATGGGCATTCTCTGAGATAACGGAAAGCGACAGAACATGGTGGGAGACTATATATAGGAGTGCAATGTTGTCGAATGGTTTGGAAAGTGCTGCAATGTGACGCAATAGATGGTTCCTGTGTGTTTTGGAAGAGAACGGATCCTTCTTTGATGGAAAGAAACGCAGTAGAACGTGGTGGATTGTTGTAGAATGCAGTGGAATGTTGTGTAATGGAGAGCATTGTGATGAAGTGGAGAGAAAGTGAGTGGTTTGGACACGAGAGTAGCCTTCTTTCATGGAATGGAATGCAATACATATTGATGGATTTTTGGGTACGATAGTAGAAAATTGTGGAATGGAGTGAAATGTAGTGCAATAGACGGTTGAGGACCTTGTTTTATGCGAACGGTTGTATGTGTGTGTGACTGTGCAGCTGTGTGCGTTTGTGTGAGTGATTGTCATAGAGAGTGTGAGTGTGGAAGAGAGCGTGTGCAAGATTGTGAGGGAGGTGTTGTGTGAGTGCACATGTGTGTGAAAGGCTGAGTGTGAGTGTGTTTATGGGAGTGTGTGTGAGCATGCTTATGTGAGAGTGAATATGAGGGATTACATGTGCGTTTGTGAGTGTATGAGAATGTGTGGGTGTGTGTGATACTGTGAGCCTGTGTGAGTACATGTATGAGTGTGAGAAAATGTGTGAGAATGTGAGTGAGTACATGTGAGTCTGAGTGAGGATATGTCAGTGTGACAGTGACTATGTCAGGTGTGTAGGTCTGCACATGTGTTTGGGTCTATGTACATGTGTGTGTTTGTTAGTTTGTGAGACTATAGGTGTCTGTGAGTGTGCGATTGTTGATATGTGATTGTGTGAGTCTGTGTGTGTCGGGCAGTGGGTGAGTTTGTGATAGTGTGAGAGGATTGCTTACTTTATTGTGTGTGCTTTGGTGAGCATATGTTTGTTGGTGTTTCTGTGAGCGTGTTTGTGAGAGCGGAGGTATGTGAGTGGAAGTGTGACTCTGAATGTGTGACTGTGTGTGTTTGTGATAGTATGAGTGCATGTGAATATATGTTAATATTTGAGTGTGCTTGTGTGTGTGTTTCAGTGGTCAGTAAGTATGTGTGTGTGTGTTTGTGAGTTTTTGTGAGTGTGTTTGTAGGTGTGGGAGTGTGGGAGAAGTGTTATTTTGTGACAGTGTGTGTTTGCTAATGTGTCTGAATGTCTGAATGATTGTGTGACTGTACGTGTTTGTGAGTGAGTGTGCGTGTGGTAGTGTGTGTGTACGAATGTGTGAGTGTGTCTGATTATGAGTATGAGTGTGTCAGAGTACCTGAGTGTGTGTTTAAATGTGATTGTGAGAGTGCTGGTGAGTGGGAGTGTGCGGGTGTGTATATGGCTGTGCTATTGTTTGAGAGAGTGTGTGATGGTATGTGAGGATGGGTGTGAGTTTGTCTATGTTTAGGTGTGAGAGTGTGTGTGAGTGTGTGTTAGTGTGTGATGCTGTGTGACATTATGTGTTTGTGTGAGTGTAGTTGTGTCAGAGAGGGTGTGCGAATATTCATTTTTGAATGTGTGAACGAGTGTGAGCCTTTGTGTGATGGTGTGTGTGAGTGAGTGTTTCTGTTTGCCATTATGTGTGTGATTGTGTGAATGAGTGTGACCAGTTAGAAATTTATCTGTGTGTGTACTTGTGTGAGTGTATATGACAGTGAGATTGTGAGCAGGTGTGAGTCTGTGAGTGTGTGTTTGTGTGTGTGAGAGTGTGTGTGATGGTGTGTTTGATGTGCGTCTGTGCATTTGTGTCTGCGTACATGTGAGTAATTTTGTGACAGTGTGTACAACTGTGTGTATTCTGGTGTGTGCCTGTGTGAGTGTGTGATTTTGTGTGGTTTTCAGTGAGTGAGCATGTGTTTGAGAGTGTCAGTGTGCAAGGGGCTGTGTGTGTTGTGTGAGAGTGTGAAAGGTGATAGTATGTGATTGTGTGTGAGTTAATATGAGCAGGTGTGTTTGAGTGTTTAAGTGAGTGTGTGTTTGTGATAGTCTAGCATGAGTGGGTGTGTTACTCTGTGTGTATGAGTGACTGTGTGCTTCTGTTTACACGAGAGTGTGTGTGAGTGTGTGTTCGTGTTTGCAGGTGTGGAAGTGAGAGATAGACTGTGTGACTGTGTGAATGTGTGTGATTGTGTGATTGTATGTGAATAGTTGTGAGGGTATGTATGCACGTGTGTGTGAATGTGAGTGTTTGAATGTGCACAAGTGCGTATGTGAGTGTGTTACTGTTCAGGTATGCATAAGGATGAATATATCAGTGAGTGTGAGTGTCTGTGGGACTTTGAGGGTGCGTGAGTGTGAGAGACAGTATGTCTGAGCATGTGTGTGTAAGTGTGTGCAAATGTGTGTTCTAAAGACTGTTTTTGAATGTGTGTGCGTGTGTAAATTGTATGAATGTGTGAGAGTGACAGCACAAAAGACGAATGTCTGTGTGTGTGAACATTTGGGTGTATATGAGAGTCTGTGTAAGTGCGTTTGCTGGTGTGCTAGTGTGTGTGTAGGTGTCTGAGTGTGAGAAAATGAGAGTTTGTGAGTGTGTATTCGAGAATGTTGCAGCTTTTGTGTGATTGTGTTATTTTGCTTGAATGCGTGTGTTTGAGTGTCTGTGTGGTTGCTTTCACATGTGTGATGTTTGCTTGTGTGTGTGAGTGTGTGGGTCTGTGTGTGCGTCTGCTTGTGTGTCAGTGTGAGAGTGTGAGGGGAATGGGGTGAATTATGATGCAAGGGTGCCTAACATGTTTGGAAGCGAAATGGGCATTCTCTGAGATAACGGAAAGCGACAGAACATGGTGGGAGACTATATATAGGAGTGCAATGTTGTCGAATGGTTTGGAAAGTGCTGCAATGTGACGCAATAGATGGTTCCTGTGTGTTTTGGAAGAGAACGGATCCTTCTTTGATGGAAAGAAACGCAGTAGAACGTGGTGGATTGTTGTAGAATGCAGTGGAATGTTGTGTAATGGAGAGCATTGTGATGAAGTGGAGAGAAAGTGAGTGGTTTGGACACGAGAGTAGCCTTCTTTCATGGAATGGAATGCAATACATATTGATGGATTTTTGGGTACGATAGTAGAAAATTGTGGAATGGAGTGAAATGTAGTGCAATAGACGGTTGAGGACCTTGTTTTATGCGAACGGTTGTATGTGTGTGTGACTGTGCAGCTGTGTGCGTTTGTGTGAGTGATTGTCATAGAGAGTGTGAGTGTGGAAGAGAGCGTGTGCAAGATTGTGAGGGAGGTGTTGTGTGAGTGCACATGTGTGTGAAAGGCTGAGTGTGAGTGTGTTTATGGGAGTGTGTGTGAGCATGCTTATGTGAGAGTGAATATGAGGGATTACATGTGCGTTTGTGAGTGTATGAGAATGTGTGGGTGTGTGTGATACTGTGAGCCTGTGTGAGTACATGTATGAGTGTGAGAAAATGTGTGAGAATGTGAGTGAGTACATGTGAGTCTGAGTGAGGATATGTCAGTGTGACAGTGACTATGTCAGGTGTGTAGGTCTGCACATGTGTTTGGGTCTATGTACATGTGTGTGTTTGTTAGTTTGTGAGACTATAGGTGTCTGTGAGTGTGCGATTGTTGATATGTGATTGTGTGAGTCTGTGTGTGTCGGGCAGTGGGTGAGTTTGTGATAGTGTGAGAGGATTGCTTACTTTATTGTGTGTGCTTTGGTGAGCATATGTTTGTTGGTGTTTCTGTGAGCGTGTTTGTGAGAGCGGAGGTATGTGAGTGGAAGTGTGACTCTGAATGTGTGACTGTGTGTGTTTGTGATAGTATGAGTGCATGTGAATATATGTTAATATTTGAGTGTGCTTGTGTGTGTGTTTCAGTGGTCAGTAAGTATGTGTGTGTGTGTTTGTGAGTTTTTGTGAGTGTGTTTGTAGGTGTGGGAGTGTGGGAGAAGTGTTATTTTGTGACAGTGTGTGTTTGCTAATGTGTCTGAATGTCTGAATGATTGTGTGACTGTACGTGTTTGTGAGTGAGTGTGCGTGTGGTAGTGTGTGTGTACGAATGTGTGAGTGTGTCTGATTATGAGTATGAGTGTGTCAGAGTACCTGAGTGTGTGTTTAAATGTGATTGTGAGAGTGCTGGTGAGTGGGAGTGTGCGGGTGTGTATATGGCTGTGCTATTGTTTGAGAGAGTGTGTGATGGTATGTGAGGATGGGTGTGAGTTTGTCTATGTTTAGGTGTGAGAGTGTGTGTGAGTGTGTGTTAGTGTGTGATGCTGTGTGACATTATGTGTTTGTGTGAGTGTAGTTGTGTCAGAGAGGGTGTGCGAATATTCATTTTTGAATGTGTGAACGAGTGTGAGCCTTTGTGTGATGGTGTGTGTGAGTGAGTGTTTCTGTTTGCCATTATGTGTGTGATTGTGTGAATGAGTGTGACCAGTTAGAAATTTATCTGTGTGTGTACTTGTGTGAGTGTATATGACAGTGAGATTGTGAGCAGGTGTGAGTCTGTGAGTGTGTGTTTGTGTGTGTGAGAGTGTGTGTGATGGTGTGTTTGATGTGCGTCTGTGCATTTGTGTCTGCGTACATGTGAGTAATTTTGTGACAGTGTGTACAACTGTGTGTATTCTGGTGTGTGCCTGTGTGAGTGTGTGATTTTGTGTGGTTTTCAGTGAGTGAGCATGTGTTTGAGAGTGTCAGTGTGCAAGGGGCTGTGTGTGTTGTGTGAGAGTGTGAAAGGTGATAGTATGTGATTGTGTGTGAGTTAATATGAGCAGGTGTGTTTGAGTGTTTAAGTGAGTGTGTGTTTGTGATAGACTAGCATGAGTGGGTGTGTTACTCTGTGTGTATGAGTGACTGTGTGCTTCTGTTTACACGAGAGTGTGTGTGAGTGTGTGTTCGTGTTTGCAGGTGTGGAAGTGAGAGATAGACTGTGTGACTGTGTGAGTGTGTGTGATTGTGTGATTGTATGTGAATAGTTGTGAGGGTATGTATGCACGTGTGTGTGAATGTGAGTGTTTGAATGTGCACAAGTGCGTATGTGAGTGTGTTACTGTTCAGGTATGCATAAGGATGAATATATCAGTGAGTGTGAGTGTCTGTGGGACTTTGAGGGTGCGTGAGTGTGAGAGACAGTATGTCTGAGCATGTGTGTGTAAGTGTGTGCAAATGTGTGTTCTAAAGACTGTTTTTGAATGTGTGTGCGTGTGTAAATTGTATGAATGTGTGAGAGTGACAGCACAAAAGACGAATGTCTGTGTGTGTGAACATTTGGGTGTATATGAGAGTCTGTGTAAGTGCGTTTGCTGGTGTGCTAGTGTGTGTGTAGGTGTCTGAGTGTGAGAAAATGAGAGTTTGTGAGTGTGTATTCGAGAATGTTGCAGCTTTTGTGTGATTGTGTTATTTTGCTTGAATGCGTGTGTTTGAGTGTCTGTGTGGTTGCTTTCACATGTGTGATGTTTGCTTGTGTGTGTGAGTGTGTGGGTCTGTGTGTGCGTCTGCTTGTGTGTCAGTGTGAGAGTGTGAGGGGAATGGGGTGAATTATGATGCAAGGGTGCCTAACATGTTTGGAAGCGAAATGGGCATTCTCTGAGATAACGGAAAGCGACAGAACATGGTGGGAGACTATATATAGGAGTGCAATGTTGTCGAATGGTTTGGAAAGTGCTGCAATGTGACGCAATAGATGGTTCCTGTGTGTTTTGGAAGAGAACGGATCCTTCTTTGATGGAAAGAAACGCAGTAGAACGTGGTGGATTGTTGTAGAATGCAGTGGAATGTTGTGTAATGGAGAGCATTGTGATGAAGTGGAGAGAAAGTGAGTGGTTTGGACACGAGAGTAGCCTTCTTTCATGGAATGGAATGCAATACATATTGATGGATTTTTGGGTACGATAGTAGAAAATTGTGGAATGGAGTGAAATGTAGTGCAATAGACGGTTGAGGACCTTGTTTTATGCGAACGGTTGTATGTGTGTGTGACTGTGCAGCTGTGTGCGTTTGTGTGAGTGATTGTCATAGAGAGTGTGAGTGTGGAAGAGAGCGTGTGCAAGATTGTGAGGGAGGTGTTGTGTGAGTGCACATGTGTGTGAAAGGCTGAGTGTGAGTGTGTTTATGGGAGTGTGTGTGAGCATGCTTATGTGAGAGTGAATATGAGGGATTACATGTGCGTTTGTGAGTGTATGAGAATGTGTGGGTGTGTGTGATACTGTGAGCCTGTGTGAGTACATGTATGAGTGTGAGAAAATGTGTGAGAATGTGAGTGAGTACATGTGAGTCTGAGTGAGGATATGTCAGTGTGACAGTGACTATGTCAGGTGTGTAGGTCTGCACATGTGTTTGGGTCTATGTACATGTGTGTGTTTGTTAGTTTGTGAGACTATAGGTGTCTGTGAGTGTGCGATTGTTGATATGTGATTGTGTGAGTCTGTGTGTGTCGGGCAGTGGGTGAGTTTGTGATAGTGTGAGAGGATTGCTTACTTTATTGTGTGTGCTTTGGTGAGCATATGTTTGTTGGTGTTTCTGTGAGCGTGTTTGTGAGAGCGGAGGTATGTGAGTGGAAGTGTGACTCTGAATGTGTGACTGTGTGTGTTTGTGATAGTATGAGTGCATGTGAATATATGTTAATATTTGAGTGTGCTTGTGTGTGTGTTTCAGTGGTCAGTAAGTATGTGTGTGTGTGTTTGTGAGTTTTTGTGAGTGTGTTTGTAGGTGTGGGAGTGTGGGAGAAGTGTTATTTTGTGACAGTGTGTGTTTGCTAATGTGTCTGAATGTCTGAATGATTGTGTGACTGTACGTGTTTGTGAGTGAGTGTGCGTGTGGTAGTGTGTGTGTACGAATGTGTGAGTGTGTCTGATTATGAGTATGAGTGTGTCAGAGTACCTGAGTGTGTGTTTAAATGTGATTGTGAGAGTGCTGGTGAGTGGGAGTGTGCGGGTGTGTATATGGCTGTGCTATTGTTTGAGAGAGTGTGTGATGGTATGTGAGGATGGGTGTGAGTTTGTCTATGTTTAGGTGTGAGAGTGTGTGTGAGTGTGTGTTAGTGTGTGATGCTGTGTGACATTATGTGTTTGTGTGAGTGTAGTTGTGTCAGAGAGGGTGTGCGAATATTCATTTTTGAATGTGTGAACGAGTGTGAGCCTTTGTGTGATGGTGTGTGTGAGTGAGTGTTTCTGTTTGCCATTATGTGTGTGATTGTGTGAATGAGTGTGACCAGTTAGAAATTTATCTGTGTGTGTACTTGTGTGAGTGTATATGACAGTGAGATTGTGAGCAGGTGTGAGTCTGTGAGTGTGTGTTTGTGTGTGTGAGAGTGTGTGTGATGGTGTGTTTGATGTGCGTCTGTGCATTTGTGTCTGCGTACATGTGAGTAATTTTGTGACAGTGTGTACAACTGTGTGTATTCTGGTGTGTGCCTGTGTGAGTGTGTGATTTTGTGTGGTTTTCAGTGAGTGAGCATGTGTTTGAGAGTGTCAGTGTGCAAGGGGCTGTGTGTGTTGTGTGAGAGTGTGAAAGGTGATAGTATGTGATTGTGTGTGAGTTAATATGAGCAGGTGTGTTTGAGTGTTTAAGTGAGTGTGTGTTTGTGATAGACTAGCATGAGTGGGTGTGTTACTCTGTGTGTATGAGTGACTGTGTGCTTCTGTTTACACGAGAGTGTGTGTGAGTGTGTGTTCGTGTTTGCAGGTGTGGAAGTGAGAGATAGACTGTGTGACTGTGTGAGTGTGTGTGATTGTGTGATTGTATGTGAATAGTTGTGAGGGTATGTATGCACGTGTGTGTGAATGTGAGTGTTTGAATGTGCACAAGTGCGTATGTGAGTGTGTTACTGTTCAGGTATGCATAAGGATGAATATATCAGTGAGTGTGAGTGTCTGTGGGACTTTGAGGGTGCGTGAGTGTGAGAGACAGTATGTCTGAGCATGTGTGTGTAAGTGTGTGCAAATGTGTGTTCTAAAGACTGTTTTTGAATGTGTGTGCGTGTGTAAATTGTATGAATGTGTGAGAGTGACAGCACAAAAGACGAATGTCTGTGTGTGTGAACATTTGGGTGTATATGAGAGTCTGTGTAAGTGCGTTTGCTGGTGTGCTAGTGTGTGTGTAGGTGTCTGAGTGTGAGAAAATGAGAGTTTGTGAGTGTGTATTCGAGAATGTTGCAGCTTTTGTGTGATTGTGTTATTTTGCTTGAATGCGTGTGTTTGAGTGTCTGTGTGGTTGCTTTCACATGTGTGATGTTTGCTTGTGTGTGTGAGTGTGTGGGTCTGTGTGTGCGTCTGCTTGTGTGTCAGTGTGAGAGTGTGAGGGGAATGGGGTGAATTATGATGCAAGGGTGCCTAACATGTTTGGAAGCGAAATGGGCATTCTCTGAGATAACGGAAAGCGACAGAACATGGTGGGAGACTATATATAGGAGTGCAATGTTGTCGAATGGTTTGGAAAGTGCTGCAATGTGACGCAATAGATGGTTCCTGTGTGTTTTGGAAGAGAACGGATCCTTCTTTGATGGAAAGAAACGCAGTAGAACGTGGTGGATTGTTGTAGAATGCAGTGGAATGTTGTGTAATGGAGAGCATTGTGATGAAGTGGAGAGAAAGTGAGTGGTTTGGACACGAGAGTAGCCTTCTTTCATGGAATGGAATGCAATACATATTGATGGATTTTTGGGTACGATAGTAGAAAATTGTGGAATGGAGTGAAATGTAGTGCAATAGACGGTTGAGGACCTTGTTTTATGCGAACGGTTGTATGTGTGTGTGACTGTGCAGCTGTGTGCGTTTGTGTGAGTGATTGTCATAGAGAGTGTGAGTGTGGAAGAGAGCGTGTGCAAGATTGTGAGGGAGGTGTTGTGTGAGTGCACATGTGTGTGAAAGGCTGAGTGTGAGTGTGTTTATGGGAGTGTGTGTGAGCATGCTTATGTGAGAGTGAATATGAGGGATTACATGTGCGTTTGTGAGTGTATGAGAATGTGTGGGTGTGTGTGATACTGTGAGCCTGTGTGAGTACATGTATGAGTGTGAGAAAATGTGTGAGAATGTGAGTGAGTACATGTGAGTCTGAGTGAGGATATGTCAGTGTGACAGTGACTATGTCAGGTGTGTAGGTCTGCACATGTGTTTGGGTCTATGTACATGTGTGTGTTTGTTAGTTTGTGAGACTATAGGTGTCTGTGAGTGTGCGATTGTTGATATGTGATTGTGTGAGTCTGTGTGTGTCGGGCAGTGGGTGAGTTTGTGATAGTGTGAGAGGATTGCTTACTTTATTGTGTGTGCTTTGGTGAGCATATGTTTGTTGGTGTTTCTGTGAGCGTGTTTGTGAGAGCGGAGGTATGTGAGTGGAAGTGTGACTCTGAATGTGTGACTGTGTGTGTTTGTGATAGTATGAGTGCATGTGAATATATGTTAATATTTGAGTGTGCTTGTGTGTGTGTTTCAGTGGTCAGTAAGTATGTGTGTGTGTGTTTGTGAGTTTTTGTGAGTGTGTTTGTAGGTGTGGGAGTGTGGGAGAAGTGTTATTTTGTGACAGTGTGTGTTTGCTAATGTGTCTGAATGTCTGAATGATTGTGTGACTGTACGTGTTTGTGAGTGAGTGTGCGTGTGGTAGTGTGTGTGTACGAATGTGTGAGTGTGTCTGATTATGAGTATGAGTGTGTCAGAGTACCTGAGTGTGTGTTTAAATGTGATTGTGAGAGTGCTGGTGAGTGGGAGTGTGCGGGTGTGTATATGGCTGTGCTATTGTTTGAGAGAGTGTGTGATGGTATGTGAGGATGGGTGTGAGTTTGTCTATGTTTAGGTGTGAGAGTGTGTGTGAGTGTGTGTTAGTGTGTGATGCTGTGTGACATTATGTGTTTGTGTGAGTGTAGTTGTGTCAGAGAGGGTGTGCGAATATTCATTTTTGAATGTGTGAACGAGTGTGAGCCTTTGTGTGATGGTGTGTGTGAGTGAGTGTTTCTGTTTGCCATTATGTGTGTGATTGTGTGAATGAGTGTGACCAGTTAGAAATTTATCTGTGTGTGTACTTGTGTGAGTGTATATGACAGTGAGATTGTGAGCAGGTGTGAGTCTGTGAGTGTGTGTTTGTGTGTGTGAGAGTGTGTGTGATGGTGTGTTTGATGTGCGTCTGTGCATTTGTGTCTGCGTACATGTGAGTAATTTTGTGACAGTGTGTACAACTGTGTGTATTCTGGTGTGTGCCTGTGTGAGTGTGTGATTTTGTGTGGTTTTCAGTGAGTGAGCATGTGTTTGAGAGTGTCAGTGTGCAAGGGGCTGTGTGTGTTGTGTGAGAGTGTGAAAGGTGATAGTATGTGATTGTGTGTGAGTTAATATGAGCAGGTGTGTTTGAGTGTTTAAGTGAGTGTGTGTTTGTGATAGACTAGCATGAGTGGGTGTGTTACTCTGTGTGTATGAGTGACTGTGTGCTTCTGTTTACACGAGAGTGTGTGTGAGTGTGTGTTCGTGTTTGCAGGTGTGGAAGTGAGAGATAGACTGTGTGACTGTGTGAGTGTGTGTGATTGTGTGATTGTATGTGAATAGTTGTGAGGGTATGTATGCACGTGTGTGTGAATGTGAGTGTTTGAATGTGCACAAGTGCGTATGTGAGTGTGTTACTGTTCAGGTATGCATAAGGATGAATATATCAGTGAGTGTGAGTGTCTGTGGGACTTTGAGGGTGCGTGAGTGTGAGAGACAGTATGTCTGAGCATGTGTGTGTAAGTGTGTGCAAATGTGTGTTCTAAAGACTGTTTTTGAATGTGTGTGCGTGTGTAAATTGTATGAATGTGTGAGAGTGACAGCACAAAAGACGAATGTCTGTGTGTGTGAACATTTGGGTGTATATGAGAGTCTGTGTAAGTGCGTTTGCTGGTGTGCTAGTGTGTGTGTAGGTGTCTGAGTGTGAGAAAATGAGAGTTTGTGAGTGTGTATTCGAGAATGTTGCAGCTTTTGTGTGATTGTGTTATTTTGCTTGAATGCGTGTGTTTGAGTGTCTGTGTGGTTGCTTTCACATGTGTGATGTTTGCTTGTGTGTGTGAGTGTGTGGGTCTGTGTGTGCGTCTGCTTGTGTGTCAGTGTGAGAGTGTGAGGGGAATGGGGTGAATTATGATGCAAGGGTGCCTAACATGTTTGGAAGCGAAATGGGCATTCTCTGAGATAACGGAAAGCGACAGAACATGGTGGGAGACTATATATAGGAGTGCAATGTTGTCGAATGGTTTGGAAAGTGCTGCAATGTGACGCAATAGATGGTTCCTGTGTGTTTTGGAAGAGAACGGATCCTTCTTTGATGGAAAGAAACGCAGTAGAACGTGGTGGATTGTTGTAGAATGCAGTGGAATGTTGTGTAATGGAGAGCATTGTGATGAAGTGGAGAGAAAGTGAGTGGTTTGGACACGAGAGTAGCCTTCTTTCATGGAATGGAATGCAATACATATTGATGGATTTTTGGGTACGATAGTAGAAAATTGTGGAATGGAGTGAAATGTAGTGCAATAGACGGTTGAGGACCTTGTTTTATGCGAACGGTTGTATGTGTGTGTGACTGTGCAGCTGTGTGCGTTTGTGTGAGTGATTGTCATAGAGAGTGTGAGTGTGGAAGAGAGCGTGTGCAAGATTGTGAGGGAGGTGTTGTGTGAGTGCACATGTGTGTGAAAGGCTGAGTGTGAGTGTGTTTATGGGAGTGTGTGTGAGCATGCTTATGTGAGAGTGAATATGAGGGATTACATGTGCGTTTGTGAGTGTATGAGAATGTGTGGGTGTGTGTGATACTGTGAGCCTGTGTGAGTACATGTATGAGTGTGAGAAAATGTGTGAGAATGTGAGTGAGTACATGTGAGTCTGAGTGAGGATATGTCAGTGTGACAGTGACTATGTCAGGTGTGTAGGTCTGCACATGTGTTTGGGTCTATGTACATGTGTGTGTTTGTTAGTTTGTGAGACTATAGGTGTCTGTGAGTGTGCGATTGTTGATATGTGATTGTGTGAGTCTGTGTGTGTCGGGCAGTGGGTGAGTTTGTGATAGTGTGAGAGGATTGCTTACTTTATTGTGTGTGCTTTGGTGAGCATATGTTTGTTGGTGTTTCTGTGAGCGTGTTTGTGAGAGCGGAGGTATGTGAGTGGAAGTGTGACTCTGAATGTGTGACTGTGTGTGTTTGTGATAGTATGAGTGCATGTGAATATATGTTAATATTTGAGTGTGCTTGTGTGTGTGTTTCAGTGGTCAGTAAGTATGTGTGTGTGTGTTTGTGAGTTTTTGTGAGTGTGTTTGTAGGTGTGGGAGTGTGGGAGAAGTGTTATTTTGTGACAGTGTGTGTTTGCTAATGTGTCTGAATGTCTGAATGATTGTGTGACTGTACGTGTTTGTGAGTGAGTGTGCGTGTGGTAGTGTGTGTGTACGAATGTGTGAGTGTGTCTGATTATGAGTATGAGTGTGTCAGAGTACCTGAGTGTGTGTTTAAATGTGATTGTGAGAGTGCTGGTGAGTGGGAGTGTGTGGGTGTGTATATGGCTGTGCTATTGTTTGAGAGAGTGTGTGATGGTATGTGAGGATGGGTGTGAGTTTGTCTATGTTTAGGTGTGAGAGTGTGTGTGAGTGTGTGTTAGTGTGTGATGCTGTGTGACATTATGTGTTTGTGTGAGTGTAGTTGTGTCAGAGAGGGTGTGCGAATATTCATTTTTGAATGTGTGAACGAGTGTGAGCCTTTGTGTGATGGTGTGTGTGAGTGAGTGTTTCTGTTTGCCATTATGTGTGTGATTGTGTGAATGAGTGTGACCAGTTAGAAATTTATCTGTGTGCGTACTTGTGTGAGTGTATATGACAGTGAGATTGTGAGCAGGTGTGAGTCTGTGAGTGTGTGTTTGTGTGTGTGAGAGTGTGTGTGATGGTGTGCTTGATGTGCGTCTGTGCATTTGTGTCTGCGTACATGTGAGTAATTTTGTGACAGTGTGTACAACTGTGTGTATTCTGGTGTGTGCCTGTGTGAGTGTGTGATTTTGTGTGGTTTTCAGTGAGTGAGCATGTGTTTGAGAGTGTCAGTGTGCAAGGGGCTGTGTGTGTTGTGTGAGAGTGTGAAAGGTGATAGTATGTGATTGTGTGTGAGTTAATATGAGCAGGTGTGTTTGAGTGTTTAAGTGAGTGTGTGTTTGTGATAGACTAGCATGAGTGTGTGTGTTACTCTGTGTGTATGAGTGACTGTGTGCTTCTGTTTACACGAGAGTGTGTGTGAGTGTGTGTTCGTGTTTGCAGGTGTGGAAGTGAGAGATAGACTGTGTGACTGTGTGAGTGTGTGTGATTGTGTGATTGTATGTGAATAGTTGTGAGGGTATGTATGCACGTGTGTGTGAATGTGAGTGTTTGAATGTGCACAAGTGCGTATGTGAGTGTGTTACTGTTCAGGTATGCATAAGGATGAATATATCAGTGAGTGTGAGTGTCTGTGGGACTTTGAGGGTGCGTGAGTGTGAGAGACAGTATGTCTGAGCATGTGTGTGTAAGTGTGTGCAAATGTGTGTTCTAAAGACTGTTTTTGAATGTGTGTGCGTGTGTAAATTGTATGAATGTGTGAGAGTGACAGCACAAAAGACGAATGTCTGTGTGTGTGAACATTTGGGTGTATATGAGAGTCTGTGTAAGTGCGTTTGCTGGTGTGCTAGTGTGTGTGTAGGTGTCTGAGTGTGAGAAAATGAGAGTTTGTGAGTGTGTATTCGAGAATGTTGCAGCTTTTGTGTGATTGTGTTATTTTGCTTGAATGCGTGTGTTTGAGTGTCTGTGTGGTTGCTTTCACATGTGTGATGTTTGCTTGTGTGTGTGAGTGTGTGGGTCTGTGTGTGCGTCTGCTTGTGTGTCAGTGTGAGAGTGTGAGGGGAATGGGGTGAATTATGATGCAAGGGTGCCTAACATGTTTGGAAGCGAAATGGGCATTCTCTGAGATAACGGAAAGCGACAGAACATGGTGGGAGACTATATATAGGAGTGCAATGTTGTCGAATGGTTTGGAAAGTGCTGCAATGTGACGCAATAGATGGTTCCTGTGTGTTTTGGAAGAGAACGGATCCTTCTTTGATGGAAAGAAACGCAGTAGAACGTGGTGGATTGTTGTAGAATGCAGTGGAATGTTGTGTAATGGAGAGCATTGTGATGAAGTGGAGAGAAAGTGAGTGGTTTGGACACGAGAGTAGCCTTCTTTCATGGAATGGAATGCAATACATATTGATGGATTTTTGGGTACGATAGTAGAAAATTGTGGAATGGAGTGAAATGTAGTGCAATAGACGGTTGAGGACCTTGTTTTATGCGAACGGTTGTATGTGTGTGTGACTGTGCAGCTGTGTGCGTTTGTGTGAGTGATTGTCATAGAGAGTGTGAGTGTGGAAGAGAGCGTGTGCAAGATTGTGAGGGAGGTGTTGTGTGAGTGCACATGTGTGTGAAAGGCTGAGTGTGAGTGTGTTTATGGGAGTGTGTGTGAGCATGCTTATGTGAGAGTGAATATGAGGGATTACATGTGCGTTTGTGAGTGTATGAGAATGTGTGGGTGTGTGTGATACTGTGAGCCTGTGTGAGTACATGTATGAGTGTGAGAAAATGTGTGAGAATGTGAGTGAGTACATGTGAGTCTGAGTGAGGATATGTCAGTGTGACAGTGACTATGTCAGGTGTGTAGGTCTGCACATGTGTTTGGGTCTATGTACATGTGTGTGTTTGTTAGTTTGTGAGACTATAGGTGTCTGTGAGTGTGCGATTGTTGATATGTGATTGTGTGAGTCTGTGTGTGTCGGGCAGTGGGTGAGTTTGTGATAGTGTGAGAGGATTGCTTACTTTATTGTGTGTGCTTTGGTGAGCATATGTTTGTTGGTGTTTCTGTGAGCGTGTTTGTGAGAGCGGAGGTATGTGAGTGGAAGTGTGACTCTGAATGTGTGACTGTGTGTGTTTGTGATAGTATGAGTGCATGTGAATATATGTTAATATTTGAGTGTGCTTGTGTGTGTGTTTCAGTGGTCAGTAAGTATGTGTGTGTGTGTTTGTGAGTTTTTGTGAGTGTGTTTGTAGGTGTGGGAGTGTGGGAGAAGTGTTATTTTGTGACAGTGTGTGTTTGCTAATGTGTCTGAATGTCTGAATGATTGTGTGACTGTACGTGTTTGTGAGTGAGTGTGCGTGTGGTAGTGTGTGTGTACGAATGTGTGAGTGTGTCTGATTATGAGTATGAGTGTGTCAGAGTACCTGAGTGTGTGTTTAAATGTGATTGTGAGAGTGCTGGTGAGTGGGAGTGTGTGGGTGTGTATATGGCTGTGCTATTGTTTGAGAGAGTGTGTGATGGTATGTGAGGATGGGTGTGAGTTTGTCTATGTTTAGGTGTGAGAGTGTGTGTGAGTGTGTGTTAGTGTGTGATGCTGTGTGACATTATGTGTTTGTGTGAGTGTAGTTGTGTCAGAGAGGGTGTGCGAATATTCATTTTTGAATGTGTGAACGAGTGTGAGCCTTTGTGTGATGGTGTGTGTGAGTGAGTGTTTCTGTTTGCCATTATGTGTGTGATTGTGTGAATGAGTGTGACCAGTTAGAAATTTATCTGTGTGCGTACTTGTGTGAGTGTATATGACAGTGAGATTGTGAGCAGGTGTGAGTCTGTGAGTGTGTGTTTGTGTGTGTGAGAGTGTGTGTGATGGTGTGCTTGATGTGCGTCTGTGCATTTGTGTCTGCGTACATGTGAGTAATTTTGTGACAGTGTGTACAACTGTGTGTATTCTGGTGTGTGCCTGTGTGAGTGTGTGATTTTGTGTGGTTTTCAGTGAGTGAGCATGTGTTTGAGAGTGTCAGTGTGCAAGGGGCTGTGTGTGTTGTGTGAGAGTGTGAAAGGTGATAGTATGTGATTGTGTGTGAGTTAATATGAGCAGGTGTGTTTGAGTGTTTAAGTGAGTGTGTGTTTGTGATAGACTAGCATGAGTGGGTGTGTTACTCTGTGTGTATGAGTGACTGTGTGCTTCTGTTTACACGAGAGTGTGTGTGAGTGTGTGTTCGTGTTTGCAGGTGTGGAAGTGAGAGATAGACTGTGTGACTGTGTGAGTGTGTGTGATTGTGTGATTGTATGTGAATAGTTGTGAGGGTATGTATGCACGTGTGTGTGAATGTGAGTGTTTGAATGTGCACAAGTGCGTATGTGAGTGTGTTACTGTTCAGGTATGCATAAGGATGAATATATCAGTGAGTGTGAGTGTCTGTGGGACTTTGAGGGTGCGTGAGTGTGAGAGACAGTATGTCTGAGCATGTGTGTGTAAGTGTGTGCAAATGTGTGTTCTAAAGACTGTTTTTGAATGTGTGTGCGTGTGTAAATTGTATGAATGTGTGAGAGTGACAGCACAAAAGACGAATGTCTGTGTGTGTGAACATTTGGGTGTATATGAGAGTCTGTGTAAGTGCGTTTGCTGGTGTGCTAGTGTGTGTGTAGGTGTCTGAGTGTGAGAAAATGAGAGTTTGTGAGTGTGTATTCGAGAATGTTGCAGCTTTTGTGTGATTGTGTTATTTTGCTTGAATGCGTGTGTTTGAGTGTCTGTGTGGTTGCTTTCACATGTGTGATGTTTGCTTGTGTGTGTGAGTGTGTGGGTCTGTGTGTGCGTCTGCTTGTGTGTCAGTGTGAGAGTGTGAGGGGAATGGGGTGAATTATGATGCAAGGGTGCCTAACATATTTGGAAGCGAAATGGGCATTCTCTGAGATAACGGAAAGCGACAGAACATGGTGGGAGACTATATATAGGAGTGCAATGTTGTCGAATGGTTTGGAAAGTGCTGCAATGTGACGCAATAGATGGTTCCTGTGTGTTTTGGAAGAGAACGGATCCTTCTTTGATGGAAAGAAACGCAGTAGAACGTGGTGGATTGTTGTAGAATGCAGTGGAATGTTGTGTAATGGAGAGCATTGTGATGAAGTGGAGAGAAAGTGAGTGGTTTGGACACGAGAGTAGCCTTCTTTCATGGAATGGAATGCAATACATATTGATGGATTTTTGGGTACGATAGTAGAAAATTGTGGAATGGAGTGAAATGTAGTGCAATAGACGGTTGAGGACCTTGTTTTATGCGAACGGTTGTATGTGTGTGTGACTGTGCAGCTGTGTGCGTTTGTGTGAGTGATTGTCATAGAGAGTGTGAGTGTGGAAGAGAGCGTGTGCAAGATTGTGAGGGAGGTGTTGTGTGAGTGCACATGTGTGTGAAAGGCTGAGTGTGAGTGTGTTTATGGGAGTGTGTGTGAGCATGCTTATGTGAGAGTGAATATGAGGGATTACATGTGCGTTTGTGAGTGTATGAGAATGTGTGGGTGTGTGTGATACTGTGAGCCTGTGTGAGTACATGTATGAGTGTGAGAAAATGTGTGAGAATGTGAGTGAGTACATGTGAGTCTGAGTGAGGATATGTCAGTGTGACAGTGACTATGTCAGGTGTGTAGGTCTGCACATGTGTTTGGGTCTATGTACATGTGTGTGTTTGTTAGTTTGTGAGACTATAGGTGTCTGTGAGTGTGCGATTGTTGATATGTGATTGTGTGAGTCTGTGTGTGTCGGGCAGTGGGTGAGTTTGTGATAGTGTGAGAGGATTGCTTACTTTATTGTGTGTGCTTTGGTGAGCATATGTTTGTTGGTGTTTCTGTGAGCGTGTTTGTGAGAGCGGAGGTATGTGAGTGGAAGTGTGACTCTGAATGTGTGACTGTGTGTTTGTGATAGTATGAGTGCATGTGAATATTTGTTAATATTTGAGTGTGCTTGTGTGTGTGTTTCAGTGGTCAGTAAGTATGTGTGTGTGTGTTTGTGAGTTTTTGTGAGTGTGTTTGTAGGTGTGGGAGTGTGGGAGAAGTGTTATTTTGTGACAGTGTGTGTTTGCTAATGTGTCTGAATGTCTGAATGATTGTGTGACTGTACGTGTTTGTGAGTGAGTGTGCGTGTGGTAGTGTGTGTGTACGAATGTGTGAGTGTGTCTGATTATGAGTATGAGTGTGTCAGAGTACCTGAGTGTGTGTTTAAATGTGATTGTGAGAGTGCTGGTGAGTGGGAGTGTGTGGGTGTGTATATGGCTGTGCTATTGTTTGAGAGAGTGTGTGATGGTATGTGAGGATGGGTGTGAGTTTGTCTATGTTTAGGTGTGAGAGTGTGTGTGAGTGTGTGTTAGTGTGTGATGCTGTGTGACATTATGTGTTTGTGTGAGTGTAGTTGTGTCAGAGAGGGTGTGCGAATATTCATTTTTGAATGTGTGAACGAGTGTGAGCCTTTGTGTGATGGTGTGTGTGAGTGAGTGTTTCTGTTTGCCATTATGTGTGTGATTGTGTGAATGAGTGTGACCAGTTAGAAATTTATCTGTGTGCGTACTTGTGTGAGTGTATATGACAGTGAGATTGTGAGCAGGTGTGAGTCTGTGAGTGTGTGTTTGTGTGTGTGAGAGTGTGTGTGATGGTGTGCTTGATGTGCGTCTGTGCATTTGTGTCTGCGTACATGTGAGTAATTTTGTGACAGTGTGTACAACTGTGTGTATTCTGGTGTGTGCCTGTGTGAGTGTGTGATTTTGTGTGGTTTTCAGTGAGTGAGCATGTGTTTGAGAGTGTCAGTGTGCAAGGGGCTGTGTGTGTTGTGTGAGAGTGTGAAAGGTGATAGTATGTGATTGTGTGTGAGTTAATATGAGCAGGTGTGTTTGAGTGTTTAAGTGAGTGTGTGTTTGTGATAGACTAGCATGAGTGGGTGTGTTACTCTGTGTGTATGAGTGACTGTGTGCTTCTGTTTACACGAGAGTGTGTGTGAGTGTGTGTTCGTGTTTGCAGGTGTGGAAGTGAGAGATAGACTGTGTGACTGTGTGAGTGTGTGTGATTGTGTGATTGTATGTGAATAGTTGTGAGGGTATGTATGCACGTGTGTGTGAATGTGAGTGTTTGAATGTGCACAAGTGCGTATGTGAGTGTGTTACTGTTCAGGTATGCATAAGGATGAATATATCAGTGAGTGTGAGTGTCTGTGGGACTTTGAGGGTGCGTGAGTGTGAGAGACAGTATGTCTGAGCATGTGTGTGTAAGTGTGTGCAAATGTGTGTTCTAAAGACTGTTTTTGAATGTGTGTGCGTGTGTAAATTGTATGAATGTGTGAGAGTGACAGCACAAAAGACGAATGTCTGTGTGTGTGAACATTTGGGTGTATATGAGAGTCTGTGTAAGTGCGTTTGCTGGTGTGCTAGTGTGTGTGTAGGTGTCTGAGTGTGAGAAAATGAGAGTTTGTGAGTGTGTATTCGAGAATGTTGCAGCTTTTGTGTGATTGTGTTATTTTGCTTGAATGCGTGTGTTTGAGTGTCTGTGTGGTTGCTTTCACATGTGTGATGTTTGCTTGTGTGTGTGAGTGTGTGGGTCTGTGTGTGCGTCTGCTTGTGTGTCAGTGTGAGAGTGTGAGGGGAATGGGGTGAATTATGATGCAAGGGTGCCTAACATATTTGGAAGCGAAATGGGCATTCTCTGAGATAACGGAAAGCGACAGAACATGGTGGGAGACTATATATAGGAGTGCAATGTTGTCGAATGGTTTGGAAAGTGCTGCAATGTGACGCAATAGATGGTTCCTGTGTGTTTTGGAAGAGAACGGATCCTTCTTTGATGGAAAGAAACGCAGTAGAACGTGGTGGATTGTTGTAGAATGCAGTGGAATGTTGTGTAATGGAGAGCATTGTGATGAAGTGGAGAGAAAGTGAGTGGTTTGGACACGAGAGTAGCCTTCTTTCATGGAATGGAATGCAATACATATTGATGGATTTTTGGGTACGATAGTAGAAAATTGTGGAATGGAGTGAAATGTAGTGCAATAGACGGTTGAGGACCTTGTTTTATGCGAACGGTTGTATGTGTGTGTGACTGTGCAGCTGTGTGCGTTTGTGTGAGTGATTGTCATAGAGAGTGTGAGTGTGGAAGAGAGCGTGTGCAAGATTGTGAGGGAGGTGTTGTGTGAGTGCACATGTGTGTGAAAGGCTGAGTGTGAGTGTGTTTATGGGAGTGTGTGTGAGCATGCTTATGTGAGAGTGAATATGAGGGATTACATGTGCGTTTGTGAGTGTATGAGAATGTGTGGGTGTGTGTGATACTGTGAGCCTGTGTGAGTACATGTATGAGTGTGAGAAAATGTGTGAGAATGTGAGTGAGTACATGTGAGTCTGAGTGAGGATATGTCAGTGTGACAGTGACTATGTCAGGTGTGTAGGTCTGCACATGTGTTTGGGTCTATGTACATGTGTGTGTTTGTTAGTTTGTGAGACTATAGGTGTCTGTGAGTGTGCGATTGTTGATATGTGATTGTGTGAGTCTGTGTGTGTCGGGCAGTGGGTGAGTTTGTGATAGTGTGAGAGGATTGCTTACTTTATTGTGTGTGCTTTGGTGAGCATATGTTTGTTGGTGTTTCTGTGAGCGTGTTTGTGAGAGCGGAGGTATGTGAGTGGAAGTGTGACTCTGAATGTGTGACTGTGTGTGTTTGTGATAGTATGAGTGCATGTGAATATATGTTAATATTTGAGTGTGCTTGTGTGTGTGTTTCAGTGGTCAGTAAGTATGTGTGTGTGTGTTTGTGAGTTTTTGTGAGTGTGTTTGTAGGTGTGGGAGTGTGGGAGAAGTGTTATTTTGTGACAGTGTGTGTTTGCTAATGTGTCTGAATGTCTGAATGATTGTGTGACTGTACGTGTTTGTGAGTGAGTGTGCGTGTAGTAGTGTGTGTGTACGAATGTGTGAGTGTGTCTGATTATGAGTATGAGTGTGTCAGAGTACCTGAGTGTGTGTTTAAATGTGATTGTGAGAGTGCTGGTGAGTGGGAGTGTGCGGGTGTGTATATGGCTGTGCTATTGTTTGAGAGAGTGTGTGATGGTATGTGAGGATGGGTGTGAGTTTGTCTATGTTTAGGTGTGAGAGTGTGTGTGAGTGTGTGTTAGTGTGTGATGCTGTGTGACATTATGTGTTTGTGTGAGTGTAGTTGTGTCAGAGAGGGTGTGCGAATATTCATTTTTGAATGTGTGAACGAGTGTGAGCCTTTGTGTGATGGTGTGTGTGAGTGAGTGTTTCTGTTTGCCATTATGTGTGTGATTGTGTGAATGAGTGTGACCAGTTAGAAATTTATCTGTGTGTGTACTTGTGTGAGTGTATATGACAGTGAGATTGTGAGCAGGTGTGAGTCTGTGAGTGTGTGTTTGTGTGTGTGAGAGTGTGTGTGATGGTGTGTTTGATGTGCGTCTGTGCATTTGTGTCTGCGTACATGTGAGTAATTTTGTGACAGTGTGTACAACTGTGTGTATTCTGGTGTGTGCCTGTGTGAGTGTGTGATTTTGTGTGGTTTTCAGTGAGTGAGCATGTGTTTGAGAGTGTCAGTGTGCAAGGGGCTGTGTGTGTTGTGTGAGAGTGTGAAAGGTGATAGTATGTGATTGTGTGTGAGTTAATATGAGCAGGTGTGTTTGAGTGTTTAAGTGAGTGTGTGTTTGTGATAGACTAGCATGAGTGGGTGTGTTACTCTGTGTGTATGAGTGACTGTGTGCTTCTGTTTACACGAGAGTGTGTGTGAGTGTGTGTTCGTGTTTGCAGGTGTGGAAGTGAGAGATAGACTGTGTGACTGTGTGAGTGTGTGTGATTGTGTGATTGTATGTGAATAGTTGTGAGGGTATGTATGCACGTGTGTGTGAATGTGAGTGTTTGAATGTGCACAAGTGCGTATGTGAGTGTGTTACTGTTCAGGTATGCATAAGGATGAATATATCAGTGAGTGTGAGTGTCTGTGGGACTTTGAGGGTGCGTGAGTGTGAGAGACAGTATGTCTGAGCATGTGTGTGTAAGTGTGTGCAAATGTGTGTTCTAAAGACTGTTTTTGAATGTGTGTGCGTGTGTAAATTGTATGAATGTGTGAGAGTGACAGCACAAAAGACGAATGTCTGTGTGTGTGAACATTTGGGTGTATATGAGAGTCTGTGTAAGTGCGTTTGCTGGTGTGCTAGTGTGTGTGTAGGTGTCTGAGTGTGAGAAAATGAGAGTTTGTGAGTGTGTATTCGAGAATGTTGCAGCTTTTGTGTGATTGTGTTATTTTGCTTGAATGCGTGTGTTTGAGTGTCTGTGTGGTTGCTTTCACATGTGTGATGTTTGCTTGTGTGTGTGAGTGTGTGGGTCTGTGTGTG
This sequence comes from Manis pentadactyla, assembly GCF_030020395.1. Classification (NCBI taxonomy): domain Eukaryota; kingdom Metazoa; phylum Chordata; class Mammalia; order Pholidota; family Manidae; genus Manis; species Manis pentadactyla. The sequence continues at coordinate 1,338,820 of NW_026644599.1, read as the reverse complement.
CGTCTGCTTGTGTGTCAGTGTGAGAGTGTGAGGGGAATGGGGTGAATTATGATGCAAGGGTGCCTAACATGTTTGGAAGCGAAATGGGCATTCTCTGAGATAACGGAAAGCGACAGAACATGGTGGGAGACTATATATAGGAGTGCAATGTTGTCGAATGGTTTGGAAAGTGCTGCAATGTGACGCAGTAGATGGTTCCTGTGTGTTTTGGAAGAGAACGGATCCTTCTTTGATGGAAAGAAACGCAGTAGAACGTGGTGGATTGTTGTAGAATGCAGTGGAATGTAGTGTAATGGAGAGCATTGTGATGAAGTGGAGAGAAATTGAGTGGTTTGGACACGAGAGTAGCCTTCTTTCATGGAATGGAATGCAATACATGTTGTTGGATTTTTGGGTACGATAGTAGAAAATTGTGGAATGGAGTGAAATGTAGTGCAATAGACGGTTGAGGACCTTGTTTTATGCGAACGGTTGTATGTGTGTGTGACTGTGCAGCTGTGTGCGTTTGTGTGAGTGATTGTCATAGAGAGTGTGAGTGTGGAAGAGAGCGTGTGCATGATTGTGAGGGAGGTGTTGTGTGAGTGCACATGTGTGTGAAAGGCTGAGTGTGAGTGTGTTTATGGGAGTGTGTGTGAGCATGCTTATGTGAGAGTGAATATGAGGGATTACATGTGCGTTTGTGAGTGTATGAGAATGTGTGGGTGTGTGTGATACTGTGAGCCTGTGTGAGTACATGTATGAGTGTGAGAAAATGTGTGAGAATGTGAGTGAGTACATGTGAGTCTGAGTGAGGATATGTCAGTGTGACAGTGACTATGTCAGGTGTGTAGGTCTGCACATGTGTTTGGGTCTATGTACATGTGTGTGTTTGTTAGTTTGTGAGACTATAGGTGTCTGTGAGTGTGCGATTGTTGATATGTGATTGTGTGAGTCTGTGTGTGTCGGGCAGTGGGTGAGTTTGTGATAGTGTGAGAGGATTGCTTACTTTATTGTGTGTGCTTTGGTGAGCATATGTTTGTTGGTGTTTCTGTGAGCGTGTTTGTGAGAGCGGAGGTATGTGAGTGGAAGTGTGACTCTGAATGTGTGACTGTGTGTGTTTGTGATAGTATGAGTGCATGTGAATATATGTTAATATTTGAGTGTGCTTGTGTGTGTGTTTCAGTGGTCAGTAAGTATGTGTGTGTGTGTTTGTGAGTTTTTGTGAGTGTGTTTGTAGGTGTGGGAGTGTGGGAGAAGTGTTATTTTGTGACAGTGTGTGTTTGCTAATGTGTCTGAATGTCTGAATGATTGTGTGACTGTACGTGTTTGTGAGTGAGTGTGCGTGTGGTAGTGTGTGTGTACGAATGTGTGAGTGTGTCTGATTATGAGTATGAGTGTGTCAGAGTACCTGAGTGTGTGTTTAAATGTGATTGTGAGAGTGCTGGTGAGTGGGAGTGTGTGGGTGTGTATATGGCTGTGCTATTGTTTGAGAGAGTGTGTGATGGTATGTGAGGATGGGTGTGAGTTTGTCTATGTTTAGGTGTGAGAGTGTGTGTGAGTGTGTGTTAGTGTGTGATGCTGTGTGACATTATGTGTTTGTGTGAGTGTAGTTGTGTCAGAGAGGGTGTGCGAATATTCATTTTTGAATGTGTGAACGAGTGTGAGCCTTTGTGTGATGGTGTGTGTGAGTGAGTGTTTCTGTTTGCCATTATGTGTGTGATTGTGTGAATGAGTGTGACCAGTTAGAAATTTATCTGTGTGCGTACTTGTGTGAGTGTATATGACAGTGAGATTGTGAGCAGGTGTGAGTCTGTGAGTGTGTGTTTGTGTGTGTGAGAGTGTGTGTGATGGTGTGCTTGATGTGCGTCTGTGCATTTGTGTCTGCGTACATGTGAGTAATTTTGTGACAGTGTGTACAACTGTGTGTATTCTGGTGTGTGCCTGTGTGAGTGTGTGATTTTGTGTGGTTTTCAGTGAGTGAGCATGTGTTTGAGAGTGTCAGTGTGCAAGGGGCTGTGTGTGTTGTGTGAGAGTGTGAAAGGTGATAGTATGTGATTGTGTGTGAGTTAATATTAGCAGGTGTGTTTGAGTGTTTAAGTGAGTGTGTGTTTGTGATAGACTAGCATGAGTGGGTGTGTTACTCTGTGTGTATGAGTGACTGTGTGCTTCTGTTTACACGAGAGTGTGTGTGAGTGTGTGTTCGTGTTTGCAGGTGTGGAAGTGAGAGATAGACTGTGTGACTGTGTGAGTGTGTGTGATTGTGTGATTGTATGTGAATAGTTGTGAGGGTATGTATGCACGTGTGTGTGAATGTGAGTGTTTGAATGTGCACAAGTGCGTATGTGAGTGTGTTACTGTTCAGGTATGCATAAGGATGAATATATCAGTGAGTGTGAGTGTCTGTGGGACTTTGAGGGTGCGTGAGTGTGAGAGACAGTATGTCTGAGCATGTGTGTGTAAGTGTGTGCAAATGTGTGTTCTAAAGACTGTTTTTGAATGTGTGTGCGTGTGTAAATTGTATGAATGTGTGAGAGTGACAGCACAAAAGACGAATGTCTGTGTGTGTGAACATTTGGGTGTATATGAGAGTCTGTGTAAGTGCGTTTGCTGGTGTGCTAGTGTGTGTGTAGGTGTCTGAGTGTGAGAAAATGAGAGTTTGTGAGTGTGTATTCGAGAATGTTGCAGCTTTTGTGTGATTGTGTTATTTTGCTTGAATGCGTGTGTTTGAGTGTCTGTGTGGTTGCTTTCACATGTGTGATGTTTGCTTGTGTGTGTGAGTGTGTGGGTCTGTGTGTGCGTCTGCTTGTGTGTCAGTGTGAGAGTGTGAGGGGAATGGGGTGAATTATGATGCAAGGGTGCCTAACATATTTGGAAGCGAAATGGGCATTCTCTGAGATAACGGAAAGCGACAGAACATGGTGGGAGACTATATATAGGAGTGCAATGTTGTCGAATGGTTTGGAAAGTGCTGCAATGTGACGCAATAGATGGTTCCTGTGTGTTTTGGAAGAGAACGGATCCTTCTTTGATGGAAAGAAACGCAGTAGAACGTGGTGGATTGTTGTAGAATGCAGTGGAATGTTGTGTAATGGAGAGCATTGTGATGAAGTGGAGAGAAAGTGAGTGGTTTGGACACGAGAGTAGCCTTCTTTCATGGAATGGAATGCAATACATATTGATGGATTTTTGGGTACGATAGTAGAAAATTGTGGAATGGAGTGAAATGTAGTGCAATAGACGGTTGAGGACCTTGTTTTATGCGAACGGTTGTATGTGTGTGTGACTGTGCAGCTGTGTGCGTTTGTGTGAGTGATTGTCATAGAGAGTGTGAGTGTGGAAGAGAGCGTGTGCATGATTGTGAGGGAGGTGTTGTGTGAGTGCACATGTGTGTGAAAGGCTGAGTGTGAGTGTGTTTATGGGAGTGTGTGTGAGCATGCTTATGTGAGAGTGAATATGAGGGATTACATGTGCGTTTGTGAGTGTATGAGAATGTGTGGGTGTGTGTGATACTGTGAGCCTGTGTGAGTACATGTATGAGTGTGAGAAAATGTGTGAGAATGTGAGTGAGTACATGTGAGTCTGAGTGAGGATATGTCAGTGTGACAGTGACTATGTCAGGTGTGTAGGTCTGCACATGTGTTTGGGTCTATGTACATGTGTGTGTTTGTTAGTTTGTGAGACTATAGGTGTCTGTGAGTGTGCGATTGTTGATATGTGATTGTGTGAGTCTGTGTGTGTCGGGCAGTGGGTGAGTTTGTGATAGTGTGAGAGGATTGCTTACTTTATTGTGTGTGCTTTGGTGAGCATATGTTTGTTGGTGTTTCTGTGAGCGTGTTTGTGAGAGCGGAGGTATGTGAGTGGAAGTGTGACTCTGAATGTGTGACTGTGTGTGTTTGTGATAGTATGAGTGCATGTGAATATATGTTAATATTTGAGTGTGCTTGTGTGTGTGTTTCAGTGGTCAGTAAGTATGTGTGTGTGTGTTTGTGAGTTTTTGTGAGTGTGTTTGTAGGTGTGGGAGTGTGGGAGAAGTGTTATTTTGTGACAGTGTGTGTTTGCTAATGTGTCTGAATGTCTGAATGATTGTGTGACTGTACGTGTTTGTGAGTGAGTGTGCGTGTAGTAGTGTGTGTGTACGAATGTGTGAGTGTGTCTGATTATGAGTATGAGTGTGTCAGAGTACCTGAGTGTGTGTTTAAATGTGATTGTGAGAGTGCTGGTGAGTGGGAGTGTGCGGGTGTGTATATGGCTGTGCTATTGTTTGAGAGAGTGTGTGATGGTATGTGAGGATGGGTGTGAGTTTGTCTATGTTTAGGTGTGAGAGTGTGTGTGAGTGTGTGTTAGTGTGTGATGCTGTGTGACATTATGTGTTTGTGTGAGTGTAGTTGTGTCAGAGAGGGTGTGCGAATATTCATTTTTGAATGTGTGAACGAGTGTGAGCCTTTGTGTGATGGTGTGTGTGAGTGAGTGTTTCTGTTTGCCATTATGTGTGTGATTGTGTGAATGAGTGTGACCAGTTAGAAATTTATCTGTGTGTGTACTTGTGTGAGTGTATATGACAGTGAGATTGTGAGCAGGTGTGAGTCTGTGAGTGTGTGTTTGTGTGTGTGAGAGTGTGTGTGATGGTGTGTTTGATGTGCGTCTGTGCATTTGTGTCTGCGTACATGTGAGTAATTTTGTGACAGTGTGTACAACTGTGTGTATTCTGGTGTGTGCCTGTGTGAGTGTGTGATTTTGTGTGGTTTTCAGTGAGTGAGCATGTGTTTGAGAGTGTCAGTGTGCAAGGGGCTGTGTGTGTTGTGTGAGAGTGTGAAAGGTGATAGTATGTGATTGTGTGTGAGTTAATATGAGCAGGTGTGTTTGAGTGTTTAAGTGAGTGTGTGTTTGTGATAGACTAGCATGAGTGGGTGTGTTACTCTGTGTGTATGAGTGACTGTGTGCTTCTGTTTACACGAGAGTGTGTGTGAGTGTGTGTTCGTGTTTGCAGGTGTGGAAGTGAGAGATAGACTGTGTGACTGTGTGAGTGTGTGTGATTGTGTGATTGTATGTGAATAGTTGTGAGGGTATGTATGCACGTGTGTGTGAATGTGAGTGTTTGAATGTGCACAAGTGCGTATGTGAGTGTGTTACTGTTCAGGTATGCATAAGGATGAATATATCAGTGAGTGTGAGTGTCTGTGGGACTTTGAGGGTGCGTGAGTGTGAGAGACAGTATGTCTGAGCATGTGTGTGTAAGTGTGTGCAAATGTGTGTTCTAAAGACTGTTTTTGAATGTGTGTGCGTGTGTAAATTGTATGAATGTGTGAGAGTGACAGCACAAAAGACGAATGTCTGTGTGTGTGAACATTTGGGTGTATATGAGAGTCTGTGTAAGTGCGTTTGCTGGTGTGCTAGTGTGTGTGTAGGTGTCTGAGTGTGAGAAAATGAGAGTTTGTGAGTGTGTATTCGAGAATGTTGCAGCTTTTGTGTGATTGTGTTATTTTGCTTGAATGCGTGTGTTTGAGTGTCTGTGTGGTTGCTTTCACATGTGTGATGTTTGCTTGTGTGTGTGAGTGTGTGGGTCTGTGTGTGCGTCTGCTTGTGTGTCAGTGTGAGAGTGTGAGGGGAATGGGGTGAATTATGATGCAAGGGTGCCTAACATGTTTGGAAGCGAAATGGGCATTCTCTGAGATAACGGAAAGCGACAGAACATGGTGGGAGACTATATATAGGAGTGCAATGTTGTCGAATGGTTTGGAAAGTGCTGCAATGTGACGCAGTAGATGGTTCCTGTGTGTTTTGGAAGAGAACGGATCCTTCTTTGATGGAAAGAAACGCAGTAGAACGTGGTGGATTGTTGTAGAATGCAGTGGAATGTAGTGTAATGGAGAGCATTGTGATGAAGTGGAGAGAAATTGAGTGGTTTGGACACGAGAGTAGCCTTCTTTCATGGAATGGAATGCAATACATGTTGTTGGATTTTTGGGTACGATAGTAGAAAATTGTGGAATGGAGTGAAATGTAGTGCAATAGACGGTTGAGGACCTTGTTTTATGCGAACGGTTGTATGTGTGTGTGACTGTGCAGCTGTGTGCGTTTGTGTGAGTGATTGTCATAGAGAGTGTGAGTGTGGAAGAGAGCGTGTGCATGATTGTGAGGGAGGTGTTGTGTGAGTGCACATGTGTGTGAAAGGCTGAGTGTGAGTGTGTTTATGGGAGTGTGTGTGAGCATGCTTATGTGAGAGTGAATATGAGGGATTACATGTGCGTTTGTGAGTGTATGAGAATGTGTGGGTGTGTGTGATACTGTGAGCCTGTGTGAGTACATGTATGAGTGTGAGAAAATGTGTGAGAATGTGAGTGAGTACATGTGAGTCTGAGTGAGGATATGTCAGTGTGACAGTGACTATGTCAGGTGTGTAGGTCTGCACATGTGTTTGGGTCTATGTACATGTGTGTGTTTGTTAGTTTGTGAGACTATAGGTGTCTGTGAGTGTGCGATTGTTGATATGTGATTGTGTGAGTCTGTGTGTGTCGGGCAGTGGGTGAGTTTGTGATAGTGTGAGAGGATTGCTTACTTTATTGTGTGTGCTTTGGTGAGCATATGTTTGTTGGTGTTTCTGTGAGCGTGTTTGTGAGAGCGGAGGTATGTGAGTGGAAGTGTGACTCTGAATGTGTGACTGTGTGTGTTTGTGATAGTATGAGTGCATGTGAATATATGTTAATATTTGAGTGTGCTTGTGTGTGTGTTTCAGTGGTCAGTAAGTATGTGTGTGTGTGTTTGTGAGTTTTTGTGAGTGTGTTTGTAGGTGTGGGAGTGTGGGAGAAGTGTTATTTTGTGACAGTGTGTGTTTGCTAATGTGTCTGAATGTCTGAATGATTGTGTGACTGTACGTGTTTGTGAGTGAGTGTGCGTGTGGTAGTGTGTGTGTACGAATGTGTGAGTGTGTCTGATTATGAGTATGAGTGTGTCAGAGTACCTGAGTGTGTGTTTAAATGTGATTGTGAGAGTGCTGGTGAGTGGGAGTGTGTGGGTGTGTATATGGCTGTGCTATTGTTTGAGAGAGTGTGTGATGGTATGTGAGGATGGGTGTGAGTTTGTCTATGTTTAGGTGTGAGAGTGTGTGTGAGTGTGTGTTAGTGTGTGATGCTGTGTGACATTATGTGTTTGTGTGAGTGTAGTTGTGTCAGAGAGGGTGTGCGAATATTCATTTTTGAATGTGTGAACGAGTGTGAGCCTTTGTGTGATGGTGTGTGTGAGTGAGTGTTTCTGTTTGCCATTATGTGTGTGATTGTGTGAATGAGTGTGACCAGTTAGAAATTTATCTGTGTGTGTACTTGTGTGAGTGTATATGACAGTGAGATTGTGAGCAGGTGTGAGTCTGTGAGTGTGTGTTTGTGTGTGTGAGAGTGTGTGTGATGGTGTGTTTGATGTGCGTCTGTGCATTTGTGTCTGCGTACATGTGAGTAATTTTGTGACAGTGTGTACAACTGTGTGTATTCTGGTGTGTGCCTGTGTGAGTGTGTGATTTTGTGTGGTTTTCAGTGAGTGAGCATGTGTTTGAGAGTGTCAGTGTGCAAGGGGCTGTGTGTGTTGTGTGAGAGTGTGAAAGGTGATAGTATGTGATTGTGTGTGAGTTAATATGAGCAGGTGTGTTTGAGTGTTTAAGTGAGTGTGTGTTTGTGATAGACTAGCATGAGTGGGTGTGTTACTCTGTGTGTATGAGTGACTGTGTGCTTCTGTTTACACGAGAGTGTGTGTGAGTGTGTGTTCGTGTTTGCAGGTGTGGAAGTGAGAGATAGACTGTGTGACTGTGTGAGTGTGTGTGATTGTGTGATTGTATGTGAATAGTTGTGAGGGTATGTATGCACGTGTGTGTGAATGTGAGTGTTTGAATGTGCACAAGTGCGTATGTGAGTGTGTTACTGTTCAGGTATGCATAAGGATGAATATATCAGTGAGTGTGAGTGTCTGTGGGACTTTGAGGGTGCGTGAGTGTGAGAGACAGTATGTCTGAGCATGTGTGTGTAAGTGTGTGCAAATGTGTGTTCTAAAGACTGTTTTTGAATGTGTGTGCGTGTGTAAATTGTATGAATGTGTGAGAGTGACAGCACAAAAGACGAATGTCTGTGTGTGTGAACATTTGGGTGTATATGAGAGTCTGTGTAAGTGCGTTTGCTGGTGTGCTAGTGTGTGTGTAGGTGTCTGAGTGTGAGAAAATGAGAGTTTGTGAGTGTGTATTCGAGAATGTTGCAGCTTTTGTGTGATTGTGTTATTTTGCTTGAATGCGTGTGTTTGAGTGTCTGTGTGGTTGCTTTCACATGTGTGATGTTTGCTTGTGTGTGTGAGTGTGTGGGTCTGTGTGTGCGTCTGCTTGTGTGTCAGTGTGAGAGTGTGAGGGGAATGGGGTGAATTATGATGCAAGGGTGCCTAACATGTTTGGAAGCGAAATGGGCATTCTCTGAGATAACGGAAAGCGACAGAACATGGTGGGAGACTATATATAGGAGTGCAATGTTGTCGAATGGTTTGGAAAGTGCTGCAATGTGACGCAATAGATGGTTCCTGTGTGTTTTGGAAGAGAACGGATCCTTCTTTGATGGAAAGAAACGCAGTAGAACGTGGTGGATTGTTGTAGAATGCAGTGGAATGTTGTGTAATGGAGAGCATTGTGATGAAGTGGAGAGAAAGTGAGTGGTTTGGACACGAGAGTAGCCTTCTTTCATGGAATGGAATGCAATACATATTGATGGATTTTTGGGTACGATAGTAGAAAATTGTGGAATGGAGTGAAATGTAGTGCAATAGACGGTTGAGGACCTTGTTTTATGCGAACGGTTGTATGTGTGTGTGACTGTGCAGCTGTGTGCGTTTGTGTGAGTGATTGTCATAGAGAGTGTGAGTGTGGAAGAGAGCGTGTGCAAGATTGTGAGGGAGGTGTTGTGTGAGTGCACATGTGTGTGAAAGGCTGAGTGTGAGTGTGTTTATGGGAGTGTGTGTGAGCATGCTTATGTGAGAGTGAATATGAGGGATTACATGTGCGTTTGTGAGTGTATGAGAATGTGTGGGTGTGTGTGATACTGTGAGCCTGTGTGAGTACATGTATGAGTGTGAGAAAATGTGTGAGAATGTGAGTGAGTACATGTGAGTCTGAGTGAGGATATGTCAGTGTGACAGTGACTATGTCAGGTGTGTAGGTCTGCACATGTGTTTGGGTCTATGTACATGTGTGTGTTTGTTAGTTTGTGAGACTATAGGTGTCTGTGAGTGTGCGATTGTTGATATGTGATTGTGTGAGTCTGTGTGTGTCGGGCAGTGGGTGAGTTTGTGATAGTGTGAGAGGATTGCTTACTTTATTGTGTGTGCTTTGGTGAGCATATGTTTGTTGGTGTTTCTGTGAGCGTGTTTGTGAGAGCGGAGGTATGTGAGTGGAAGTGTGACTCTGAATGTGTGACTGTGTGTGTTTGTGATAGTATGAGTGCATGTGAATATATGTTAATATTTGAGTGTGCTTGTGTGTGTGTTTCAGTGGTCAGTAAGTATGTGTGTGTGTGTTTGTGAGTTTTTGTGAGTGTGTTTGTAGGTGTGGGAGTGTGGGAGAAGTGTTATTTTGTGACAGTGTGTGTTTGCTAATGTGTCTGAATGTCTGAATGATTGTGTGACTGTACGTGTTTGTGAGTGAGTGTGCGTGTGGTAGTGTGTGTGTACGAATGTGTGAGTGTGTCTGATTATGAGTATGAGTGTGTCAGAGTACCTGAGTGTGTGTTTAAATGTGATTGTGAGAGTGCTGGTGAGTGGGAGTGTGTGGGTGTGTATATGGCTGTGCTATTGTTTGAGAGAGTGTGTGATGGTATGTGAGGATGGGTGTGAGTTTGTCTATGTTTAGGTGTGAGAGTGTGTGTGAGTGTGTGTTAGTGTGTGATGCTGTGTGACATTATGTGTTTGTGTGAGTGTAGTTGTGTCAGAGAGGGTGTGCGAATATTCATTTTTGAATGTGTGAACGAGTGTGAGCCTTTGTGTGATGGTGTGTGTGAGTGAGTGTTTCTGTTTGCCATTATGTGTGTGATTGTGTGAATGAGTGTGACCAGTTAGAAATTTATCTGTGTGTGTACTTGTGTGAGTGTATATGACAGTGAGATTGTGAGCAGGTGTGAGTCTGTGAGTGTGTGTTTGTGTGTGTGAGAGTGTGTGTGATGGTGTGTTTGATGTGCGTCTGTGCATTTGTGTCTGCGTACATGTGAGTAATTTTGTGACAGTGTGTACAACTGTGTGTATTCTGGTGTGTGCCTGTGTGAGTGTGTGATTTTGTGTGGTTTTCAGTGAGTGAGCATGTGTTTGAGAGTGTCAGTGTGCAAGGGGCTGTGTGTGTTGTGTGAGAGTGTGAAAGGTGATAGTATGTGATTGTGTGTGAGTTAATATGAGCAGGTGTGTTTGAGTGTTTAAGTGAGTGTGTGTTTGTGATAGACTAGCATGAGTGGGTGTGTTACTCTGTGTGTATGAGTGACTGTGTGCTTCTGTTTACACGAGAGTGTGTGTGAGTGTGTGTTCGTGTTTGCAGGTGTGGAAGTGAGAGATAGACTGTGTGACTGTGTGAGTGTGTGTGATTGTGTGATTGTATGTGAATAGTTGTGAGGGTATGTATGCACGTGTGTGTGAATGTGAGTGTTTGAATGTGCACAAGTGCGTATGTGAGTGTGTTACTGTTCAGGTATGCATAAGGATGAATATATCAGTGAGTGTGAGTGTCTGTGGGACTTTGAGGGTGCGTGAGTGTGAGAGACAGTATGTCTGAGCATGTGTGTGTAAGTGTGTGCAAATGTGTGTTCTAAAGACTGTTTTTGAATGTGTGTGCGTGTGTAAATTGTATGAATGTGTGAGAGTGACAGCACAAAAGACGAATGTCTGTGTGTGTGAACATTTGGGTGTATATGAGAGTCTGTGTAAGTGCGTTTGCTGGTGTGCTAGTGTGTGTGTAGGTGTCTGAGTGTGAGAAAATGAGAGTTTGTGAGTGTGTATTCGAGAATGTTGCAGCTTTTGTGTGATTGTGTTATTTTGCTTGAATGCGTGTGTTTGAGTGTCTGTGTGGTTGCTTTCACATGTGTGATGTTTGCTTGTGTGTGTGAGTGTGTGGGTCTGTGTGTGCGTCTGCTTGTGTGTCAGTGTGAGAGTGTGAGGGGAATGGGGTGAATTATGATGCAAGGGTGCCTAACATGTTTGGAAGCGAAATGGGCATTCTCTGAGATAACGGAAAGCGACAGAACATGGTGGGAGACTATATATAGGAGTGCAATGTTGTCGAATGGTTTGGAAAGTGCTGCAATGTGACGCAATAGATGGTTCCTGTGTGTTTTGGAAGAGAACGGATCCTTCTTTGATGGAAAGAAACGCAGTAGAACGTGGTGGATTGTTGTAGAATGCAGTGGAATGTTGTGTAATGGAGAGCATTGTGATGAAGTGGAGAGAAAGTGAGTGGTTTGGACACGAGAGTAGCCTTCTTTCATGGAATGGAATGCAATACATATTGATGGATTTTTGGGTACGATAGTAGAAAATTGTGGAATGGAGTGAAATGTAGTGCAATAGACGGTTGAGGACCTTGTTTTATGCGAACGGTTGTATGTGTGTGTGACTGTGCAGCTGTGTGCGTTTGTGTGAGTGATTGTCATAGAGAGTGTGAGTGTGGAAGAGAGCGTGTGCAAGATTGTGAGGGAGGTGTTGTGTGAGTGCACATGTGTGTGAAAGGCTGAGTGTGAGTGTGTTTATGGGAGTGTGTGTGAGCATGCTTATGTGAGAGTGAATATGAGGGATTACATGTGCGTTTGTGAGTGTATGAGAATGTGTGGGTGTGTGTGATACTGTGAGCCTGTGTGAGTACATGTATGAGTGTGAGAAAATGTGTGAGAATGTGAGTGAGTACATGTGAGTCTGAGTGAGGATATGTCAGTGTGACAGTGACTATGTCAGGTGTGTAGGTCTGCACATGTGTTTGGGTCTATGTACATGTGTGTGTTTGTTAGTTTGTGAGACTATAGGTGTCTGTGAGTGTGCGATTGTTGATATGTGATTGTGTGAGTCTGTGTGTGTCGGGCAGTGGGTGAGTTTGTGATAGTGTGAGAGGATTGCTTACTTTATTGTGTGTGCTTTGGTGAGCATATGTTTGTTGGTGTTTCTGTGAGCGTGTTTGTGAGAGCGGAGGTATGTGAGTGGAAGTGTGACTCTGAATGTGTGACTGTGTGTGTTTGTGATAGTATGAGTGCATGTGAATATATGTTAATATTTGAGTGTGCTTGTGTGTGTGTTTCAGTGGTCAGTAAGTATGTGTGTGTGTGTTTGTGAGTTTTTGTGAGTGTGTTTGTAGGTGTGGGAGTGTGGGAGAAGTGTTATTTTGTGACAGTGTGTGTTTGCTAATGTGTCTGAATGTCTGAATGATTGTGTGACTGTACGTGTTTGTGAGTGAGTGTGCGTGTGGTAGTGTGTGTGTACGAATGTGTGAGTGTGTCTGATTATGAGTATGAGTGTGTCAGAGTACCTGAGTGTGTGTTTAAATGTGATTGTGAGAGTGCTGGTGAGTGGGAGTGTGTGGGTGTGTATATGGCTGTGCTATTGTTTGAGAGAGTGTGTGATGGTATGTGAGGATGGGTGTGAGTTTGTCTATGTTTAGGTGTGAGAGTGTGTGTGAGTGTGTGTTAGTGTGTGATGCTGTGTGACATTATGTGTTTGTGTGAGTGTAGTTGTGTCAGAGAGGGTGTGCGAATATTCATTTTTGAATGTGTGAACGAGTGTGAGCCTTTGTGTGATGGTGTGTGTGAGTGAGTGTTTCTGTTTGCCATTATGTGTGTGATTGTGTGAATGAGTGTGACCAGTTAGAAATTTATCTGTGTGCGTACTTGTGTGAGTGTATATGACAGTGAGATTGTGAGCAGGTGTGAGTCTGTGAGTGTGTGTTTGTGTGTGTGAGAGTGTGTGTGATGGTGTGCTTGATGTGCGTCTGTGCATTTGTGTCTGCGTACATGTGAGTAATTTTGTGACAGTGTGTACAACTGTGTGTATTCTGGTGTGTGCCTGTGTGAGTGTGTGATTTTGTGTGGTTTTCAGTGAGTGAGCATGTGTTTGAGAGTGTCAGTGTGCAAGGGGCTGTGTGTGTTGTGTGAGAGTGTGAAAGGTGATAGTATGTGATTGTGTGTGAGTTAATATGAGCAGGTGTGTTTGAGTGTTTAAGTGAGTGTGTGTTTGTGATAGACTAGCATGAGTGGGTGTGTTACTCTGTGTGTATGAGTGACTGTGTGCTTCTGTTTACACGAGAGTGTGTGTGAGTGTGTGTTCGTGTTTGCAGGTGTGGAAGTGAGAGATAGACTGTGTGACTGTGTGAGTGTGTGTGATTGTGTGATTGTATGTGAATAGTTGTGAGGGTATGTATGCACGTGTGTGTGAATGTGAGTGTTTGAATGTGCACAAGTGCGTATGTGAGTGTGTTACTGTTCAGGTATGCATAAGGATGAATATATCAGTGAGTGTGAGTGTCTGTGGGACTTTGAGGGTGCGTGAGTGTGAGAGACAGTATGTCTGAGCATGTGTGTGTAAGTGTGTGCAAATGTGTGTTCTAAAGACTGTTTTTGAATGTGTGTGCGTGTGTAAATTGTATGAATGTGTGAGAGTGACAGCACAAAAGACGAATGTCTGTGTGTGTGAACATTTGGGTGTATATGAGAGTCTGTGTAAGTGCGTTTGCTGGTGTGCTAGTGTGTGTGTAGGTGTCTGAGTGTGAGAAAATGAGAGTTTGTGAGTGTGTATTCGAGAATGTTGCAGCTTTTGTGTGATTGTGTTATTTTGCTTGAATGCGTGTGTTTGAGTGTCTGTGTGGTTGCTTTCACATGTGTGATGTTTGCTTGTGTGTGTGAGTGTGTGGGTCTGTGTGTGCGTCTGCTTGTGTGTCAGTGTGAGAGTGTGAGGGGAATGGGGTGAATTATGATGCAAGGGTGCCTAACATGTTTGGAAGCGAAATGGGCATTCTCTGAGATAACGGAAAGCGACAGAACATGGTGGGAGACTATATATAGGAGTGCAATGTTGTCGAATGGTTTGGAAAGTGCTGCAATGTGACGCAGTAGATGGTTCCTGTGTGTTTTGGAAGAGAACGGATCCTTCTTTGATGGAAAGAAACGCAGTAGAACGTGGTGGATTGTTGTAGAATGCAGTGGAATGTTGTGTAATGGAGAGCATTGTGATGAAGTGGAGAGAAAGTGAGTGGTTTGGACACGAGAGTAGCCTTCTTTCATGGAATGGAATGCAATACATGTTGATGGATTTTTGGGTACGATAGTAGAAAATTGTGGAATGGAGTGAAATGTAGTGCAATAGACGGTTGAGGACCTTGTTTTATGCGAACGGTTGTATGTGTGTGTGACTGTGCAGCTGTGTGCGTTTGTGTGAGTGATTGTCATAGAGAGTGTGAGTGTGGAAGAGAGCGTGTGCAAGATTGTGAGGGAGGTGTTGTGTGAGTGCACATGTGTGTGAAAGGCTGAGTGTGAGTGTGTTTATGGGAGTGTGTGTGAGCATGCTTATGTGAGAGTGAATATGAGGGATTACATGTGCGTTTGTGAGTGTATGAGAATGTGTGGGTGTGTGTGATACTGTGAGCCTGTGTGAGTACATGTATGAGTGTGAGAAAATGTGTGAGAATGTGAGTGAGTACATGTGAGTCTGAGTGAGGATATGTCAGTGTGACAGTGACTATGTCAGGTGTGTAGGTCTGCACATGTGTTTGGGTCTATGTACATGTGTGTGTTTGTTAGTTTGTGAGACTATAGGTGTCTGTGAGTGTGCGATTGTTGATATGTGATTGTGTGAGTCTGTGTGTGTCGGGCAGTGGGTGAGTTTGTGATAGTGTGAGAGGATTGCTTACTTTATTGTGTGTGCTTTGGTGAGCATATGTTTGTTGGTGTTTCTGTGAGCGTGTTTGTGAGAGCGGAGGTATGTGAGTGGAAGTGTGACTCTGAATGTGTGACTGTGTGTGTTTGTGATAGTATGAGTGCATGTGAATATATGTTAATATTTGAGTGTGCTTGTGTGTGTGTTTCAGTGGTCAGTAAGTATGTGTGTGTGTGTTTGTGAGTTTTTGTGAGTGTGTTTGTAGGTGTGGGAGTGTGGGAGAAGTGTTATTTTGTGACAGTGTGTGTTTGCTAATGTGTCTGAATGTCTGAATGATTGTGTGACTGTACGTGTTTGTGAGTGAGTGTGCGTGTGGTAGTGTGTGTGTACGAATGTGTGAGTGTGTCTGATTATGAGTATGAGTGTGTCAGAGTACCTGAGTGTGTGTTTAAATGTGATTGTGAGAGTGCTGGTGAGTGGGAGTGTGTGGGTGTGTATATGGCTGTGCTATTGTTTGAGAGAGTGTGTGATGGTATGTGAGGATGGGTGTGAGTTTGTCTATGTTTAGGTGTGAGAGTGTGTGTGAGTGTGTGTTAGTGTGTGATGCTGTGTGACATTATGTGTTTGTGTGAGTGTAGTTGTGTCAGAGAGGGTGTGCGAATATTCATTTTTGAATGTGTGAACGAGTGTGAGCCTTTGTGTGATGGTGTGTGTGAGTGAGTGTTTCTGTTTGCCATTATGTGTGTGATTGTGTGAATGAGTGTGACCAGTTAGAAATTTATCTGTGTGCGTACTTGTGTGAGTGTATATGACAGTGAGATTGTGAGCAGGTGTGAGTCTGTGAGTGTGTGTTTGTGTGTGTGAGAGTGTGTGTGATGGTGTGCTTGATGTGCGTCTGTGCATTTGTGTCTGCGTACATGTGAGTAATTTTGTGACAGTGTGTACAACTGTGTGTATTCTGGTGTGTGCCTGTGTGAGTGTGTGATTTTGTGTGGTTTTCAGTGAGTGAGCATGTGTTTGAGAGTGTCAGTGTGCAAGGGGCTGTGTGTGTTGTGTGAGAGTGTGAAAGGTGATAGTATGTGATTGTGTGTGAGTTAATATGAGCAGGTGTGTTTGAGTGTTTAAGTGAGTGTGTGTTTGTGATAGACTAGCATGAGTGGGTGTGTTACTCTGTGTGTATGAGTGACTGTGTGCTTCTGTTTACACGAGAGTGTGTGTGAGTGTGTGTTCGTGTTTGCAGGTGTGGAAGTGAGAGATAGACTGTGTGACTGTGTGAGTGTGTGTGATTGTGTGATTGTATGTGAATAGTTGTGAGGGTATGTATGCACGTGTGTGTGAATGTGAGTGTTTGAATGTGCACAAGTGCGTATGTGAGTGTGTTACTGTTCAGGTATGCATAAGGATGAATATATCAGTGAGTGTGAGTGTCTGTGGGACTTTGAGGGTGCGTGAGTGTGAGAGACAGTATGTCTGAGCATGTGTGTGTAAGTGTGTGCAAATGTGTGTTCTAAAGACTGTTTTTGAATGTGTGTGCGTGTGTAAATTGTATGAATGTGTGAGAGTGACAGCACAAAAGACGAATGTCTGTGTGTGTGAACATTTGGGTGTATATGAGAGTCTGTGTAAGTGCGTTTGCTGGTGTGCTAGTGTGTGTGTAGGTGTCTGAGTGTGAGAAAATGAGAGTTTGTGAGTGTGTATTCGAGAATGTTGCAGCTTTTGTGTGATTGTGTTATTTTGCTTGAATGCGTGTGTTTGAGTGTCTGTGTGGTTGCTTTCACATGTGTGATGTTTGCTTGTGTGTGTGAGTGTGTGGGTCTGTGTGTGCGTCTGCTTGTGTGTCAGTGTGAGAGTGTGAGGGGAATGGGGTGAATTATGATGCAAGGGTGCCTAACATGTTTGGAAGCGAAATGGGCATTCTCTGAGATAACGGAAAGCGACAGAACATGGTGGGAGACTATATATAGGAGTGCAATGTTGTCGAATGGTTTGGAAAGTGCTGCAATGTGACGCAATAGATGGTTCCTGTGTGTTTTGGAAGAGAACGGATCCTTCTTTGATGGAAAGAAACGCAGTAGAACGTGGTGGATTGTTGTAGAATGCAGTGGAATGTTGTGTAATGGAGAGCATTGTGATGAAGTGGAGAGAAAGTGAGTGGTTTGGACACGAGAGTAGCCTTCTTTCATGGAATGGAATGCAATACATATTGATGGATTTTTGGGTACGATAGTAGAAAATTGTGGAATGGAGTGAAATGTAGTGCAATAGACGGTTGAGGACCTTGTTTTATGCGAACGGTTGTATGTGTGTGTGACTGTGCAGCTGTGTGCGTTTGTGTGAGTGATTGTCATAGAGAGTGTGAGTGTGGAAGAGAGCGTGTGCAAGATTGTGAGGGAGGTGTTGTGTGAGTGCACATGTGTGTGAAAGGCTGAGTGTGAGTGTGTTTATGGGAGTGTGTGTGAGCATGCTTATGTGAGAGTGAATATGAGGGATTACATGTGCGTTTGTGAGTGTATGAGAATGTGTGGGTGTGTGTGATACTGTGAGCCTGTGTGAGTACATGTATGAGTGTGAGAAAATGTGTGAGAATGTGAGTGAGTACATGTGAGTCTGAGTGAGGATATGTCAGTGTGACAGTGACTATGTCAGGTGTGTAGGTCTGCACATGTGTTTGGGTCTATGTACATGTGTGTGTTTGTTAGTTTGTGAGACTATAGGTGTCTGTGAGTGTGCGATTGTTGATATGTGATTGTGTGAGTCTGTGTGTGTCGGGCAGTGGGTGAGTTTGTGATAGTGTGAGAGGATTGCTTACTTTATTGTGTGTGCTTTGGTGAGCATATGTTTGTTGGTGTTTCTGTGAGCGTGTTTGTGAGAGCGGAGGTATGTGAGTGGAAGTGTGACTCTGAATGTGTGACTGTGTGTGTTTGTGATAGTATGAGTGCATGTGAATATATGTTAATATTTGAGTGTGCTTGTGTGTGTGTTTCAGTGGTCAGTAAGTATGTGTGTGTGTGTTTGTGAGTTTTTGTGAGTGTGTTTGTAGGTGTGGGAGTGTGGGAGAAGTGTTATTTTGTGACAGTGTGTGTTTGCTAATGTGTCTGAATGTCTGAATGATTGTGTGACTGTACGTGTTTGTGAGTGAGTGTGCGTGTGGTAGTGTGTGTGTACGAATGTGTGAGTGTGTCTGATTATGAGTATGAGTGTGTCAGAGTACCTGAGTGTGTGTTTAAATGTGATTGTGAGAGTGCTGGTGAGTGGGAGTGTGCGGGTGTGTATATGGCTGTGCTATTGTTTGAGAGAGTGTGTGATGGTATGTGAGGATGGGTGTGAGTTTGTCTATGTTTAGGTGTGAGAGTGTGTGTGAGTGTGTGTTAGTGTGTGATGCTGTGTGACATTATGTGTTTGTGTGAGTGTAGTTGTGTCAGAGAGGGTGTGCGAATATTCATTTTTGAATGTGTGAACGAGTGTGAGCCTTTGTGTGATGGTGTGTGTGAGTGAGTGTTTCTGTTTGCCATTATGTGTGTGATTGTGTGAATGAGTGTGACCAGTTAGAAATTTATCTGTGTGTGTACTTGTGTGAGTGTATATGACAGTGAGATTGTGAGCAGGTGTGAGTCTGTGAGTGTGTGTTTGTGTGTGTGAGAGTGTGTGTGATGGTGTGCTTGATGTGCGTCTGTGCATTTGTGTCTGCGTACATGTGAGTAATTTTGTGACAGTGTGTACAACTGTGTGTATTCTGGTGTGTGCCTGTGTGAGTGTGTGATTTTGTGTGGTTTTCAGTGAGTGAGCATGTGTTTGAGAGTGTCAGTGTGCAAGGGGCTGTGTGTGTTGTGTGAGAGTGTGAAAGGTGATAGTATGTGATTGTGTGTGAGTTAATATGAGCAGGTGTGTTTGAGTGTTTAAGTGAGTGTGTGTTTGTGATAGACTAGCATGAGTGGGTGTGTTACTCTGTGTGTATGAGTGACTGTGTGCTTCTGTTTACACGAGAGTGTGTGTGAGTGTGTGTTCGTGTTTGCAGGTGTGGAAGTGAGAGATAGACTGTGTGACTGTGTGAGTGTGTGTGATTGTGTGATTGTATGTGAATAGTTGTGAGGGTATGTATGCACGTGTGTGTGAATGTGAGTGTTTGAATGTGCACAAGTGCGTATGTGAGTGTGTTACTGTTCAGGTATGCATAAGGATGAATATATCAGTGAGTGTGAGTGTCTGTGGGACTTTGAGGGTGCGTGAGTGTGAGAGACAGTATGTCTGAGCATGTGTGTGTAAGTGTGTGCAAATGTGTGTTCTAAAGACTGTTTTTGAATGTGTGTGCGTGTGTAAATTGTATGAATGTGTGAGAGTGACAGCACAAAAGACGAATGTCTGTGTGTGTGAACATTTGGGTGTATATGAGAGTCTGTGTAAGTGCGTTTGCTGGTGTGCTAGTGTGTGTGTAGGTGTCTGAGTGTGAGAAAATGAGAGTTTGTGAGTGTGTATTCGAGAATGTTGCAGCTTTTGTGTGATTGTGTTATTTTGCTTGAATGCGTGTGTTTGAGTGTCTGTGTGGTTGCTTTCACATGTGTGATGTTTGCTTGTGTGTGTGAGTGTGTGGGTCTGTGTGTGCGTCTGCTTGTGTGTCAGTGTGAGAGTGTGAGGGGAATGGGGTGAATTATGATGCAAGGGTGCCTAACATGTTTGGAAGCGAAATGGGCATTCTCTGAGATAACGGAAAGCGACAGAACATGGTGGGAGACTATATATAGGAGTGCAATGTTGTCGAATGGTTTGGAAAGTGCTGCAATGTGACGCAGTAGATGGTTCCTGTGTGTTTTGGAAGAGAACGGATCCTTCTTTGATGGAAAGAAACGCAGTAGAACGTGGTGGATTGTTGTAGAATGCAGTGGAATGTAGTGTAATGGAGAGCATTGTGATGAAGTGGAGAGAAATTGAGTGGTTTGGACACGAGAGTAGCCTTCTTTCATGGAATGGAATGCAATACATGTTGTTGGATTTTTGGGTACGATAGTAGAAAATTGTGGAATGGAGTGAAATGTAGTGCAATAGACGGTTGAGGACCTTGTTTTATGCGAACGGTTGTATGTGTGTGTGACTGTGCAGCTGTGTGCGTTTGTGTGAGTGATTGTCATAGAGAGTGTGAGTGTGGAAGAGAGCGTGTGCATGATTGTGAGGGAGGTGTTGTGTGAGTGCACATGTGTGTGAAAGGCTGAGTGTGAGTGTGTTTATGGGAGTGTGTGTGAGCATGCTTATGTGAGAGTGAATATGAGGGATTACATGTGCGTTTGTGAGTGTATGAGAATGTGTGGGTGTGTGTGATACTGTGAGCCTGTGTGAGTACATGTATGAGTGTGAGAAAATGTGTGAGAATGTGAGTGAGTACATGTGAGTCTGAGTGAGGATATGTCAGTGTGACAGTGACTATGTCAGGTGTGTAGGTCTGCACATGTGTTTGGGTCTATGTACATGTGTGTGTTTGTTAGTTTGTGAGACTATAGGTGTCTGTGAGTGTGCGATTGTTGATATGTGATTGTGTGAGTCTGTGTGTGTCGGGCAGTGGGTGAGTTTGTGATAGTGTGAGAGGATTGCTTACTTTATTGTGTGTGCTTTGGTGAGCATATGTTTGTTGGTGTTTCTGTGAGCGTGTTTGTGAGAGCGGAGGTATGTGAGTGGAAGTGTGACTCTGAATGTGTGACTGTGTGTGTTTGTGATAGTATGAGTGCATGTGAATATATGTTAATATTTGAGTGTGCTTGTGTGTGTGTTTCAGTGGTCAGTAAGTATGTGTGTGTGTGTTTGTGAGTTTTTGTGAGTGTGTTTGTAGGTGTGGGAGTGTGGGAGAAGTGTTATTTTGTGACAGTGTGTGTTTGCTAATGTGTCTGAATGTCTGAATGATTGTGTGACTGTACGTGTTTGTGAGTGAGTGTGCGTGTGGTAGTGTGTGTGTACGAATGTGTGAGTGTGTCTGATTATGAGTATGAGTGTGTCAGAGTACCTGAGTGTGTGTTTAAATGTGATTGTGAGAGTGCTGGTGAGTGGGAGTGTGTGGGTGTGTATATGGCTG
Organism: Manis pentadactyla; assembly: GCF_030020395.1. Classification (NCBI taxonomy): domain Eukaryota; kingdom Metazoa; phylum Chordata; class Mammalia; order Pholidota; family Manidae; genus Manis; species Manis pentadactyla. Next base: position 1,317,939 of record NW_026644599.1, on the reverse strand, counting down.
TGCTATTGTTTGAGAGAGTGTGTGATGGTATGTGAGGATGGGTGTGAGTTTGTCTATGTTTAGGTGTGAGAGTGTGTGTGAGTGTGTGTTAGTGTGTGATGCTGTGTGACATTATGTGTTTGTGTGAGTGTAGTTGTGTCAGAGAGGGTGTGCGAATATTCATTTTTGAATGTGTGAACGAGTGTGAGCCTTTGTGTGATGGTGTGTGTGAGTGAGTGTTTCTGTTTGCCATTATGTGTGTGATTGTGTGAATGAGTGTGACCAGTTAGAAATTTATCTGTGTGTGTACTTGTGTGAGTGTATATGACAGTGAGATTGTGAGCAGGTGTGAGTCTGTGAGTGTGTGTTTGTGTGTGTGAGAGTGTGTGTGATGGTGTGTTTGATGTGCGTCTGTGCATTTGTGTCTGCGTACATGTGAGTAATTTTGTGACAGTGTGTACAACTGTGTGTATTCTGGTGTGTGCCTGTGTGAGTGTGTGATTTTGTGTGGTTTTCAGTGAGTGAGCATGTGTTTGAGAGTGTCAGTGTGCAAGGGGCTGTGTGTGTTGTGTGAGAGTGTGAAAGGTGATAGTATGTGATTGTGTGTGAGTTAATATGAGCAGGTGTGTTTGAGTGTTTAAGTGAGTGTGTGTTTGTGATAGACTAGCATGAGTGGGTGTGTTACTCTGTGTGTATGAGTGACTGTGTGCTTCTGTTTACACGAGAGTGTGTGTGAGTGTGTGTTCGTGTTTGCAGGTGTGGAAGTGAGAGATAGACTGTGTGACTGTGTGAGTGTGTGTGATTGTGTGATTGTATGTGAATAGTTGTGAGGGTATGTATGCACGTGTGTGTGAATGTGAGTGTTTGAATGTGCACAAGTGCGTATGTGAGTGTGTTACTGTTCAGGTATGCATAAGGATGAATATATCAGTGAGTGTGAGTGTCTGTGGGACTTTGAGGGTGCGTGAGTGTGAGAGACAGTATGTCTGAGCATGTGTGTGTAAGTGTGTGCAAATGTGTGTTCTAAAGACTGTTTTTGAATGTGTGTGCGTGTGTAAATTGTATGAATGTGTGAGAGTGACAGCACAAAAGACGAATGTCTGTGTGTGTGAACATTTGGGTGTATATGAGAGTCTGTGTAAGTGCGTTTGCTGGTGTGCTAGTGTGTGTGTAGGTGTCTGAGTGTGAGAAAATGAGAGTTTGTGAGTGTGTATTCGAGAATGTTGCAGCTTTTGTGTGATTGTGTTATTTTGCTTGAATGCGTGTGTTTGAGTGTCTGTGTGGTTGCTTTCACATGTGTGATGTTTGCTTGTGTGTGTGAGTGTGTGGGTCTGTGTGTGCGTCTGCTTGTGTGTCAGTGTGAGAGTGTGAGGGGAATGGGGTGAATTATGATGCAAGGGTGCCTAACATGTTTGGAAGCGAAATGGGCATTCTCTGAGATAACGGAAAGCGACAGAACATGGTGGGAGACTATATATAGGAGTGCAATGTTGTCGAATGGTTTGGAAAGTGCTGCAATGTGACGCAATAGATGGTTCCTGTGTGTTTTGGAAGAGAACGGATCCTTCTTTGATGGAAAGAAACGCAGTAGAACGTGGTGGATTGTTGTAGAATGCAGTGGAATGTTGTGTAATGGAGAGCATTGTGATGAAGTGGAGAGAAAGTGAGTGGTTTGGACACGAGAGTAGCCTTCTTTCATGGAATGGAATGCAATACATATTGATGGATTTTTGGGTACGATAGTAGAAAATTGTGGAATGGAGTGAAATGTAGTGCAATAGACGGTTGAGGACCTTGTTTTATGCGAACGGTTGTATGTGTGTGTGACTGTGCAGCTGTGTGCGTTTGTGTGAGTGATTGTCATAGAGAGTGTGAGTGTGGAAGAGAGCGTGTGCAAGATTGTGAGGGAGGTGTTGTGTGAGTGCACATGTGTGTGAAAGGCTGAGTGTGAGTGTGTTTATGGGAGTGTGTGTGAGCATGCTTATGTGAGAGTGAATATGAGGGATTACATGTGCGTTTGTGAGTGTATGAGAATGTGTGGGTGTGTGTGATACTGTGAGCCTGTGTGAGTACATGTATGAGTGTGAGAAAATGTGTGAGAATGTGAGTGAGTACATGTGAGTCTGAGTGAGGATATGTCAGTGTGACAGTGACTATGTCAGGTGTGTAGGTCTGCACATGTGTTTGGGTCTATGTACATGTGTGTGTTTGTTAGTTTGTGAGACTATAGGTGTCTGTGAGTGTGCGATTGTTGATATGTGATTGTGTGAGTCTGTGTGTGTCGGGCAGTGGGTGAGTTTGTGATAGTGTGAGAGGATTGCTTACTTTATTGTGTGTGCTTTGGTGAGCATATGTTTGTTGGTGTTTCTGTGAGCGTGTTTGTGAGAGCGGAGGTATGTGAGTGGAAGTGTGACTCTGAATGTGTGACTGTGTGTGTTTGTGATAGTATGAGTGCATGTGAATATATGTTAATATTTGAGTGTGCTTGTGTGTGTGTTTCAGTGGTCAGTAAGTATGTGTGTGTGTGTTTGTGAGTTTTTGTGAGTGTGTTTGTAGGTGTGGGAGTGTGGGAGAAGTGTTATTTTGTGACAGTGTGTGTTTGCTAATGTGTCTGAATGTCTGAATGATTGTGTGACTGTACGTGTTTGTGAGTGAGTGTGCGTGTGGTAGTGTGTGTGTACGAATGTGTGAGTGTGTCTGATTATGAGTATGAGTGTGTCAGAGTACCTGAGTGTGTGTTTAAATGTGATTGTGAGAGTGCTGGTGAGTGGGAGTGTGTGGGTGTGTATATGGCTGTGCTATTGTTTGAGAGAGTGTGTGATGGTATGTGAGGATGGGTGTGAGTTTGTCTATGTTTAGGTGTGAGAGTGTGTGTGAGTGTGTGTTAGTGTGTGATGCTGTGTGACATTATGTGTTTGTGTGAGTGTAGTTGTGTCAGAGAGGGTGTGCGAATATTCATTTTTGAATGTGTGAACGAGTGTGAGCCTTTGTGTGATGGTGTGTGTGAGTGAGTGTTTCTGTTTGCCATTATGTGTGTGATTGTGTGAATGAGTGTGACCAGTTAGTAATTTCTCTGTGTGCGTACTTGTGTGAGTGTATATGACAGTGAGATTGTGAGCAGGTGTGAGTCTGTGAGTGTGTGTTTGTGTGTGTGAGTGTGTGTGATGGTGTGTTTGATGTGCGTCTGTGCATTTGTGTCTGCGTACATGTGAGTAATTTTGTGACAGTGTGTACAACTGTGTGTATTCTGGTGTGTGCCTGTGTGAGTGTGTGATTTTGTGTGGTTTTCAGTGAGTGAGCATGTGTTTGAGAGTGTCAGTGTGCAAGGGGCTGTGTGTGTTGTGTGAGAGTGTGAAAGGTGATAGTATGTGATTGTGTGTGAGTTAATATGAGCAGGTGTGTTTGAGTGTTTAAGTGAGTGTGTGTTTGTGATAGACTAGCATGAGTGGGTGTGTTACTCTGTGTGTATGAGTGACTGTGTGCTTCTGTTTACACGAGAGTGTGTGTGAGTGTGTGTTCGTGTTTGCAGGTGTGGAAGTGAGAGATAGACTGTGTGACTGTGTGAGTGTGTGTGATTGTGTGATTGTATGTGAATAGTTGTGAGGGTATGTATGCACGTGTGTGTGAATGTGAGTGTTTGAATGTGCACAAGTGTGTATGTGAGTGTGTTACTGTTCAGGTATGCATAAGGATGAATATATCAGTGAGTGTGAGTGTCAGTGGGACTTTGAGGGTGCGTGAGTGTGAGAGACAGTATGTCTGAGCATGTGTGTGTAAGTGTGTGTTCTAAAGACTGTTTTTGAATGTGTGTGCGTGTGTAAATTGTATGAATGTGTGAGAGTGACAGCACAAAAGACGAATGTCTGTGTGTGTGAACATTTGTGTGTATATGAGAGTCTGTGTAAGTGCGTTTGCTGGTGTGCTAGTGTGTGTGTAGGTGTCTGAGTGTGAGAAAATGAGAGTTTGTGAGTGTGTATTCGAGAATGTTGCAGCTTTTGTGTGATTGTGTTATTTTGCTTGAATGCGTGTGTTTGAGTGTCTGTGTGGTTGCTTTCACATGTGTGATGTTTGCTTGTGTGTGTGAGTGTGTGGGTCTGTGTGTGCGTCTGCTTGTGTGTCAGTGTGAGAGTGTGAGGGGAATGGGGTGAATTATGATGCAAGGGTGCCTAACATGTTTGGAAGCGAAATGGGCATTCTCTGAGATAACGGAAAGCGACAGAACATGGTGGGAGACTATATATAGGAGTGCAATGTTGTCGAATGGTTTGGAAAGTGCTGCAATGTGACGCAGTAGATGGTTCCTGTGTGTTTTGGAAGAGAACGGATCCTTCTTTGATGGAAAGAAACGCAGTAGAACGTGGTGGATTGTTGTAGAATGCAGTGGAATGTTGTGTAATGGAGAGCATTGTGATGAAGTGGAGAGAAAGTGAGTGGTTTGGACACGAGAGTAGCCTTCTTTCATGGAATGGAATGCAATACATGTTGATGGATTTTTGGGTACGATAGTAGAAAATTGTGGAATGGAGTGAAATGTAGTGCAATAGACGGTTGAGGACCTTGTTTTATGCGAACGGTTGTATGTGTGTGTGACTGTGCAGCTGTGTGCGTTTGTGTGAGTGATTGTCATAGAGAGTGTGAGTGTGGAAGAGAGCGTGTGCAAGATTGTGAGGGAGGTGTTGTGTGAGTGCACATGTGTGTGAAAGGCTGAGTGTGAGTGTGTTTATGGGAGTGTGTGTGAGCATGCTTATGTGAGAGTGAATATGAGGGATTACATGTGCGTTTGTGAGTGTATGAGAATGTGTGGGTGTGTGTGATACTGTGAGCCTGTGTGAGTACATGTATGAGTGTGAGAAAATGTGTGAGAATGTGAGTGAGTACATGTGAGTCTGAGTGAGGATATGTCAGTGTGACAGTGACTATGTCAGGTGTGTAGGTCTGCACATGTGTTTGGGTCTATGTACATGTGTGTGTTTGTTAGTTTGTGAGACTATAGGTGTCTGTGAGTGTGCGATTGTTGATATGTGATTGTGTGAGTCTGTGTGTGTCGGGCAGTGGGTGAGTTTGTGATAGTGTGAGAGGATTGCTTACTTTATTGTGTGTGCTTTGGTGAGCATATGTTTGTTGGTGTTTCTGTGAGCGTGTTTGTGAGAGCGGAGGTATGTGAGTGGAAGTGTGACTCTGAATGTGTGACTGTGTGTGTTTGTGATAGTATGAGTGCATGTGAATATATGTTAATATTTGAGTGTGCTTGTGTGTGTGTTTCAGTGGTCAGTAAGTATGTGTGTGTGTGTTTGTGAGTTTTTGTGAGTGTGTTTGTAGGTGTGGGAGTGTGGGAGAAGTGTTATTTTGTGACAGTGTGTGTTTGCTAATGTGTCTGAATGTCTGAATGATTGTGTGACTGTACGTGTTTGTGAGTGAGTGTGCGTGTGGTAGTGTGTGTGTACGAATGTGTGAGTGTGTCTGATTATGAGTATGAGTGTGTCAGAGTACCTGAGTGTGTGTTTAAATGTGATTGTGAGAGTGCTGGTGAGTGGGAGTGTGTGGGTGTGTATATGGCTGTGCTATTGTTTGAGAGAGTGTGTGATGGTATGTGAGGATGGGTGTGAGTTTGTCTATGTTTAGGTGTGAGAGTGTGTGTGAGTGTGTGTTAGTGTGTGATGCTGTGTGACATTATGTGTTTGTGTGAGTGTAGTTGTGTCAGAGAGGGTGTGCGAATATTCATTTTTGAATGTGTGAACGAGTGTGAGCCTTTGTGTGATGGTGTGTGTGAGTGAGTGTTTCTGTTTGCCATTATGTGTGTGATTGTGTGAATGAGTGTGACCAGTTAGAAATTTATCTGTGTGCGTACTTGTGTGAGTGTATATGACAGTGAGATTGTGAGCAGGTGTGAGTCTGTGAGTGTGTGTTTGTGTGTGTGAGAGTGTGTGTGATGGTGTGCTTGATGTGCGTCTGTGCATTTGTGTCTGCGTACATGTGAGTAATTTTGTGACAGTGTGTACAACTGTGTGTATTCTGGTGTGTGCCTGTGTGAGTGTGTGATTTTGTGTGGTTTTCAGTGAGTGAGCATGTGTTTGAGAGTGTCAGTGTGCAAGGGGCTGTGTGTGTTGTGTGAGAGTGTGAAAGGTGATAGTATGTGATTGTGTGTGAGTTAATATGAGCAGGTGTGTTTGAGTGTTTAAGTGAGTGTGTGTTTGTGATAGACTAGCATGAGTGGGTGTGTTACTCTGTGTGTATGAGTGACTGTGTGCTTCTGTTTACACGAGAGTGTGTGTGAGTGTGTGTTCGTGTTTGCAGGTGTGGAAGTGAGAGATAGACTGTGTGACTGTGTGAGTGTGTGTGATTGTGTGATTGTATGTGAATAGTTGTGAGGGTATGTATGCACGTGTGTGTGAATGTGAGTGTTTGAATGTGCACAAGTGCGTATGTGAGTGTGTTACTGTTCAGGTATGCATAAGGATGAATATATCAGTGAGTGTGAGTGTCTGTGGGACTTTGAGGGTGCGTGAGTGTGAGAGACAGTATGTCTGAGCATGTGTGTGTAAGTGTGTGCAAATGTGTGTTCTAAAGACTGTTTTTGAATGTGTGTGCGTGTGTAAATTGTATGAATGTGTGAGAGTGACAGCACAAAAGACGAATGTCTGTGTGTGTGAACATTTGGGTGTATATGAGAGTCTGTGTAAGTGCGTTTGCTGGTGTGCTAGTGTGTGTGTAGGTGTCTGAGTGTGAGAAAATGAGAGTTTGTGAGTGTGTATTCGAGAATGTTGCAGCTTTTGTGTGATTGTGTTATTTTGCTTGAATGCGTGTGTTTGAGTGTCTGTGTGGTTGCTTTCACATGTGTGATGTTTGCTTGTGTGTGTGAGTGTGTGGGTCTGTGTGTGCGTCTGCTTGTGTGTCAGTGTGAGAGTGTGAGGGGAATGGGGTGAATTATGATGCAAGGGTGCCTAACATGTTTGGAAGCGAAATGGGCATTCTCTGAGATAACGGAAAGCGACAGAACATGGTGGGAGACTATATATAGGAGTGCAATGTTGTCGAATGGTTTGGAAAGTGCTGCAATGTGACGCAATAGATGGTTCCTGTGTGTTTTGGAAGAGAACGGATCCTTCTTTGATGGAAAGAAACGCAGTAGAACGTGGTGGATTGTTGTAGAATGCAGTGGAATGTTGTGTAATGGAGAGCATTGTGATGAAGTGGAGAGAAAGTGAGTGGTTTGGACACGAGAGTAGCCTTCTTTCATGGAATGGAATGCAATACATATTGATGGATTTTTGGGTACGATAGTAGAAAATTGTGGAATGGAGTGAAATGTAGTGCAATAGACGGTTGAGGACCTTGTTTTATGCGAACGGTTGTATGTGTGTGTGACTGTGCAGCTGTGTGCGTTTGTGTGAGTGATTGTCATAGAGAGTGTGAGTGTGGAAGAGAGCGTGTGCAAGATTGTGAGGGAGGTGTTGTGTGAGTGCACATGTGTGTGAAAGGCTGAGTGTGAGTGTGTTTATGGGAGTGTGTGTGAGCATGCTTATGTGAGAGTGAATATGAGGGATTACATGTGCGTTTGTGAGTGTATGAGAATGTGTGGGTGTGTGTGATACTGTGAGCCTGTGTGAGTACATGTATGAGTGTGAGAAAATGTGTGAGAATGTGAGTGAGTACATGTGAGTCTGAGTGAGGATATGTCAGTGTGACAGTGACTATGTCAGGTGTGTAGGTCTGCACATGTGTTTGGGTCTATGTACATGTGTGTGTTTGTTAGTTTGTGAGACTATAGGTGTCTGTGAGTGTGCGATTGTTGATATGTGATTGTGTGAGTCTGTGTGTGTCGGGCAGTGGGTGAGTTTGTGATAGTGTGAGAGGATTGCTTACTTTATTGTGTGTGCTTTGGTGAGCATATGTTTGTTGGTGTTTCTGTGAGCGTGTTTGTGAGAGCGGAGGTATGTGAGTGGAAGTGTGACTCTGAATGTGTGACTGTGTGTGTTTGTGATAGTATGAGTGCATGTGAATATATGTTAATATTTGAGTGTGCTTGTGTGTGTGTTTCAGTGGTCAGTAAGTATGTGTGTGTGTGTTTGTGAGTTTTTGTGAGTGTGTTTGTAGGTGTGGGAGTGTGGGAGAAGTGTTATTTTGTGACAGTGTGTGTTTGCTAATGTGTCTGAATGTCTGAATGATTGTGTGACTGTACGTGTTTGTGAGTGAGTGTGCGTGTGGTAGTGTGTGTGTACGAATGTGTGAGTGTGTCTGATTATGAGTATGAGTGTGTCAGAGTACCTGAGTGTGTGTTTAAATGTGATTGTGAGAGTGCTGGTGAGTGGGAGTGTGTGGGTGTGTATATGGCTGTGCTATTGTTTGAGAGAGTGTGTGATGGTATGTGAGGATGGGTGTGAGTTTGTCTATGTTTAGGTGTGAGAGTGTGTGTGAGTGTGTGTTAGTGTGTGATGCTGTGTGACATTATGTGTTTGTGTGAGTGTAGTTGTGTCAGAGAGGGTGTGCGAATATTCATTTTTGAATGTGTGAACGAGTGTGAGCCTTTGTGTGATGGTGTGTGTGAGTGAGTGTTTCTGTTTGCCATTATGTGTGTGATTGTGTGAATGAGTGTGACCAGTTAGAAATTTATCTGTGTGCGTACTTGTGTGAGTGTATATGACAGTGAGATTGTGAGCAGGTGTGAGTCTGTGAGTGTGTGTTTGTGTGTGTGAGAGTGTGTGTGATGGTGTGCTTGATGTGCGTCTGTGCATTTGTGTCTGCGTACATGTGAGTAATTTTGTGACAGTGTGTACAACTGTGTGTATTCTGGTGTGTGCCTGTGTGAGTGTGTGATTTTGTGTGGTTTTCAGTGAGTGAGCATGTGTTTGAGAGTGTCAGTGTGCAAGGGGCTGTGTGTGTTGTGTGAGAGTGTGAAAGGTGATAGTATGTGATTGTGTGTGAGTTAATATGAGCAGGTGTGTTTGAGTGTTTAAGTGAGTGTGTGTTTGTGATAGACTAGCATGAGTGGGTGTGTTACTCTGTGTGTATGAGTGACTGTGTGCTTCTGTTTACACGAGAGTGTGTGTGAGTGTGTGTTCGTGTTTGCAGGTGTGGAAGTGAGAGATAGACTGTGTGACTGTGTGAGTGTGTGTGATTGTGTGATTGTATGTGAATAGTTGTGAGGGTATGTATGCACGTGTGTGTGAATGTGAGTGTTTGAATGTGCACAAGTGCGTATGTGAGTGTGTTACTGTTCAGGTATGCATAAGGATGAATATATCAGTGAGTGTGAGTGTCTGTGGGACTTTGAGGGTGCGTGAGTGTGAGAGACAGTATGTCTGAGCATGTGTGTGTAAGTGTGTGCAAATGTGTGTTCTAAAGACTGTTTTTGAATGTGTGTGCGTGTGTAAATTGTATGAATGTGTGAGAGTGACAGCACAAAAGACGAATGTCTGTGTGTGTGAACATTTGGGTGTATATGAGAGTCTGTGTAAGTGCGTTTGCTGGTGTGCTAGTGTGTGTGTAGGTGTCTGAGTGTGAGAAAATGAGAGTTTGTGAGTGTGTATTCGAGAATGTTGCAGCTTTTGTGTGATTGTGTTATTTTGCTTGAATGCGTGTGTTTGAGTGTCTGTGTGGTTGCTTTCACATGTGTGATGTTTGCTTGTGTGTGTGAGTGTGTGGGTCTGTGTGTGCGTCTGCTTGTGTGTCAGTGTGAGAGTGTGAGGGGAATGGGGTGAATTATGATGCAAGGGTGCCTAACATGTTTGGAAGCGAAATGGGCATTCTCTGAGATAACGGAAAGCGACAGAACATGGTGGGAGACTATATATAGGAGTGCAATGTTGTCGAATGGTTTGGAAAGTGCTGCAATGTGACGCAATAGATGGTTCCTGTGTGTTTTGGAAGAGAACGGATCCTTCTTTGATGGAAAGAAACGCAGTAGAACGTGGTGGATTGTTGTAGAATGCAGTGGAATGTTGTGTAATGGAGAGCATTGTGATGAAGTGGAGAGAAAGTGAGTGGTTTGGACACGAGAGTAGCCTTCTTTCATGGAATGGAATGCAATACATATTGATGGATTTTTGGGTACGATAGTAGAAAATTGTGGAATGGAGTGAAATGTAGTGCAATAGACGGTTGAGGACCTTGTTTTATGCGAACGGTTGTATGTGTGTGTGACTGTGCAGCTGTGTGCGTTTGTGTGAGTGATTGTCATAGAGAGTGTGAGTGTGGAAGAGAGCGTGTGCAAGATTGTGAGGGAGGTGTTGTGTGAGTGCACATGTGTGTGAAAGGCTGAGTGTGAGTGTGTTTATGGGAGTGTGTGTGAGCATGCTTATGTGAGAGTGAATATGAGGGATTACATGTGCGTTTGTGAGTGTATGAGAATGTGTGGGTGTGTGTGATACTGTGAGCCTGTGTGAGTACATGTATGAGTGTGAGAAAATGTGTGAGAATGTGAGTGAGTACATGTGAGTCTGAGTGAGGATATGTCAGTGTGACAGTGACTATGTCAGGTGTGTAGGTCTGCACATGTGTTTGGGTCTATGTACATGTGTGTGTTTGTTAGTTTGTGAGACTATAGGTGTCTGTGAGTGTGCGATTGTTGATATGTGATTGTGTGAGTCTGTGTGTGTCGGGCAGTGGGTGAGTTTGTGATAGTGTGAGAGGATTGCTTACTTTATTGTGTGTGCTTTGGTGAGCATATGTTTGTTGGTGTTTCTGTGAGCGTGTTTGTGAGAGCGGAGGTATGTGAGTGGAAGTGTGACTCTGAATGTGTGACTGTGTGTGTTTGTGATAGTATGAGTGCATGTGAATATATGTTAATATTTGAGTGTGCTTGTGTGTGTGTTTCAGTGGTCAGTAAGTATGTGTGTGTGTGTTTGTGAGTTTTTGTGAGTGTGTTTGTAGGTGTGGGAGTGTGGGAGAAGTGTTATTTTGTGACAGTGTGTGTTTGCTAATGTGTCTGAATGTCTGAATGATTGTGTGACTGTACGTGTTTGTGAGTGAGTGTGCGTGTGGTAGTGTGTGTGTACGAATGTGTGAGTGTGTCTGATTATGAGTATGAGTGTGTCAGAGTACCTGAGTGTGTGTTTAAATGTGATTGTGAGAGTGCTGGTGAGTGGGAGTGTGCGGGTGTGTATATGGCTGTGCTATTGTTTGAGAGAGTGTGTGATGGTATGTGAGGATGGGTGTGAGTTTGTCTATGTTTAGGTGTGAGAGTGTGTGTGAGTGTGTGTTAGTGTGTGATGCTGTGTGACATTATGTGTTTGTGTGAGTGTAGTTGTGTCAGAGAGGGTGTGCGAATATTCATTTTTGAATGTGTGAACGAGTGTGAGCCTTTGTGTGATGGTGTGTGTGAGTGAGTGTTTCTGTTTGCCATTATGTGTGTGATTGTGTGAATGAGTGTGACCAGTTAGAAATTTATCTGTGTGTGTACTTGTGTGAGTGTATATGACAGTGAGATTGTGAGCAGGTGTGAGTCTGTGAGTGTGTGTTTGTGTGTGTGAGAGTGTGTGTGATGGTGTGTTTGATGTGCGTCTGTGCATTTGTGTCTGCGTACATGTGAGTAATTTTGTGACAGTGTGTACAACTGTGTGTATTCTGGTGTGTGCCTGTGTGAGTGTGTGATTTTGTGTGGTTTTCAGTGAGTGAGCATGTGTTTGAGAGTGTCAGTGTGCAAGGGGCTGTGTGTGTTGTGTGAGAGTGTGAAAGGTGATAGTATGTGATTGTGTGTGAGTTAATATGAGCAGGTGTGTTTGAGTGTTTAAGTGAGTGTGTGTTTGTGATAGACTAGCATGAGTGGGTGTGTTACTCTGTGTGTATGAGTGACTGTGTGCTTCTGTTTACACGAGAGTGTGTGTGAGTGTGTGTTCGTGTTTGCAGGTGTGGAAGTGAGAGATAGACTGTGTGACTGTGTGAGTGTGTGTGATTGTGTGATTGTATGTGAATAGTTGTGAGGGTATGTATGCACGTGTGTGTGAATGTGAGTGTTTGAATGTGCACAAGTGCGTATGTGAGTGTGTTACTGTTCAGGTATGCATAAGGATGAATATATCAGTGAGTGTGAGTGTCTGTGGGACTTTGAGGGTGCGTGAGTGTGAGAGACAGTATGTCTGAGCATGTGTGTGTAAGTGTGTGCAAATGTGTGTTCTAAAGACTGTTTTTGAATGTGTGTGCGTGTGTAAATTGTATGAATGTGTGAGAGTGACAGCACAAAAGACGAATGTCTGTGTGTGTGAACATTTGGGTGTATATGAGAGTCTGTGTAAGTGCGTTTGCTGGTGTGCTAGTGTGTGTGTAGGTGTCTGAGTGTGAGAAAATGAGAGTTTGTGAGTGTGTATTCGAGAATGTTGCAGCTTTTGTGTGATTGTGTTATTTTGCTTGAATGCGTGTGTTTGAGTGTCTGTGTGGTTGCTTTCACATGTGTGATGTTTGCTTGTGTGTGTGAGTGTGTGGGTCTGTGTGTGCGTCTGCTTGTGTGTCAGTGTGAGAGTGTGAGGGGAATGGGGTGAATTATGATGCAAGGGTGCCTAACATGTTTGGAAGCGAAATGGGCATTCTCTGAGATAACGGAAAGCGACAGAACATGGTGGGAGACTATATATAGGAGTGCAATGTTGTCGAATGGTTTGGAAAGTGCTGCAATGTGACGCAGTAGATGGTTCCTGTGTGTTTTGGAAGAGAACGGATCCTTCTTTGATGGAAAGAAACGCAGTAGAACGTGGTGGATTGTTGTAGAATGCAGTGGAATGTAGTGTAATGGAGAGCATTGTGATGAAGTGGAGAGAAATTGAGTGGTTTGGACACGAGAGTAGCCTTCTTTCATGGAATGGAATGCAATACATGTTGTTGGATTTTTGGGTACGATAGTAGAAAATTGTGGAATGGAGTGAAATGTAGTGCAATAGACGGTTGAGGACCTTGTTTTATGCGAACGGTTGTATGTGTGTGTGACTGTGCAGCTGTGTGCGTTTGTGTGAGTGATTGTCATAGAGAGTGTGAGTGTGGAAGAGAGCGTGTGCATGATTGTGAGGGAGGTGTTGTGTGAGTGCACATGTGTGTGAAAGGCTGAGTGTGAGTGTGTTTATGGGAGTGTGTGTGAGCATGCTTATGTGAGAGTGAATATGAGGGATTACATGTGCGTTTGTGAGTGTATGAGAATGTGTGGGTGTGTGTGATACTGTGAGCCTGTGTGAGTACATGTATGAGTGTGAGAAAATGTGTGAGAATGTGAGTGAGTACATGTGAGTCTGAGTGAGGATATGTCAGTGTGACAGTGACTATGTCAGGTGTGTAGGTCTGCACATGTGTTTGGGTCTATGTACATGTGTGTGTTTGTTAGTTTGTGAGACTATAGGTGTCTGTGAGTGTGCGATTGTTGATATGTGATTGTGTGAGTCTGTGTGTGTCGGGCAGTGGGTGAGTTTGTGATAGTGTGAGAGGATTGCTTACTTTATTGTGTGTGCTTTGGTGAGCATATGTTTGTTGGTGTTTCTGTGAGCGTGTTTGTGAGAGCGGAGGTATGTGAGTGGAAGTGTGACTCTGAATGTGTGACTGTGTGTGTTTGTGATAGTATGAGTGCATGTGAATATATGTTAATATTTGAGTGTGCTTGTGTGTGTGTTTCAGTGGTCAGTAAGTATGTGTGTGTGTGTTTGTGAGTTTTTGTGAGTGTGTTTGTAGGTGTGGGAGTGTGGGAGAAGTGTTATTTTGTGACAGTGTGTGTTTGCTAATGTGTCTGAATGTCTGAATGATTGTGTGACTGTACGTGTTTGTGAGTGAGTGTGCGTGTGGTAGTGTGTGTGTACGAATGTGTGAGTGTGTCTGATTATGAGTATGAGTGTGTCAGAGTACCTGAGTGTGTGTTTAAATGTGATTGTGAGAGTGCTGGTGAGTGGGAGTGTGTGGGTGTGTATATGGCTGTGCTATTGTTTGAGAGAGTGTGTGATGGTATGTGAGGATGGGTGTGAGTTTGTCTATGTTTAGGTGTGAGAGTGTGTGTGAGTGTGTGTTAGTGTGTGATGCTGTGTGACATTATGTGTTTGTGTGAGTGTAGTTGTGTCAGAGAGGGTGTGCGAATATTCATTTTTGAATGTGTGAACGAGTGTGAGCCTTTGTGTGATGGTGTGTGTGAGTGAGTGTTTCTGTTTGCCATTATGTGTGTGATTGTGTGAATGAGTGTGACCAGTTAGAAATTTATCTGTGTGTGTACTTGTGTGAGTGTATATGACAGTGAGATTGTGAGCAGGTGTGAGTCTGTGAGTGTGTGTTTGTGTGTGTGAGAGTGTGTGTGATGGTGTGTTTGATGTGCGTCTGTGCATTTGTGTCTGCGTACATGTGAGTAATTTTGTGACAGTGTGTACAACTGTGTGTATTCTGGTGTGTGCCTGTGTGAGTGTGTGATTTTGTGTGGTTTTCAGTGAGTGAGCATGTGTTTGAGAGTGTCAGTGTGCAAGGGGCTGTGTGTGTTGTGTGAGAGTGTGAAAGGTGATAGTATGTGATTGTGTGTGAGTTAATATGAGCAGGTGTGTTTGAGTGTTTAAGTGAGTGTGTGTTTGTGATAGACTAGCATGAGTGTGTGTGTTACTCTGTGTGTATGAGTGACTGTGTGCTTCTGTTTACACGAGAGTGTGTGTGAGTGTGTGTTCGTGTTTGCAGGTGTGGAAGTGAGAGATAGACTGTGTGACTGTGTGAGTGTGTGTGATTGTGTGATTGTATGTGAATAGTTGTGAGGGTATGTATGCACGTGTGTGTGAATGTGAGTGTTTGAATGTGCACAAGTGCGTATGTGAGTGTGTTACTGTTCAGGTATGCATAAGGATGAATATATCAGTGAGTGTGAGTGTCTGTGGGACTTTGAGGGTGCGTGAGTGTGAGAGACAGTATGTCTGAGCATGTGTGTGTAAGTGTGTGCAAATGTGTGTTCTAAAGACTGTTTTTGAATGTGTGTGCGTGTGTAAATTGTATGAATGTGTGAGAGTGACAGCACAAAAGACGAATGTCTGTGTGTGTGAACATTTGGGTGTATATGAGAGTCTGTGTAAGTGCGTTTGCTGGTGTGCTAGTGTGTGTGTAGGTGTCTGAGTGTGAGAAAATGAGAGTTTGTGAGTGTGTATTCGAGAATGTTGCAGCTTTTGTGTGATTGTGTTATTTTGCTTGAATGCGTGTGTTTGAGTGTCTGTGTGGTTGCTTTCACATGTGTGATGTTTGCTTGTGTGTGTGAGTGTGTGGGTCTGTGTGTGCGTCTGCTTGTGTGTCAGTGTGAGAGTGTGAGGGGAATGGGGTGAATTATGATGCAAGGGTG
The DNA here is from genome assembly GCF_030020395.1 of Manis pentadactyla. Taxonomy (NCBI): domain Eukaryota; kingdom Metazoa; phylum Chordata; class Mammalia; order Pholidota; family Manidae; genus Manis; species Manis pentadactyla. The sequence goes on along the minus strand of NW_026644599.1, from coordinate 1,302,695 downwards.
CCTAACATGTTTGGAAGCGAAATGGGCATTCTCTGAGATAACGGAAAGCGACAGAACATGGTGGGAGACTATATATAGGAGTGCAATGTTGTCGAATGGTTTGGAAAGTGCTGCAATGTGACGCAATAGATGGTTCCTGTGTGTTTTGGAAGAGAACGGATCCTTCTTTGATGGAAAGAAACGCAGTAGAACGTGGTGGATTGTTGTAGAATGCAGTGGAATGTTGTGTAATGGAGAGCATTGTGATGAAGTGGAGAGAAAGTGAGTGGTTTGGACACGAGAGTAGCCTTCTTTCATGGAATGGAATGCAATACATATTGATGGATTTTTGGGTACGATAGTAGAAAATTGTGGAATGGAGTGAAATGTAGTGCAATAGACGGTTGAGGACCTTGTTTTATGCGAACGGTTGTATGTGTGTGTGACTGTGCAGCTGTGTGCGTTTGTGTGAGTGATTGTCATAGAGAGTGTGAGTGTGGAAGAGAGCGTGTGCAAGATTGTGAGGGAGGTGTTGTGTGAGTGCACATGTGTGTGAAAGGCTGAGTGTGAGTGTGTTTATGGGAGTGTGTGTGAGCATGCTTATGTGAGAGTGAATATGAGGGATTACATGTGCGTTTGTGAGTGTATGAGAATGTGTGGGTGTGTGTGATACTGTGAGCCTGTGTGAGTACATGTATGAGTGTGAGAAAATGTGTGAGAATGTGAGTGAGTACATGTGAGTCTGAGTGAGGATATGTCAGTGTGACAGTGACTATGTCAGGTGTGTAGGTCTGCACATGTGTTTGGGTCTATGTACATGTGTGTGTTTGTTAGTTTGTGAGACTATAGGTGTCTGTGAGTGTGCGATTGTTGATATGTGATTGTGTGAGTCTGTGTGTGTCGGGCAGTGGGTGAGTTTGTGATAGTGTGAGAGGATTGCTTACTTTATTGTGTGTGCTTTGGTGAGCATATGTTTGTTGGTGTTTCTGTGAGCGTGTTTGTGAGAGCGGAGGTATGTGAGTGGAAGTGTGACTCTGAATGTGTGACTGTGTGTGTTTGTGATAGTATGAGTGCATGTGAATATATGTTAATATTTGAGTGTGCTTGTGTGTGTGTTTCAGTGGTCAGTAAGTATGTGTGTGTGTGTTTGTGAGTTTTTGTGAGTGTGTTTGTAGGTGTGGGAGTGTGGGAGAAGTGTTATTTTGTGACAGTGTGTGTTTGCTAATGTGTCTGAATGTCTGAATGATTGTGTGACTGTACGTGTTTGTGAGTGAGTGTGCGTGTGGTAGTGTGTGTGTACGAATGTGTGAGTGTGTCTGATTATGAGTATGAGTGTGTCAGAGTACCTGAGTGTGTGTTTAAATGTGATTGTGAGAGTGCTGGTGAGTGGGAGTGTGTGGGTGTGTATATGGCTGTGCTATTGTTTGAGAGAGTGTGTGATGGTATGTGAGGATGGGTGTGAGTTTGTCTATGTTTAGGTGTGAGAGTGTGTGTGAGTGTGTGTTAGTGTGTGATGCTGTGTGACATTATGTGTTTGTGTGAGTGTAGTTGTGTCAGAGAGGGTGTGCGAATATTCATTTTTGAATGTGTGAACGAGTGTGAGCCTTTGTGTGATGGTGTGTGTGAGTGAGTGTTTCTGTTTGCCATTATGTGTGTGATTGTGTGAATGAGTGTGACCAGTTAGAAATTTATCTGTGTGCGTACTTGTGTGAGTGTATATGACAGTGAGATTGTGAGCAGGTGTGAGTCTGTGAGTGTGTGTTTGTGTGTGTGAGAGTGTGTGTGATGGTGTGCTTGATGTGCGTCTGTGCATTTGTGTCTGCGTACATGTGAGTAATTTTGTGACAGTGTGTACAACTGTGTGTATTCTGGTGTGTGCCTGTGTGAGTGTGTGATTTTGTGTGGTTTTCAGTGAGTGAGCATGTGTTTGAGAGTGTCAGTGTGCAAGGGGCTGTGTGTGTTGTGTGAGAGTGTGAAAGGTGATAGTATGTGATTGTGTGTGAGTTAATATGAGCAGGTGTGTTTGAGTGTTTAAGTGAGTGTGTGTTTGTGATAGACTAGCATGAGTGGGTGTGTTACTCTGTGTGTATGAGTGACTGTGTGCTTCTGTTTACACGAGAGTGTGTGTGAGTGTGTGTTCGTGTTTGCAGGTGTGGAAGTGAGAGATAGACTGTGTGACTGTGTGAGTGTGTGTGATTGTGTGATTGTATGTGAATAGTTGTGAGGGTATGTATGCACGTGTGTGTGAATGTGAGTGTTTGAATGTGCACAAGTGCGTATGTGAGTGTGTTACTGTTCAGGTATGCATAAGGATGAATATATCAGTGAGTGTGAGTGTCTGTGGGACTTTGAGGGTGCGTGAGTGTGAGAGACAGTATGTCTGAGCATGTGTGTGTAAGTGTGTGCAAATGTGTGTTCTAAAGACTGTTTTTGAATGTGTGTGCGTGTGTAAATTGTATGAATGTGTGAGAGTGACAGCACAAAAGACGAATGTCTGTGTGTGTGAACATTTGGGTGTATATGAGAGTCTGTGTAAGTGCGTTTGCTGGTGTGCTAGTGTGTGTGTAGGTGTCTGAGTGTGAGAAAATGAGAGTTTGTGAGTGTGTATTCGAGAATGTTGCAGCTTTTGTGTGATTGTGTTATTTTGCTTGAATGCGTGTGTTTGAGTGTCTGTGTGGTTGCTTTCACATGTGTGATGTTTGCTTGTGTGTGTGAGTGTGTGGGTCTGTGTGTGCGTCTGCTTGTGTGTCAGTGTGAGAGTGTGAGGGGAATGGGGTGAATTATGATGCAAGGGTGCCTAACATGTTTGGAAGCGAAATGGGCATTCTCTGAGATAACGGAAAGCGACAGAACATGGTGGGAGACTATATATAGGAGTGCAATGTTGTCGAATGGTTTGGAAAGTGCTGCAATGTGACGCAATAGATGGTTCCTGTGTGTTTTGGAAGAGAACGGATCCTTCTTTGATGGAAAGAAACGCAGTAGAACGTGGTGGATTGTTGTAGAATGCAGTGGAATGTTGTGTAATGGAGAGCATTGTGATGAAGTGGAGAGAAAGTGAGTGGTTTGGACACGAGAGTAGCCTTCTTTCATGGAATGGAATGCAATACATATTGATGGATTTTTGGGTACGATAGTAGAAAATTGTGGAATGGAGTGAAATGTAGTGCAATAGACGGTTGAGGACCTTGTTTTATGCGAACGGTTGTATGTGTGTGTGACTGTGCAGCTGTGTGCGTTTGTGTGAGTGATTGTCATAGAGAGTGTGAGTGTGGAAGAGAGCGTGTGCAAGATTGTGAGGGAGGTGTTGTGTGAGTGCACATGTGTGTGAAAGGCTGAGTGTGAGTGTGTTTATGGGAGTGTGTGTGAGCATGCTTATGTGAGAGTGAATATGAGGGATTACATGTGCGTTTGTGAGTGTATGAGAATGTGTGGGTGTGTGTGATACTGTGAGCCTGTGTGAGTACATGTATGAGTGTGAGAAAATGTGTGAGAATGTGAGTGAGTACATGTGAGTCTGAGTGAGGATATGTCAGTGTGACAGTGACTATGTCAGGTGTGTAGGTCTGCACATGTGTTTGGGTCTATGTACATGTGTGTGTTTGTTAGTTTGTGAGACTATAGGTGTCTGTGAGTGTGCGATTGTTGATATGTGATTGTGTGAGTCTGTGTGTGTCGGGCAGTGGGTGAGTTTGTGATAGTGTGAGAGGATTGCTTACTTTATTGTGTGTGCTTTGGTGAGCATATGTTTGTTGGTGTTTCTGTGAGCGTGTTTGTGAGAGCGGAGGTATGTGAGTGGAAGTGTGACTCTGAATGTGTGACTGTGTGTGTTTGTGATAGTATGAGTGCATGTGAATATATGTTAATATTTGAGTGTGCTTGTGTGTGTGTTTCAGTGGTCAGTAAGTATGTGTGTGTGTGTTTGTGAGTTTTTGTGAGTGTGTTTGTAGGTGTGGGAGTGTGGGAGAAGTGTTATTTTGTGACAGTGTGTGTTTGCTAATGTGTCTGAATGTCTGAATGATTGTGTGACTGTACGTGTTTGTGAGTGAGTGTGCGTGTGGTAGTGTGTGTGTACGAATGTGTGAGTGTGTCTGATTATGAGTATGAGTGTGTCAGAGTACCTGAGTGTGTGTTTAAATGTGATTGTGAGAGTGCTGGTGAGTGGGAGTGTGCGGGTGTGTATATGGCTGTGCTATTGTTTGAGAGAGTGTGTGATGGTATGTGAGGATGGGTGTGAGTTTGTCTATGTTTAGGTGTGAGAGTGTGTGTGAGTGTGTGTTAGTGTGTGATGCTGTGTGACATTATGTGTTTGTGTGAGTGTAGTTGTGTCAGAGAGGGTGTGCGAATATTCATTTTTGAATGTGTGAACGAGTGTGAGCCTTTGTGTGATGGTGTGTGTGAGTGAGTGTTTCTGTTTGCCATTATGTGTGTGATTGTGTGAATGAGTGTGACCAGTTAGAAATTTATCTGTGTGTGTACTTGTGTGAGTGTATATGACAGTGAGATTGTGAGCAGGTGTGAGTCTGTGAGTGTGTGTTTGTGTGTGTGAGAGTGTGTGTGATGGTGTGTTTGATGTGCGTCTGTGCATTTGTGTCTGCGTACATGTGAGTAATTTTGTGACAGTGTGTACAACTGTGTGTATTCTGGTGTGTGCCTGTGTGAGTGTGTGATTTTGTGTGGTTTTCAGTGAGTGAGCATGTGTTTGAGAGTGTCAGTGTGCAAGGGGCTGTGTGTGTTGTGTGAGAGTGTGAAAGGTGATAGTATGTGATTGTGTGTGAGTTAATATGAGCAGGTGTGTTTGAGTGTTTAAGTGAGTGTGTGTTTGTGATAGACTAGCATGAGTGGGTGTGTTACTCTGTGTGTATGAGTGACTGTGTGCTTCTGTTTACACGAGAGTGTGTGTGAGTGTGTGTTCGTGTTTGCAGGTGTGGAAGTGAGAGATAGACTGTGTGACTGTGTGAGTGTGTGTGATTGTGTGATTGTATGTGAATAGTTGTGAGGGTATGTATGCACGTGTGTGTGAATGTGAGTGTTTGAATGTGCACAAGTGCGTATGTGAGTGTGTTACTGTTCAGGTATGCATAAGGATGAATATATCAGTGAGTGTGAGTGTCTGTGGGACTTTGAGGGTGCGTGAGTGTGAGAGACAGTATGTCTGAGCATGTGTGTGTAAGTGTGTGCAAATGTGTGTTCTAAAGACTGTTTTTGAATGTGTGTGCGTGTGTAAATTGTATGAATGTGTGAGAGTGACAGCACAAAAGACGAATGTCTGTGTGTGTGAACATTTGGGTGTATATGAGAGTCTGTGTAAGTGCGTTTGCTGGTGTGCTAGTGTGTGTGTAGGTGTCTGAGTGTGAGAAAATGAGAGTTTGTGAGTGTGTATTCGAGAATGTTGCAGCTTTTGTGTGATTGTGTTATTTTGCTTGAATGCGTGTGTTTGAGTGTCTGTGTGGTTGCTTTCACATGTGTGATGTTTGCTTGTGTGTGTGAGTGTGTGGGTCTGTGTGTGCGTCTGCTTGTGTGTCAGTGTGAGAGTGTGAGGGGAATGGGGTGAATTATGATGCAAGGGTGCCTAACATGTTTGGAAGCGAAATGGGCATTCTCTGAGATAACGGAAAGCGACAGAACATGGTGGGAGACTATATATAGGAGTGCAATGTTGTCGAATGGTTTGGAAAGTGCTGCAATGTGACGCAGTAGATGGTTCCTGTGTGTTTTGGAAGAGAACGGATCCTTCTTTGATGGAAAGAAACGCAGTAGAACGTGGTGGATTGTTGTAGAATGCAGTGGAATGTAGTGTAATGGAGAGCATTGTGATGAAGTGGAGAGAAATTGAGTGGTTTGGACACGAGAGTAGCCTTCTTTCATGGAATGGAATGCAATACATGTTGTTGGATTTTTGGGTACGATAGTAGAAAATTGTGGAATGGAGTGAAATGTAGTGCAATAGACGGTTGAGGACCTTGTTTTATGCGAACGGTTGTATGTGTGTGTGACTGTGCAGCTGTGTGCGTTTGTGTGAGTGATTGTCATAGAGAGTGTGAGTGTGGAAGAGAGCGTGTGCATGATTGTGAGGGAGGTGTTGTGTGAGTGCACATGTGTGTGAAAGGCTGAGTGTGAGTGTGTTTATGGGAGTGTGTGTGAGCATGCTTATGTGAGAGTGAATATGAGGGATTACATGTGCGTTTGTGAGTGTATGAGAATGTGTGGGTGTGTGTGATACTGTGAGCCTGTGTGAGTACATGTATGAGTGTGAGAAAATGTGTGAGAATGTGAGTGAGTACATGTGAGTCTGAGTGAGGATATGTCAGTGTGACAGTGACTATGTCAGGTGTGTAGGTCTGCACATGTGTTTGGGTCTATGTACATGTGTGTGTTTGTTAGTTTGTGAGACTATAGGTGTCTGTGAGTGTGCGATTGTTGATATGTGATTGTGTGAGTCTGTGTGTGTCGGGCAGTGGGTGAGTTTGTGATAGTGTGAGAGGATTGCTTACTTTATTGTGTGTGCTTTGGTGAGCATATGTTTGTTGGTGTTTCTGTGAGCGTGTTTGTGAGAGCGGAGGTATGTGAGTGGAAGTGTGACTCTGAATGTGTGACTGTGTGTGTTTGTGATAGTATGAGTGCATGTGAATATATGTTAATATTTGAGTGTGCTTGTGTGTGTGTTTCAGTGGTCAGTAAGTATGTGTGTGTGTGTTTGTGAGTTTTTGTGAGTGTGTTTGTAGGTGTGGGAGTGTGGGAGAAGTGTTATTTTGTGACAGTGTGTGTTTGCTAATGTGTCTGAATGTCTGAATGATTGTGTGACTGTACGTGTTTGTGAGTGAGTGTGCGTGTGGTAGTGTGTGTGTACGAATGTGTGAGTGTGTCTGATTATGAGTATGAGTGTGTCAGAGTACCTGAGTGTGTGTTTAAATGTGATTGTGAGAGTGCTGGTGAGTGGGAGTGTGTGGGTGTGTATATGGCTGTGCTATTGTTTGAGAGAGTGTGTGATGGTATGTGAGGATGGGTGTGAGTTTGTCTATGTTTAGGTGTGAGAGTGTGTGTGAGTGTGTGTTAGTGTGTGATGCTGTGTGACATTATGTGTTTGTGTGAGTGTAGTTGTGTCAGAGAGGGTGTGCGAATATTCATTTTTGAATGTGTGAACGAGTGTGAGCCTTTGTGTGATGGTGTGTGTGAGTGAGTGTTTCTGTTTGCCATTATGTGTGTGATTGTGTGAATGAGTGTGACCAGTTAGAAATTTATCTGTGTGTGTACTTGTGTGAGTGTATATGACAGTGAGATTGTGAGCAGGTGTGAGTCTGTGAGTGTGTGTTTGTGTGTGTGAGAGTGTGTGTGATGGTGTGTTTGATGTGCGTCTGTGCATTTGTGTCTGCGTACATGTGAGTAATTTTGTGACAGTGTGTACAACTGTGTGTATTCTGGTGTGTGCCTGTGTGAGTGTGTGATTTTGTGTGGTTTTCAGTGAGTGAGCATGTGTTTGAGAGTGTCAGTGTGCAAGGGGCTGTGTGTGTTGTGTGAGAGTGTGAAAGGTGATAGTATGTGATTGTGTGTGAGTTAATATGAGCAGGTGTGTTTGAGTGTTTAAGTGAGTGTGTGTTTGTGATAGACTAGCATGAGTGGGTGTGTTACTCTGTGTGTATGAGTGACTGTGTGCTTCTGTTTACACGAGAGTGTGTGTGAGTGTGTGTTCGTGTTTGCAGGTGTGGAAGTGAGAGATAGACTGTGTGACTGTGTGAGTGTGTGTGATTGTGTGATTGTATGTGAATAGTTGTGAGGGTATGTATGCACGTGTGTGTGAATGTGAGTGTTTGAATGTGCACAAGTGCGTATGTGAGTGTGTTACTGTTCAGGTATGCATAAGGATGAATATATCAGTGAGTGTGAGTGTCTGTGGGACTTTGAGGGTGCGTGAGTGTGAGAGACAGTATGTCTGAGCATGTGTGTGTAAGTGTGTGCAAATGTGTGTTCTAAAGACTGTTTTTGAATGTGTGTGCGTGTGTAAATTGTATGAATGTGTGAGAGTGACAGCACAAAAGACGAATGTCTGTGTGTGTGAACATTTGGGTGTATATGAGAGTCTGTGTAAGTGCGTTTGCTGGTGTGCTAGTGTGTGTGTAGGTGTCTGAGTGTGAGAAAATGAGAGTTTGTGAGTGTGTATTCGAGAATGTTGCAGCTTTTGTGTGATTGTGTTATTTTGCTTGAATGCGTGTGTTTGAGTGTCTGTGTGGTTGCTTTCACATGTGTGATGTTTGCTTGTGTGTGTGAGTGTGTGGGTCTGTGTGTGCGTCTGCTTGTGTGTCAGTGTGAGAGTGTGAGGGGAATGGGGTGAATTATGATGCAAGGGTGCCTAACATGTTTGGAAGCGAAATGGGCATTCTCTGAGATAACGGAAAGCGACAGAACATGGTGGGAGACTATATATAGGAGTGCAATGTTGTCGAATGGTTTGGAAAGTGCTGCAATGTGACGCAATAGATGGTTCCTGTGTGTTTTGGAAGAGAACGGATCCTTCTTTGATGGAAAGAAACGCAGTAGAACGTGGTGGATTGTTGTAGAATGCAGTGGAATGTTGTGTAATGGAGAGCATTGTGATGAAGTGGAGAGAAAGTGAGTGGTTTGGACACGAGAGTAGCCTTCTTTCATGGAATGGAATGCAATACATATTGATGGATTTTTGGGTACGATAGTAGAAAATTGTGGAATGGAGTGAAATGTAGTGCAATAGACGGTTGAGGACCTTGTTTTATGCGAACGGTTGTATGTGTGTGTGACTGTGCAGCTGTGTGCGTTTGTGTGAGTGATTGTCATAGAGAGTGTGAGTGTGGAAGAGAGCGTGTGCAAGATTGTGAGGGAGGTGTTGTGTGAGTGCACATGTGTGTGAAAGGCTGAGTGTGAGTGTGTTTATGGGAGTGTGTGTGAGCATGCTTATGTGAGAGTGAATATGAGGGATTACATGTGCGTTTGTGAGTGTATGAGAATGTGTGGGTGTGTGTGATACTGTGAGCCTGTGTGAGTACATGTATGAGTGTGAGAAAATGTGTGAGAATGTGAGTGAGTACATGTGAGTCTGAGTGAGGATATGTCAGTGTGACAGTGACTATGTCAGGTGTGTAGGTCTGCACATGTGTTTGGGTCTATGTACATGTGTGTGTTTGTTAGTTTGTGAGACTATAGGTGTCTGTGAGTGTGCGATTGTTGATATGTGATTGTGTGAGTCTGTGTGTGTCGGGCAGTGGGTGAGTTTGTGATAGTGTGAGAGGATTGCTTACTTTATTGTGTGTGCTTTGGTGAGCATATGTTTGTTGGTGTTTCTGTGAGCGTGTTTGTGAGAGCGGAGGTATGTGAGTGGAAGTGTGACTCTGAATGTGTGACTGTGTGTGTTTGTGATAGTATGAGTGCATGTGAATATATGTTAATATTTGAGTGTGCTTGTGTGTGTGTTTCAGTGGTCAGTAAGTATGTGTGTGTGTGTTTGTGAGTTTTTGTGAGTGTGTTTGTAGGTGTGGGAGTGTGGGAGAAGTGTTATTTTGTGACAGTGTGTGTTTGCTAATGTGTCTGAATGTCTGAATGATTGTGTGACTGTACGTGTTTGTGAGTGAGTGTGCGTGTGGTAGTGTGTGTGTACGAATGTGTGAGTGTGTCTGATTATGAGTATGAGTGTGTCAGAGTACCTGAGTGTGTGTTTAAATGTGATTGTGAGAGTGCTGGTGAGTGGGAGTGTGTGGGTGTGTATATGGCTGTGCTATTGTTTGAGAGAGTGTGTGATGGTATGTGAGGATGGGTGTGAGTTTGTCTATGTTTAGGTGTGAGAGTGTGTGTGAGTGTGTGTTAGTGTGTGATGCTGTGTGACATTATGTGTTTGTGTGAGTGTAGTTGTGTCAGAGAGGGTGTGCGAATATTCATTTTTGAATGTGTGAACGAGTGTGAGCCTTTGTGTGATGGTGTGTGTGAGTGAGTGTTTCTGTTTGCCATTATGTGTGTGATTGTGTGAATGAGTGTGACCAGTTAGAAATTTATCTGTGTGTGTACTTGTGTGAGTGTATATGACAGTGAGATTGTGAGCAGGTGTGAGTCTGTGAGTGTGTGTTTGTGTGTGTGAGAGTGTGTGTGATGGTGTGTTTGATGTGCGTCTGTGCATTTGTGTCTGCGTACATGTGAGTAATTTTGTGACAGTGTGTACAACTGTGTGTATTCTGGTGTGTGCCTGTGTGAGTGTGTGATTTTGTGTGGTTTTCAGTGAGTGAGCATGTGTTTGAGAGTGTCAGTGTGCAAGGGGCTGTGTGTGTTGTGTGAGAGTGTGAAAGGTGATAGTATGTGATTGTGTGTGAGTTAATATGAGCAGGTGTGTTTGAGTGTTTAAGTGAGTGTGTGTTTGTGATAGACTAGCATGAGTGGGTGTGTTACTCTGTGTGTATGAGTGACTGTGTGCTTCTGTTTACACGAGAGTGTGTGTGAGTGTGTGTTCGTGTTTGCAGGTGTGGAAGTGAGAGATAGACTGTGTGACTGTGTGAGTGTGTGTGATTGTGTGATTGTATGTGAATAGTTGTGAGGGTATGTATGCACGTGTGTGTGAATGTGAGTGTTTGAATGTGCACAAGTGCGTATGTGAGTGTGTTACTGTTCAGGTATGCATAAGGATGAATATATCAGTGAGTGTGAGTGTCTGTGGGACTTTGAGGGTGCGTGAGTGTGAGAGACAGTATGTCTGAGCATGTGTGTGTAAGTGTGTGCAAATGTGTGTTCTAAAGACTGTTTTTGAATGTGTGTGCGTGTGTAAATTGTATGAATGTGTGAGAGTGACAGCACAAAAGACGAATGTCTGTGTGTGTGAACATTTGGGTGTATATGAGAGTCTGTGTAAGTGCGTTTGCTGGTGTGCTAGTGTGTGTGTAGGTGTCTGAGTGTGAGAAAATGAGAGTTTGTGAGTGTGTATTCGAGAATGTTGCAGCTTTTGTGTGATTGTGTTATTTTGCTTGAATGCGTGTGTTTGAGTGTCTGTGTGGTTGCTTTCACATGTGTGATGTTTGCTTGTGTGTGTGAGTGTGTGGGTCTGTGTGTGCGTCTGCTTGTGTGTCAGTGTGAGAGTGTGAGGGGAATGGGGTGAATTATGATGCAAGGGTGCCTAACATGTTTGGAAGCGAAATGGGCATTCTCTGAGATAACGGAAAGCGACAGAACATGGTGGGAGACTATATATAGGAGTGCAATGTTGTCGAATGGTTTGGAAAGTGCTGCAATGTGACGCAATAGATGGTTCCTGTGTGTTTTGGAAGAGAACGGATCCTTCTTTGATGGAAAGAAACGCAGTAGAACGTGGTGGATTGTTGTAGAATGCAGTGGAATGTTGTGTAATGGAGAGCATTGTGATGAAGTGGAGAGAAAGTGAGTGGTTTGGACACGAGAGTAGCCTTCTTTCATGGAATGGAATGCAATACATATTGATGGATTTTTGGGTACGATAGTAGAAAATTGTGGAATGGAGTGAAATGTAGTGCAATAGACGGTTGAGGACCTTGTTTTATGCGAACGGTTGTATGTGTGTGTGACTGTGCAGCTGTGTGCGTTTGTGTGAGTGATTGTCATAGAGAGTGTGAGTGTGGAAGAGAGCGTGTGCAAGATTGTGAGGGAGGTGTTGTGTGAGTGCACATGTGTGTGAAAGGCTGAGTGTGAGTGTGTTTATGGGAGTGTGTGTGAGCATGCTTATGTGAGAGTGAATATGAGGGATTACATGTGCGTTTGTGAGTGTATGAGAATGTGTGGGTGTGTGTGATACTGTGAGCCTGTGTGAGTACATGTATGAGTGTAAGAAAATGTGTGAGAATGTGAGTGAGTACATGTGAGTCTGAGTGAGGATATGTCAGTGTGACAGTGACTATGTCAGGTGTGTAGGTCTGCACATGTGTTTGGGTCTATGTACATGTGTGTGTTTGTTAGTTTGTGAGACTATAGGTGTCTGTGAGTGTGCGATTGTTGATATGTGACTGTGTGAGTCTGTGTGTGTCGGGCAGTGGGTGAGTTTGTGATAGTGTGAGAGGATTGCTTACTTTATTGTGTGTGCTTTGGTGAGCATATGTTTGTTGGTGTTTCTGTGAGCGTGTTTGTGAGAGCGGAGGTATGTGAGTGGAAGTGTGACTCTGAATGTGTGACTGTGTGTGTTTGTGATAGTATGAGTGCATGTGAATATATGTTAATATTTGAGTGTGCTTGTGTGTGTGTTTCAGTGGTCAGTAAGTATGTGTGTGTGTGTTTGTGAGTTTTTGTGAGTGTGTTTGTAGGTGTGGGAGTGTGGGAGAAGTGTTATTTTGTGACAGTGTGTGTTTGCTAATGTGTCTGAATGTCTGAATGATTGTGTGACTGTACGTGTTTGTGAGTGAGTGTGCGTGTGGTAGTGTGTGTGTACGAATGTGTGAGTGTGTCTGATTATGAGTATGAGTGTGTCAGAGTACCTGAGTGTGTGTTTAAATGTGATTGTGAGAGTGCTGGTGAGTGGGAGTGTGTGGGTGTGTATATGGCTGTGCTATTGTTTGAGAGAGTGTGTGATGGTATGTGAGGATGGGTGTGAGTTTGTCTATGTTTAGGTGTGAGAGTGTGTGTGAGTGTGTGTTAGTGTGTGATGCTGTGTGACATTATGTGTTTGTGTGAGTGTAGTTGTGTCAGAGAGGGTGTGCGAATATTCATTTTTGAATGTGTGAACGAGTGTGAGCCTTTGTGTGATGGTGTGTGTGAGTGAGTGTTTCTGTTTGCCATTATGTGTGTGATTGTGTGAATGAGTGTGACCAGTTAGTAATTTCTCTGTGTGCGTACTTGTGTGAGTGTATATGACAGTGAGATTGTGAGCAGGTGTGAGTCTGTGAGTGTGTGTTTGTGTGTGTGAGAGTGTGTGTGATGGTGTGTTTGATGTGCGTCTGTGCATTTGTGTCTGCGTACATGTGAGTAATTTTGTGACAGTGTGTACAACTGTGTGTATTCTGGTGTGTGCCTGTGTGAGTGTGTGATTTTGTGTGGTTTTCAGTGAGTGAGCATGTGTTTGAGAGTGTCAGTGTGCAAGGGGCTGTGTGTGTTGTGTGAGAGTGTGAAAGGTGATAGTATGTGATTGTGTGTGAGTTAATATGAGCAGGTGTGTTTGAGTGTTTAAGTGAGTGTGTGTTTGTGATAGACTAGCATGAGTGGGTGTGTTACTCTGTGTGTATGAGTGACTGTGTGCTTCTGTTTACACGAGAGTGTGTGTGAGTGTGTGTTCGTGTTTGCAGGTGTGGAAGTGAGAGATAGACTGTGTGACTGTGTGAGTGTGTGTGATTGTGTGATTGTATGTGAATAGTTGTGAGGGTATGTATGCACGTGTGTGTGAATGTGAGTGTTTGAATGTGCACAAGTGTGTATGTGAGTGTGTTACTGTTCAGGTATGCATAAGGATGAATATATCAGTGAGTGTGAGTGTCAGTGGGACTTTGAGGGTGCGTGAGTGTGAGAGACAGTATGTCTGAGCATGTGTGTGTAAGTGTGTGTTCTAAAGACTGTTTTTGAATGTGTGTGCGTGTGTAAATTGTATGAATGTGTGAGAGTGACAGCACAAAAGACGAATGTCTGTGTGTGTGAACATTTGTGTGTATATGAGAGTCTGTGTAAGTGCGTTTGCTGGTGTGCTAGTGTGTGTGTAGGTGTCTGAGTGTGAGAAAATGAGAGTTTGTGAGTGTGTATTCGAGAATGTTGCAGCTTTTGTGTGATTGTGTTATTTTGCTTGAATGCGTGTGTTTGAGTGTCTGTGTGGTTGCTTTCACATGTGTGATGTTTGCTTGTGTGTGTGAGTGTGTGGGTCTGTGTGTGCGTCTGCTTGTGTGTCAGTGTGAGAGTGTGAGGGGAATGGGGTGAATTATGATGCAAGGGTGCCTAACATGTTTGGAAGCGAAATGGGCATTCTCTGAGATAACGGAAAGCGACAGAACATGGTGGGAGACTATATATAGGAGTGCAATGTTGTCGAATGGTTTGGAAAGTGCTGCAATGTGACGCAGTAGATGGTTCCTGTGTGTTTTGGAAGAGAACGGATCCTTCTTTGATGGAAAGAAACGCAGTAGAACGTGGTGGATTGTTGTAGAATGCAGTGGAATGTTGTGTAATGGAGAGCATTGTGATGAAGTGGAGAGAAAGTGAGTGGTTTGGACACGAGAGTAGCCTTCTTTCATGGAATGGAATGCAATACATGTTGATGGATTTTTGGGTACGATAGTAGAAAATTGTGGAATGGAGTGAAATGTAGTGCAATAGACGGTTGAGGACCTTGTTTTATGCGAACGGTTGTATGTGTGTGTGACTGTGCAGCTGTGTGCGTTTGTGTGAGTGATTGTCATAGAGAGTGTGAGTGTGGAAGAGAGCGTGTGCATGATTGTGAGGGAGGTGTTGTGTGAGTGCACATGTGTGTGAAAGGCTGAGTGTGAGTGTGTTTATGGGAGTGTGTGTGAGCATGCTTATGTGAGAGTGAATATGAGGGATTACATGTGCGTTTGTGAGTGTATGAGAATGTGTGGGTGTGTGTGATACTGTGAGCCTGTGTGAGTACATGTATGAGTGTGAGAAAATGTGTGAGAATGTGAGTGAGTACATGTGAGTCTGAGTGAGGATATGTCAGTGTGACAGTGACTATGTCAGGTGTGTAGGTCTGCACATGTGTTTGGGTCTATGTACATGTGTGTGTTTGTTAGTTTGTGAGACTATAGGTGTCTGTGAGTGTGCGATTGTTGATATGTGATTGTGTGAGTCTGTGTGTGTCGGGCAGTGGGTGAGTTTGTGATAGTGTGAGAGGATTGCTTACTTTATTGTGTGTGCTTTGGTGAGCATATGTTTGTTGGTGTTTCTGTGAGCGTGTTTGTGAGAGCGGAGGTATGTGAGTGGAAGTGTGACTCTGAATGTGTGACTGTGTGTGTTTGTGATAGTATGAGTGCATGTGAATATATGTTAATATTTGAGTGTGCTTGTGTGTGTGTTTCAGTGGTCAGTAAGTATGTGTGTGTGTGTTTGTGAGTTTTTGTGAGTGTGTTTGTAGGTGTGGGAGTGTGGGAGAAGTGTTATTTTGTGACAGTGTGTGTTTGCTAATGTGTCTGAATGTCTGAATGATTGTGTGACTGTACGTGTTTGTGAGTGAGTGTGCGTGTGGTAGTGTGTGTGTACGAATGTGTGAGTGTGTCTGATTATGAGTATGAGTGTGTCAGAGTACCTGAGTGTGTGTTTAAATGTGATTGTGAGAGTGCTGGTGAGTGGGAGTGTGTGGGTGTGTATATGGCTGTGCTATTGTTTGAGAGAGTGTGTGATGGTATGTGAGGATGGGTGTGAGTTTGTCTATGTTTAGGTGTGAGAGTGTGTGTGAGTGTGTGTTAGTGTGTGATGCTGTGTGACATTATGTGTTTGTGTGAGTGTAGTTGTGTCAGAGAGGGTGTGCGAATATTCATTTTTGAATGTGTGAACGAGTGTGAGCCTTTGTGTGATGGTGTGTGTGAGTGAGTGTTTCTGTTTGCCATTATGTGTGTGATTGTGTGAGTGAGGGTGACCAGTTAGTAATTTCTCTGTGTGCGTACTTGTGTGAGTGTATATGACAGTGAGATTGTGAGCAGGTGTGAGTCTGTGAGTGTGTGTTTGTGTGTGTGAGAGTGTGTGTGATGGTGTGTTTGATGTGCGTCTGTGCATTTGTGTCTGCGTACATGTGAGTAATTTTGTGACAGTGTGTACAACTGTGTGTATTCTGGTGTGTGCCTGTGTGAGTGTGTGATTTTGTGTGGTTTTCAGTGAGTGAGCATGTGTTTGAGAGTGTCAGTGTGCAAGGGGCTGTGTGTGTTGTGTGAGAGTGTGAAAGGTGATAGTATGTGATTGTGTGTGAGTTAATATGAGCAGGTGTGTTTGAGTGTTTAAGTGAGTGTGTGTTTGTGATAGACTAGCATGAGTGGGTGTGTTACTCTGTGTGTATGAGTGACTGTGTGCTTCTGTTTACACGAGAGTGTGTGTGAGTGTGTGTTCGTGTTTGCAGGTGTGGAAGTGAGAGATAGACTGTGTGACTGTGTGAGTGTGTGTGATTGTGTGATTGTATGTGAATAGTTGTGAGGGTATGTATGCACGTGTGTGTGAATGTGAGTGTTTGAATGTGCACAAGTGCGTATGTGAGTGTGTTACTGTTCAGGTATGCATAAGGATGAATATATCAGTGAGTGTGAGTGTCTGTGGGACTTTGAGGGTGCGTGAGTGTGAGAGACAGTATGTCTGAGCATGTGTGTGTAAGTGTGTGTTCTAAAGACTGTTTTTGAATGTGTGTGCGTGTGTAAATTGTATGAATGTGTGAGAGTGACAGCACAAAAGACGAATGTCTGTGTGTGTGAACATTTGGGTGTATATGAGAGTCTGTGTAAGTGCGTTTGCTGGTGTGCTAGTGTGTGTGTAGGTGTCTGAGTGTGAGAAAATGAGAGTTTGTGAGTGTGTATTCGAGAATGTTGCAGCTTTTGTGTGATTGTGTTATTTTGCTTGAATGCGTGTGTTTGAGTGTCTGTGTGGTTGCTTTCACATGTGTGATGTTTGCTTGTGTGTGTGAGTGTGTGGGTCTGTGTGTGCGTCTGCTTGTGTGTCAGTGTGAGAGTGTGAGGGGAATGGGGTGAATTATGATGCAAGGGTGCCTAACATGTTTGGAAGCGAAATGGGCATTCTCTGAGATAACGGAAAGCGACAGAACATCTTGGGAGACTATATATAGGAGTGCAATGTTGTCGAATGGTTTGGAAAGTGCTGCAATGTGACGCAATAGATGGTTCCTGTGTGTTTTGGAAGAGAACGGATCCTTCTTTGATGGAAAGAAACGCAGTAGAACGTGGTGGATTGTTGTAGAATGCAGTGGAATGTTGTGTAATGGAGAGCATTGTGATGAAGTGGAGAGAAAGTGAGTGGTTTGGACACGAGAGTAGCCTTCTTTCATGGAATGGAATGCAATACATATTGATGGATTTTTGGGTACGATAGTAGAAAATTGTGGAATGGAGTGAAATGTAGTGCAATAGACGGTTGAGGACCTTGTTTTATGCGAACGGTTGTATGTGTGTGTGACTGTGCAGCTGTGTGCGTTTGTGTGAGTGATTGTCATAGAGAGTGTGAGTGTGGAAGAGAGCGTGTGCAAGATTGTGAGGGAGGTGTTGTGTGAGTGCACATGTGTGTGAAAGGCTGAGTGTGAGTGTGTTTATGGGAGTGTGTGTGAGCATGCTTATGTGAGAGTGAATATGAGGGATTACATGTGCGTTTGTGAGTGTATGAGAATGTGTGGGTGTGTGTGATACTGTGAGCCTGTGTGAGTACATGTATGAGTGTGAGAAAATGTGTGAGAATGTGAGTGAGTACATGTGAGTCTGAGTGAGGATATGTCAGTGTGACAGTGACTATGTCAGGTGTGTAGGTCTGCACATGTGTTTGGGTCTATGTACATGTGTGTGTTTGTTAGTTTGTGAGACTATAGGTGTCTGTGAGTGTGCGATTGTTGATATGTGATTGTGTGAGTCTGTGTGTGTCGGGCAGTGGGTGAGTTTGTGATAGTGTGAGAGGATTGCTTACTTTATTGTGTGTGCTTTGGTGAGCATATGTTTGTTGGTGTTTCTGTGAGCGTGTTTGTGAGAGCGGAGGTATGTGAGTGGAAGTGTGACTCTGAATGTGTGACTGTGTGTGTTTGTGATAGTATGAGTGCATGTGAATATATGTTAATATTTGAGTGTGCTTGTGTGTGTGTTTCAGTGGTCAGTAAGTATGTGTGTGTGTGTTTGTGAGTTTTTGTGAGTGTGTTTGTAGGTGTGGGAGTGTGGGAGAAGTGTTATTTTGTGACAGTGTGTGTTTGCTAATGTGTCTGAATGTCTGAATGATTGTGTGACTGTACGTGTTTGTGAGTGAGTGTGCGTGTGGTAGTGTGTGTGTACGAATGTGTGAGTGTGTCTGATTATGAGTATGAGTGTGTCAGAGTACCTGAGTGTGTGTTTAAATGTGATTGTGAGAGTGCTGGTGAGTGGGAGTGTGCGGGTGTGTATATGGCTGTGCTATTGTTTGAGAGAGTGTGTGATGGTATGTGAGGATGGGTGTGAGTTTGTCTATGTTTAGGTGTGAGAGTGTGTGTGAGTGTGTGTTAGTGTGTGATGCTGTGTGACATTATGTGTTTGTGTGAGTGTAGTTGTGTCAGAGAGGGTGTGCGAATATTCATTTTTGAATGTGTGAACGAGTGTGAGCCTTTGTGTGATGGTGTGTGTGAGTGAGTGTTTCTGTTTGCCATTATGTGTGTGATTGTGTGAATGAGTGTGACCAGTTAGTAATTTCTCTGTGTGCGTACTTGTGTGAGTGTATATGACAGTGAGATTGTGAGCAGGTGTGAGTCTGTGAGTGTGTGTTTGTGTGTGTGAGAGTGTGTGTGATGGTGTGTTTGATGTGCGTCTGTGCATTTGTGTCTGCGTACATGTGAGTAATTTTGTGACAGTGTGTACAACTGTGTGTATTCTGGTGTGTGCCTGTGTGAGTGTGTGATTTTGTGTGGTTTTCAGTGAGTGAGCATGTGTTTGAGAGTGTCAGTGTGCAAGGGGCTGTGTGTGTTGTGTGAGAGTGTGAAAGGTGATAGTATGTGATTGTGTGTGAGTTAATATGAGCAGGTGTGTTTGAGTGTTTAAGTGAGTGTGTGTTTGTGATAGACTAGCATGAGTGGGTGTGTTACTCTGTGTGTATGAGTGACTGTGTGCTTCTGTTTACACGAGAGTGTGTGTGAGTGTGTGTTCGTGTTTGCAGGTGTGGAAGTGAGAGATAGACTGTGTGACTGTGTGAGTGTGTGTGATTGTGTGATTGTATGTGAATAGTTGTGAGGGTATGTATGCACGTGTGTGTGAATGTGAGTGTTTGAATGTGCACAAGTGTGTATGTGAGTGTGTTACTGTTCAGGTATGCATAAGGATGAATATATCAGTGAGTGTGAGTGTCAGTGGGACTTTGAGGGTGCGTGAGTGTGAGAGACAGTATGTCTGAGCATGTGTGTGTAAGTGTGTGTTCTAAAGACTGTTTTTGAATGTGTGTGCGTGTGTAAATTGTATGAATGTGTGAGAGTGACAGCACAAAAGACGAATGTCTGTGTGTGTGAACATTTGTGTGTATATGAGAGTCTGTGTAAGTGCGTTTGCTGGTGTGCTAGTGTGTGTGTAGGTGTCTGAGTGTGAGAAAATGAGAGTTTGTGAGTGTGTATTCGAGAATGTTGCAGCTTTTGTGTGATTGTGTTATTTTGCTTGAATGCGTGTGTTTGAGTGTCTGTGTGGTTGCTTTCACATGTGTGATGTTTGCTTGTGTGTGTGAGTGTGTGGGTCTGTGTGTGCGTCTGCTTGTGTGTCAGTGTGAGAGTGTGAGGGGAATGGGGTGAATTATGATGCAAGGGTGCCTAACATGTTTGGAAGCGAAATGGGCATTCTCTGAGATAACGGAAAGCGACAGAACATGGTGGGAGACTATATATAGGAGTGCAATGTTGTCGAATGGTTTGGAAAGTGCTGCAATGTGACGCAGTAGATGGTTCCTGTGTGTTTTGGAAGAGAACGGATCCTTCTTTGATGGAAAGAAACGCAGTAGAACGTGGTGGATTGTTGTAGAATGCAGTGGAATGTTGTGTAATGGAGAGCATTGTGATGAAGTGGAGAGAAAGTGAGTGGTTTGGACACGAGAGTAGCCTTCTTTCATGGAATGGAATGCAATACATGTTGATGGATTTTTGGGTACGATAGTAGAAAATTGTGGAATGGAGTGAAATGTAGTGCAATAGACGGTTGAGGACCTTGTTTTATGCGAACGGTTGTATGTGTGTGTGACTGTGCAGCTGTGTGCGTTTGTGTGAGTGATTGTCATAGAGAGTGTGAGTGTGGAAGAGAGCGTGTGCATGATTGTGAGGGAGGTGTTGTGTGAGTGCACATGTGTGTGAAAGGCTGAGTGTGAGTGTGTTTATGGGAGTGTGTGTGAGCATGCTTATGTGAGAGTGAATATGAGGGATTACATGTGCGTTTGTGAGTGTATGAGAATGTGTGGGTGTGTGTGATACTGTGAGCCTGTGTGAGTACATGTATGAGTGTGAGAAAATGTGTGAGAATGTGAGTGAGTACATGTGAGTCTGAGTGAGGATATGTCAGTGTGACAGTGACTATGTCAGGTGTGTAGGTCTGCACATGTGTTTGGGTCTATGTACATGTGTGTGTTTGTTAGTTTGTGAGACTATAGGTGTCTGTGAGTGTGCGATTGTTGATATGTGATTGTGTGAGTCTGTGTGTGTCGGGCAGTGGGTGAGTTTGTGATAGTGTGAGAGGATTGCTTACTTTATTGTGTGTGCTTTGGTGAGCATATGTTTGTTGGTGTTTCTGTGAGCGTGTTTGTGAGAGCGGAGGTATGTGAGTGGAAGTGTGACTCTGAATGTGTGACTGTGTGTGTTTGTGATAGTATGAGTGCATGTGAATATATGTTAATATTTGAGTGTGCTTGTGTGTGTGTTTCAGTGGTCAGTAAGTATGTGTGTGTGTGTTTGTGAGTTTTTGTGAGTGTGTTTGTAGGTGTGGGAGTGTGGGAGAAGTGTTATTTTGTGACAGTGTGTGTTTGCTAATGTGTCTGAATGTCTGAATGATTGTGTGACTGTACGTGTTTGTGAGTGAGTGTGCGTGTGGTAGTGTGTGTGTACGAATGTGTGAGTGTGTCTGATTATGAGTATGAGTGTGTCAGAGTACCTGAGTGTGTGTTTAAATGTGATTGTGAGAGTGCTGGTGAGTGGGAGTGTGTGGGTGTGTATATGGCTGTGCTATTGTTTGAGAGAGTGTGTGATGGTATGTGAGGATGGGTGTGAGTTTGTCTATGTTTAGGTGTGAGAGTGTGTGTGAGTGTGTGTTAGTGTGTGATGCTGTGTGACATTATGTGTTTGTGTGAGTGTAGTTGTGTCAGAGAGGGTGTGCGAATATTCATTTTTGAATGTGTGAACGAGTGTGAGCCTTTGTGTGATGGTGTGTGTGAGTGAGTGTTTCTGTTTGCCATTATGTGTGTGATTGTGTGAGTGAGTGTGACCAGTTAGTAATTTCTCTGTGTGCGTACTTGTGTGAGTGTATATGACAGTGAGATTGTGAGCAGGTGTGAGTCTGTGAGTGTGTGTTTGTGTGTGTGAGAGTGTGTGTGATGGTGTGTTTGATGTGCGTCTGTGCATTTGTGTCTGCGTACATGTGAGTAATTTTGTGACAGTGTGTACAACTGTGTGTATTCTGGTGTGTGCCTGTGTGAGTGTGTGATTTTGTGTGGTTTTCAGTGAGTGAGCATGTGTTTGAGAGTGTCAGTGTGCAAGGGGCTGTGTGTGTTGTGTGAGAGTGTGAAAGGTGATAGTATGTGATTGTGTGTGAGTTAATATGAGCAGGTGTGTTTGAGTGTTTAAGTGAGTGTGTGTTTGTGATAGACTAGCATGAGTGGGTGTGTTACTCTGTGTGTATGAGTGACTGTGTGCTTCTGTTTACACGAGAGTGTGTGTGAGTGTGTGTTCGTGTTTGCAGGTGTGGAAGTGAGAGATAGACTGTGTGACTGTGTGAGTGTGTGTGATTGTGTGATTGTATGTGAATAGTTGTGAGGGTATGTATGCACGTGTGTGTGAATGTGAGTGTTTGAATGTGCACAAGTGCGTATGTGAGTGTGTTACTGTTCAGGTATGCATAAGGATGAATATATCAGTGAGTGTGAGTGTCTGTGGGACTTTGAGGGTGCGTGAGTGTGAGAGACAGTATGTCTGAGCATGTGTGTGTAAGTGTGTGTTCTAAAGACTGTTTTTGAATGTGTGTGCGTGTGTAAATTGTATGAATGTGTGAGAGTGACAGCACAAAAGACGAATGTCTGTGTGTGTGAACATTTGGGTGTATATGAGAGTCTGTGTAAGTGCGTTTGCTGGTGTGCTAGTGTGTGTGTAGGTGTCTGAGTGTGAGAAAATGAGAGTTTGTGAGTGTGTATTCGAGAATGTTGCAGCTTTTGTGTGATTGTGTTATTTTGCTTGAATGCGTGTGTTTGAGTGTCTGTGTGGTTGCTTTCACATGTGTGATGTTTGCTTGTGTGTGTGAGTGTGTGGGTCTGTGTGTGCGTCTGCTTGTGTGTCAGTGTGAGAGTGTGAGGGGAATGGGGTGAATTATGATGCAAGGGTGCCTAACATGTTTGGAAGCGAAATGGGCATTCTCTGAGATAACGGAAAGCGACAGAACATCTTGGGAGACTATATATAGGAGTGCAATGTTGTCGAATGGTTTGGAAAGTGCTGCAATGTGACGCAATAGATGGTTCCTGTGTGTTTTGGAAGAGAACGGATCCTTCTTTGATGGAAAGAAACGCAGTAGAACGTGGTGGATTGTTGTAGAATGCAGTGGAATGTTGTGTAATGGAGAGCATTGTGATGAAGTGGAGAGAAAGTGAGTGGTTTGGACACGAGAGTAGCCTTCTTTCATGGAATGGAATGCAATACATATTGATGGATTTTTGGGTACGATAGTAGAAAATTGTGGAATGGAGTGAAATGTAGTGCAATAGACGGTTGAGGACCTTGTTTTATGCGAACGGTTGTATGTGTGTGTGACTGTGCAGCTGTGTGCGTTTGTGTGAGTGATTGTCATAGAGAGTGTGAGTGTGGAAGAGAGCGTGTGCAAGATTGTGAGGGAGGTGTTGTGTGAGTGCACATGTGTGTGAAAGGCTGAGTGTGAGTGTGTTTATGGGAGTGTGTGTGAGCATGCTTATGTGAGAGTGAATATGAGGGATTACATGTGCGTTTGTGAGTGTATGAGAATGTGTGGGTGTGTGTGATACTGTGAGCCTGTGTGAGTACATGTATGAGTGTGAGAAAATGTGTGAGAATGTGAGTGAGTACATGTGAGTCTGAGTGAGGATATGTCAGTGTGACAGTGACTATGTCAGGTGTGTAGGTCTGCACATGTGTTTGGGTCTATGTACATGTGTGTGTTTGTTAGTTTGTGAGACTATAGGTGTCTGTGAGTGTGCGATTGTTGATATGTGATTGTGTGAGTCTGTGTGTGTCGGGCAGTGGGTGAGTTTGTGATAGTGTGAGAGGATTGCTTACTTTATTGTGTGTGCTTTGGTGAGCATATGTTTGTTGGTGTTTCTGTGAGCGTGTTTGTGAGAGCGGAGGTATGTGAGTGGAAGTGTGACTCTGAATGTGTGACTGTGTGTGTTTGTGATAGTATGAGTGCATGTGAATATATGTTAATATTTGAGTGTGCTTGTGTGTGTGTTTCAGTGGTCAGTAAGTATGTGTGTGTGTGTTTGTGAGTTTTTGTGAGTGTGTTTGTAGGTGTGGGAGTGTGGGAGAAGTGTTATTTTGTGACAGTGTGTGTTTGCTAATGTGTCTGAATGTCTGAATGATTGTGTGACTGTACGTGTTTGTGAGTGAGTGTGCGTGTGGTAGTGTGTGTGTACGAATGTGTGAGTGTGTCTGATTATGAGTATGAGTGTGTCAGAGTACCTGAGTGTGTGTTTAAATGTGATTGTGAGAGTGCTGGTGAGTGGGAGTGTGTGGGTGTGTATATGGCTGTGCTATTGTTTGAGAGAGTGTGTGATGGTATGTGAGGATGGGTGTGAGTTTGTCTATGTTTAGGTGTGAGAGTGTGTGTGAGTGTGTGTTAGTGTGTGATGCTGTGTGACATTATGTGTTTGTGTGAGTGTAGTTGTGTCAGAGAGGGTGTGCGAATATTCATTTTTGAATGTGTGAACGAGTGTGAGCCTTTGTGTGATGGTGTGTGTGAGTGAGTGTTTCTGTTTGCCATTATGTGTGTGATTGTGTGAGTGAGTGTGACCAGTTAGTAATTTCTCTGTGTGCGTACTTGTGTGAGTGTATATGACAGTGAGATTGTGAGCAGGTGTGAGTCTGTGAGTGTGTGTTTGTGTGTGTGAGAGTGTGTGTGATGGTGTGTTTGATGTGCGTCTGTGCATTTGTGTCTGCGTACATGTGAGTAATTTTGTGACAGTGTGTACAACTGTGTGTATTCTGGTGTGTGCCTGTGTGAGTGTGTGATTTTGTGTGGTTTTCAGTGAGTGAGCATGTGTTTGAGAGTGTCAGTGTGCAAGGGGCTGTGTGTGTTGTGTGAGAGTGTGAAAGGTGATAGTATGTGATTGTGTGTGAGTTAATATGAGCAGGTGTGTTTGAGTGTTTAAGTGAGTGTGTGTTTGTGATAGACTAGCATGAGTGGGTGTGTTACTCTGTGTGTATGAGTGACTGTGTGCTTCTGTTTACACGAGAGTGTGTGTGAGTGTGTGTTCGTGTTTGCAGGTGTGGAAGTGAGAGATAGACTGTGTGACTGTGTGAGTGTGTGTGATTGTGTGATTGTATGTGAATAGTTGTGAGGGTATGTATGCACGTGTGTGTGAATGTGAGTGTTTGAATGTGCACAAGTGCGTATGTGAGTGTGTTACTGTTCAGGTATGCATAAGGATGAATATATCAGTGAGTGTGAGTGTCTGTGGGACTTTGAGGGTGCGTGAGTGTGAGAGACAGTATGTCTGAGCATGTGTGTGTAAGTGTGTGTTCTAAAGACTGTTTTTGAATGTGTGTGCGTGTGTAAATTGTATGAATGTGTGAGAGTGACAGCACACAAGACGAATGTCTGTGTGTGTGAACACTTGTGTGTATATGAGAGTCTGTGTAAGTGCGTTTGCTGGAGTGCTAGTGTGTGTGTAGGTGTCTGAGTGTGAGAAAATGAGAGTTTGTGAGTGTGTATTCGAGAATGTTGCAGCTTTTGTGTGATTGTGTTATTTTGCTTGAATGCGTGTGTTTGAGTGTCTGTGTGGTTGCTTTCACATGTGTGATGTTTGCTTGTGTGTGTGAGTGTGTGGGTCTGTGTGTGCGTCTGCTTGTGTGTCAGTGTGAGAGTGTGAGGGGAATGGGGTGAATTATGATGCAAGGGTGCCTAACATGTTTGGAAGCGAAATGGGCATTCTCTGAGATAACGGAAAGCGACAGAACATGGTGGGAGACTATATATAGGAGTGCAATGTTGTCGAATGGTTTGGAAAGTGCTGCAATGTGACGCAATAGATGGTTCCTGTGTGTTTTGGAAGAGAACGGATCCTTCTTTGATGGAAAGAAACGCAGTAGAACGTGGTGGATTGTTGTAGAATGCAGTGGAATGTTGTGTAATGGAGAGCATTGTGATGAAGTGGAGAGAAAGTGAGTGGTTTGGACACGAGAGTAGCCTTCTTTCATGGAATGGAATGCAATACATATTGATGGATTTTTGGGTACGATAGTAGAAAATTGTGGAATGGAGTGAAATGTAGTGCAATAGACGGTTGAGGACCTTGTTTTATGCGAACGGTTGTATGTGTGTGTGACTGTGCAGCTGTGTGCGTTTGTGTGAGTGATTGTCATAGAGAGTGTGAGTGTGGAAGAGAGCGTGTGCAAGATTGTGAGGGAGGTGTTGTGTGAGTGCACATGTGTGTGAAAGGCTGAGTGTGAGTGTGTTTATGGGAGTGTGTGTGAGCATGCTTATGTGAGAGTGAATATGAGGGATTACATGTGCGTTTGTGAGTGTATGAGAATGTGTGGGTGTGTGTGATACTGTGAGCCTGTGTGAGTACATGTATGAGTGTGAGAAAATGTGTGAGAATGTGAGTGAGTACATGTGAGTCTGAGTGAGGATATGTCAGTGTGACAGTGACTATGTCAGGTGTGTAGGTCTGCACATGTGTTTGGGTCTATGTACATGTGTGTGTTTGTTAGTTTGTGAGACTATAGGTGTCTGTGAGTGTGCGATTGTTGATATGTGACTGTGTGAGTCTGTGTGTGTCGGGCAGTGGGTGAGTTTGTGATAGTGTGAGAGGATTGCTTACTTTATTGTGTGTGCTTTGGTGAGCATATGTTTGTTGGTGTTTCTGTGAGCGTGTTTGTGAGAGCGGAGGTATGTGAGTGGAAGTGTGACTCTGAATGTGTGACTGTGTGTGTTTGTGATAGTATGAGTGCATGTGAATATTTGTTAATATTTGAGTGTGCTTGTGTGTGTGTTTCAGTGGTCAGTAAGTATGTGTGTGTGTGTTTGTGAGTTTTTGTGAGTGTGTTTGTAGGTGTGGGAGTGTGGGAGAAGTGTTATTTTGTGACAGTGTGTGTTTGCTAATGTGTCTGAATGTCTGAATGATTGTGTGACTGTACGTGTTTGTGAGTGAGTGTGCGTGTGGTAGTGTGTGTGTACGAATGTGTGAGTGTGTCTGATTATGAGTATGAGTGTGTCAGAGTACCTGAGTGTGTGTTTAAATGTGATTGTGAGAGTGCTGGTGAGTGGGAGTGTGTGGGTGTGTATATGGCTGTGCTATTGTTTGAGAGAGTGTGTGATGGTATGTGAGGATGGGTGTGAGTTTGTCTATGTTTAGGTGTGAGAGTGTGTGTGAGTGTGTGTTAGTGTGTGATGCTGTGTGACATTATGTGTTTGTGTGAGTGTAGTTGTGTCAGAGAGGGTGTGCGAATATTCATTTTTGAATGTGTGAACGAGTGTGAGCCTTTGTGTGATGGTGTGTGTGAGTGAGTGTTTCTGTTTGCCATTATGTGTGTGATTGTGTGAGTGAGTGTGACCAGTTAGTAATTTCTCTGTGTGCGTACTTGTGTGAGTGTATATGACAGTGAGATTGTGAGCAGGTGTGAGTCTGTGAGTGTGTGTTTGTGTGTGTGAGAGTGTGTGTGATGGTGTGCTTGATGTGCGTCTGTGCATTTGTGTCTGCGTACATGTGAGTAATTTTGTGACAGTGTGTACAACTGTGTGTATTCTGGTGTGTGCCTGTGTGAGTGTGTGATTTTGTGTGGTTTTCAGTGAGTGAGCATGTGTTTGAGAGTGTCAGTGTGCAAGGGGCTGTGTGTGTTGTGTGAGAGTGTGAAAGGTGATAGTATGTGATTGTGTGTGAGTTAATATGAGCAGGTGTGTTTGAGTGTTTAAGTGAGTGTGTGTTTGTGATAGACTAGCATGAGTGGGTGTGTTACTCTGTGTGTATGAGTGACTGTGTGCTTCTGTTTACACGAGAGTGTGTGTGAGTGTGTGTTCGTGTTTGCAGGTGTGGAAGTGAGAGATAGACTGTGTGACTGTGTGAGTGTGTGTGATTGTGTGATTGTATGTGAATAGTTGTGAGGGTATGTATGCACGTGTGTGTGAATGTGAGTGTTTGAATGTGCACAAGTGTGTATGTGAGTGTGTTACTGTTCAGGTATGCATAAGGATGAATATATCAGTGAGTGTGAGTGTCAGTGGGACTTTGAGGGTGCGTGAGTGTGAGAGACAGTATGTCTGAGCATGTGTGTGTAAGTGTGTGTTCTAAAGACTGTTTTTGAATGTGTGTGCGTGTGTAAATTGTATGAATGTGTGAGAGTGACAGCACAAAAGACGAATGTCTGTGTGTGTGAACATTTGTGTGTATATGAGAGTCTGTGTAAGTGCGTTTGCTGGTGTGCTAGTGTGTGTGTAGGTGTCTGAGTGTGAGAAAATGAGAGTTTGTGAGTGTGTATTCGAGAATGTTGCAGCTTTTGTGTGATTGTGTTATTTTGCTTGAATGCGTGTGTTTGAGTGTCTGTGTGGTTGCTTTCACATGTGTGATGTTTGCTTGTGTGTGTGAGTGTGTGGGTCTGTGTGTGCGTCTGCTTGTGTGTCAGTGTGAGAGTGTGAGGGGAATGGGGTGAATTATGATGCAAGGGTGCCTAACATGTTTGGAAGCGAAATGGGCATTCTCTGAGATAACGGAAAGCGACAGAACATGGTGGGAGACTATATATAGGA
Organism: Manis pentadactyla; assembly: GCF_030020395.1. NCBI lineage: Eukaryota > Metazoa > Chordata > Mammalia > Pholidota > Manidae > Manis > Manis pentadactyla. Next base: position 1,274,925 of record NW_026644599.1, on the reverse strand, counting down.
GTGCAATGTTGTCGAATGGTTTGGAAAGTGCTGCAATGTGACGCAGTAGATGGTTCCTGTGTGTTTTGGAAGAGAACGGATCCTTCTTTGATGGAAAGAAACGCAGTAGAACGTGGTGGATTGTTGTAGAATGCAGTGGAATGTTGTGTAATGGAGAGCATTGTGATGAAGTGGAGAGAAAGTGAGTGGTTTGGACACGAGAGTAGCCTTCTTTCATGGAATGGAATGCAATACATGTTGATGGATTTTTGGGTACGATAGTAGAAAATTGTGGAATGGAGTGAAATGTAGTGCAATAGACGGTTGAGGACCTTGTTTTATGCGAACGGTTGTATGTGTGTGTGACTGTGCAGCTGTGTGCGTTTGTGTGAGTGATTGTCATAGAGAGTGTGAGTGTGGAAGAGAGCGTGTGCATGATTGTGAGGGAGGTGTTGTGTGAGTGCACATGTGTGTGAAAGGCTGAGTGTGAGTGTGTTTATGGGAGTGTGTGTGAGCATGCTTATGTGAGAGTGAATATGAGGGATTACATGTGCGTTTGTGAGTGTATGAGAATGTGTGGGTGTGTGTGATACTGTGAGCCTGTGTGAGTACATGTATGAGTGTGAGAAAATGTGTGAGAATGTGAGTGAGTACATGTGAGTCTGAGTGAGTATATGTCAGTGTGACAGTGACTATGTCAGGTGTGTAGGTCTGCACATGTGTTTGGATCTATGTACATGTGTGTGTTTGTTAGTTTGTGAGACTATAGGTGTCTGTGAGTGTGCGATTGTTGATATGTGATTGTGTGAGTCTGTGTGTGTCGGGCAGTGGGTGAGTTTGTGATAGTGTGAGAGGATTGCTTACTTTATTGTGTGTGCTTTGGTGAGCATATGTTTGTTGGTGTTTCTGTGAGCGTGTTTGTGAGAGCGGAGGTATGTGAGTGGAAGTGTGACTCTGAATGTGTGACTGTGTGTGTTTGTGATAGTATGAGTGCATGTGAATATATGTTAATATTTGAGTGTGCTTGTGTGTGTGTTTCAGTGGTCAGTAAGTATGTGTGTGTGTGTTTGTGAGTTTTTGTGAGTGTGTTTGTAGGTGTGGGAGTGTGGGAGAAGTGTTATTTTGTGACAGTGTGTGTTTGCTAATGTGTCTGAATGTCTGAATGATTGTGTGACTGTACGTGTTTGTGAGTGAGTGTGCGTGTGGTAGTGTGTGTGTACGAATGTGTGAGTGTGTCTGATTATGAGTATGAGTGTGTCAGAGTACCTGAGTGTGTGTTTAAATGTGATTGTGAGAGTGCTGGTGAGTGGGAGTGTGTGGGTGTGTATATGGCTGTGCTATTGTTTGAGAGAGTGTGTGATGGTATGTGAGGATGGGTGTGAGTTTGTCTATGTTTAGGTGTGAGAGTGTGTGTGAGTGTGTGTTAGTGTGTGATGCTGTGTGACATTATGTGTTTGTGTGAGTGTAGTTGTGTCAGAGAGGGTGTGCGAATATTCATTTTTGAATGTGTGAACGAGTGTGAGCCTTTGTGTGATGGTGTGTGTGAGTGTGTGTTTCTGTTTGCCATTATGTGTGTGATTGTGTGAATGAGTGTGACCAGTTAGAAATTTATCTGTGTGTGTACTTGTGTGAGTGTATATGACAGTGAGATTGTGAGCAGGTGTGAGTCTGTGAGTGTGTGTTTGTGTGTGTGAGAGTGTGTGTGATGGTGTGCTTGATGTGCGTCTGTGCATTTGTGTCTGCGTACATGTGAGTAATTTTGTGACAGTGTGTACCAACTGTGTGTATTCTGGTGTGTGCCTGTGTGAGTGTGTGATTTTGTGTGGTTTTCAGTGAGTGAGCATGTGTTTGAGAGTGTCAGTGTGCAAGGGGCTGTGTGTGTTGTGTGAGAGTGTGAAAGGTGATAGTATGTGATTGTGTGTGAGTTAATATGAGCAGGTGTGTTTGAGTGTTTAAGTGAGTGTGTGTTTGTGATAGACTAGCATGAGTGGGTGTGTTACTCTGTGTGTATGAGTGACTGTGTGCTTCTGTTTACACGAGAGTGTGTGTGAGTGTGTGTTCGTGTTTGCAGGTGTGGAAGTGAGAGATAGACTGTGTGACTGTGTGAGTGTGTGTGATTGTGTGATTGTATGTGAATAGTTGTGAGGGTATGTATGCACGTGTGTGTGAATGTGAGTGTTTGAATGTGCACAAGTGCGTATGTGAGTGTGTTACTGTTCAGGTATGCATAAGGATGAATATATCAGTGAGTGTGAGTGTCTGTGGGACTTTGAGGGTGCTGTGAGTGTGAGAGACAGTATGTCTGAGCATGTGTGTGTAAGTGTGTGCAAATGTGTGTTCTAAAGACTGTTTTTGAATGTGTGTGCGTGTGTAAATTGTATGAATGTGTGAGAGTGACAGCACAAAAGACGAATGTCTGTGTGTGTGAACATTTGTGTGTATATGAGAGTCTGTGTAAGTGCGTTTGCTGGTGTGCTAGTGTGTGTGTAGGTGTCTGAGTGTGAGAAAATGAGAGTTTGTGAGTGTGTATTCGAGAATGTTGCAGCTTTTGTGTGATTGTGTTATTTTGCTTGAATGCGTGTGTTTGAGTGTCTGTGTGGTTGCTTTCACATGTGTGATGTTTGCTTGTGTGTGTGAGTGTGTGGGTCTGTGTGTGCGTCTGCTTGTGTGTGAGTGTGAGAGTGTGAGGGGAATGGGGTGAATTATGATGCAAGGGTGCCTAACATGTTTGGAAGCGAAATGGGCATTCTCTGAGATAACGGAAAGCGACAGAACATGGTGGGAGACTATATATAGGAGTGCAATGTTGTCGAATGGTTTGGAAAGTGCTGCAATGTGACGCAGTAGATGGTTCCTGTGTGTTTTGGAAGAGAACGGATCCTTCTTTGATGGAAAGAAACGCAGTAGAACGTGGTGGATTGTTGTAGAATGCAGTGGAATGTTGTGTAATGGAGAGCATTGTGATGAAGTGGAGAGAAAGTGAGTGGTTTGGACACGAGAGTAGCCTTCTTTCATGGAATGGGAATGCAATACATGTTGATGGATTTTTGGGTACGATAGTAGAAAATTGTGGAATGGAGTGAAATGTAGTGCAATAGACGGTTGAGGACCTTGTTTTATGCGAACGGTTGTATGTGTGTGTGACTGTGCAGCTGTGTGCGTTTGTGTGAGTGATTGTCATAGAGAGTGTGAGTGTGGGAAGAGAGCGTGTGCATGATTGTGAGGGAGGTGTTGTGTGAGTGCACATGTGTGTGAAAGGCTGAGTGTGAGTGTGTTTATGGGAGTGTGTGTGAGCATGCTTATGTGAGAGTGAATATGAGGGATTACATGTGCGTTTGTGAGTGTATGAGAATGTGTGGGTGTGTGTGATACTGTGAGCCTGTGTGAGTACATGTATGAGTGTGAGAAAATGTGTGAGAATGTGAGTGAGTACATGTGAGTCTGAGTGAGGATATGTCAGTGTGACAGTGACTATGTCAGGTGTGTAGGTCTGCACATGTGTTTGGGTCTATGTACATGTGTGTGTTTGTTAGTTTGTGAGACTATAGGTGTCTGTGAGTGTGCGATTGTTGATATGTGATTGTGTGAGTCTGTGTGTGTCGGGCAGTGGGTGAGTTTGTGATAGTGTGAGAGGATAGCTTACTTTATTGTGTGTGCTTTGGTGAGCATATATTTGTTGGTGTTTCTGTGAGCGTGTTTGTGAGAGCGGAGGTATGTGAGTGGAAGTGTGACTCTGAATGTGTGACTGTGTGTGTTTGTGATAGTATGAGTGCATGTGAATATTTGTTAATATTTGAGTGTGCTTGTGTGTGTGTTTCAGTGGTCAGTAAGTATGTGTGTGTGTGTTTGTGAGTTTTTGTGAGTGTGTTTGTAGGTGTGGGAGTGTGGGAGAAGTGTTATTTTGTGACAGTGTGTGTTTGCCAATGTGTCTGAATGTCTGAATAATTGTGTGACTGTACGTGTTTGTGAGTGAGTGTGCGTGTGTAAGTGTGTGTGTACGAATGTGTGAGTGTGTCTGATTATGAGTATGAGTGTGTCAGAGTACCTGAGTGTGTGTTTAAATGTGATTGTGAGAGTGCTGGTGAGTGGGAGTGTGCGGGTGTGTATATGGCTGTGCTATTGTTTGAGAGAGTGTGTGATGGTATGTGAGGATGGGTGTGAGTTTGTCTATGTTTAGGTGTGAGAGTGTGTGTGAGTGTGTGTTAGTGTGTGATGCTGTGTGACATTATGTGTTTGTGTGAGTGTAGTTGTGTCAGAGAGGGTGTGCGAATATTCATTTTTAAATATGTGAACGAGTGTGAGCCTTTGTGTGATGGTGTGTGTGAGTGAGTGTTTCTGTTTGCCATTATGTGTGTGATTGTGTGAATGAGTGTGACCAGTTAGAAATTTATCTGTGTGTGTACTTGTGTGAGTGTATATGACAGTGAGATTGTGAGCAGGTGTGAGTCTGTGAGTGTGTGTTTGTGTGTGTGAGAGTGTGTGTGATGGTGTGCTTGATGTGCGTCTGTGCATTTGTGTCTGCGTACATGTGAGTAATTTTGTGACAGTGTGTACAACTGTGTGTATTCTGGTGTGTGCCTGTGTGAGTGTGTGATTTTGTGTGGTTTTCAGTGAGTGAGCATGTGTTTGAGAGTGTGAGTGTCCAAGGGGCTGTGTGTGTTGTGTGAGAGTGTGAAAGGTGATAGTATGTGATTGTGTGTGAGTTAATATGAGCAGGTGTGTTTGAGTGTTTAAGTGAGTGTGTGTTTGTGATAGAGTAGCTTGAGTGTGTGTGTTACACTGTGTGTATGAGTGACTGTGTGCTTCTGTTTACACGAGAGTGTGTGTGAGTGTGTGGTTCGTGTTTGCAGGTGTGGAAGTGAGAGATAGACTGTGTGACTGTGTGAGTGTGTGTGATTGTGTGATTGTATGTGAATAGTTGTGAGGGTATGTATGCACGTGTGTGTGAATGTGAGTGTTTGAATGTGCACAAGTGCGTATGTGAGTGTGTTACTGTTCAGGTATGCATAAGGATGAATATATCAGTGAGTGTGAGTGTCAGTGGGACTTTGAGGGTGCGTGAGTGTGAGAGGACAGTATGTCTGAGCATGTGTGTGTAAGTGTGTGTTCTAAAGACAGTTTTTGAATGTGTGTGCGTGTGTAAATTGTATGAATGTCTGAGAGTGACAGCACACAAGACGAATGTCTGTGTGTGTGAACACTTGTGTGTATATGAGAGTCTGTGTAAGTGCGTTTGCTGGTGTGCTAGTGTGTGTGTAGGTGTCTGAGTGTGAGAAAATGAGAGTTTGTGAGTGTGTATTCGAGAATGTTGCAGCTTTTGTGGGATTGTGTTATTTTGCTTGAATGCGTGTGTTTGAGTGTCTGTGTGGTTGCTTTCACATGTGTGATGTTGCTTGTGTGTGTGAGTGTGTGGGTCTGTGTGTGCGTCTGCTTGTGTGTCAGTGTGAGAGTGTGAGGGGAATGGGGTGAATTATGATGCAAGGGTGCCTAACATGTTTGGAAGCGAAATGGGCATTCTCTGAGATAACGGAAAGCGACAGAACATGGTGGGAGACTATATATAGGAGTGCAATGTTGTCGAATGGTTTGGAAAGTGCTGCAATGTGACGCAGTAGATGGTTCCTGTGTGTTTTGGAAGAGAACGGATCCTTCTTTGATGGAAAGAAACGCAGTAGAACGTGGTGGATTGTTGTAGAATGCAGTGGAATGTTGTGTAATGGAGAGCATTGTGATGAAGTGGAGAGAAAGTGAGTGGTTTGGACACGAGAGTAGCCTTCTTTCATGGAATGGAATGCAATACATGTTGATGGATTTTTGGGTACGATAGTAGAAAATTGTGGAATGGAGTGAAATGTAGTGCAATAGACGGTTGAGGACCTTGTTTTATGCGAACGGTTGTATGTGTGTGTGACTGTGCAGCTGTGTGCGTTTGTGTGAGTGATTGTCATAGAGAGTGTGAGTGTGGAAGAGAGCGTGTGCATGATTGTGAGGGAGGTGTTGTGTGAGTGCACATGTGTGTGAAAGGCTGAGTGTGAGTGTGTTTATGGGAGTGTGTGTGAGCATGCTTATGTGAGAGTGGAATATGAGGGATTACATGTGCGTTTGTGAGTGTATGAGAATGTGTGGGTGTGGTGTGATACTGTGAGCCTGTGTGAGTACATGTATGAGTGTGAGAAAATGTGTGAGAATGTGAGTGAGTACATGTGAGTCTGAGTGAGTATATGTCAGTGTGACAGTGACTATGTCAGGTGTGTAGGTCTGCACATGTGTTTGGGTCTATGTACATGTGTGTGTTTGTTAGTTTGTGAGACTATAGGTGTCTGTGAGTGTGCGATTGTTGATATGTGATTGTGTGAGTCTGTGTGTGTCGGGCAGTGGGTGAGTTTGTGATAGTGTGAGAGGATTGCTTACTTTATTGTGTGTGCTTTGGTGAGCATATGTTTGTTGGTGTTTCTGTGAGCGTGTTTGTGAGAGCGGAGGTATGTGAGTGGAAGTGTGACTCTGAATGTGTGACTGTGTGTGTTTGTGATAGTATGAGTGCATGTGAATATATGTTAATATTTGAGTGTGCTTGTGTGTGTGTTTCAGTGGTCAGTAAGTATGTGTGTGTGTGTTTGTGAGTTTTTGTGAGTGTGTTTGTAGGTGTGGGAGTGTGGGAGAAGTGTTATTTTGTGACAGTGTGTGTTTGCTAATGTGTCTGAATGTCTGAATGATTGTGTGACTGTACGTGTTTGTGAGTGAGTGTGCGTGTGGTAGTGTGTGTGTACGAATGTGTGAGTGTGTCTGATTATGAGTATGAGTGTGTCAGAGTACCTGAGTGTGTGTTTAAATGTGATTGTGAGAGTGCTGGTGAGTGGGAGTGTGTGGGTGTGTATATGGCTGTGCTATTGTTTGAGAGAGTGTGTGATGGTATGTGAGGATGGGGTGTGAGTTTGTCTATGTTTAGGGTGTGAGAGTGTGTGTGAGTGTGTGTTAGTGTGTGATGCTGTGTGACATTATGTGTTTGTGTGAGTGTAGTTGTGTCAGAGAGGGTGTGCGAATATTCATTTTTGAATGTGTGAACGAGTGTGAGCCTTTGTGTGATGGTGTGTGTGAGTGAGTGTTTCTGTTTGCCATTATGTGTGTGATTGTGTGAATGAGTGTGACCAGTTAGAAATTTATCTGTGTGTGTACTTGTGTGAGTGTATATGACAGTGAGATTGTGAGCAGGTGTGAGTCTGTGAGTGTGTGTTTGTGTGTGTGAGAGTGTGTGTGATGGTGTGCTTGATGTGCGTCTGTGCATTTGTGTCTGCGTACATGTGAGTAATTTTGTGACAGTGTGTACAACTGTGTGTATTCTGGTGTGTGCCTGTGTGAGTGTGTGATTTTGTGTGGTTTTCAGTGAGTGAGCATGTGTTTGAGAGTGTCAGTGTGCAAGGGGCTGTGTGTGTTGTGTGAGAGTGGTGAAAGGTGATAGTATGTGATTGTGTGTGAGTTAATATGAGCAGGTGTGTTTGAGTGTTTAAGTGAGTGTGTGTTTGTGATAGACTAGCATGAGTGGGTGTGTTACTCTGTGTGTATGAGTGACTGTGTGCTTCTGTTTACACGAGAGTGTGTGTGAGTGTGTGTTCGTGTTTGCAGGTGTGGAAGTGAGAGATAGACTGTGTGACTGTGTGAGTGTGTGTGATTGTGTGATTGTATGTGAATAGTTGTGAGGGTATGTATGCACGTGTGTGTGAATGTGAGTGTTTTGAATGTGCACAAGTGCGTATGTGGAGTGTGTTACTGTTCAGGTATGCATAAGGATGAATATATCAGTGAGTGTGAGTGTCTGTGGGACTTTGAGGGTGCGTGAGTGTGAGAGACAGTATGTCTGAGCATGTGTGTGTAAGTGTGTGCAAATGTGTGTTCTAAAGACTGTTTTTTGAATGTGTGTGCGTGTGTAAATTGTATGAATGTGTGAGAGTGACAGCACAAAAGACGAATGTCTGTGTGTGTGAACATTTGTGTGTATATGAGAGTCTGTGTAAGTGCGTTTGCTGGTGTGCTAGTGTGTGTGTAGGTGTCTGAGTGTGAGAAAATGAGAGTTTGTGAGTGTGTATTCGAGAATGTTGCAGCTTTTGTGTGATTGTGTTATTTTGCTTGAATGCGTGTGTTTGAGTGTCTGTGTGGTTGCTTTCACATGTGTGATGTTTGCTTGTGTGTGTGAGTGTGTGGGTCTGTGTGTGCGTCTGCTTGTGTGTGAGTGTGAGAGTGTGGAATTATGATGCAAGGGTGCCTAACATGTTTGGAAGCGAAATGGGCATTCTCTGAGATAACGGAAAGCGACAGAACATGGTGGGAGACTATATATAGGAGTGCAATGTTGTCGAATGGTTTGGAAAGTGCTGCAATGTGACGCAGTAGATGGTTCCTGTGTGTTTTGGAAGAGAACGGATCCTTCTTTGATGGAAAGAAACGCAGTAGAACGTGGTGGATTGTTGTAGAATGCAGTGGAATGTTGTGTAATGGAGAGCATTGTGATGAAGTGGAGAGAAAGTGAGTGGTTTGGACACGAGAGTAGCCTTCTTTCATGGAATGGAATGCAATACATGTTGATGGATTTTTGGGTACGATAGTAGAAAATTGTGGAATGGAGTGAAATGTAGTGCAATAGACGGTTGAGGACCTTGTTTTATGCGAACGGTTGTATGTGTGTGTGACTGTGCAGCTGTGTGCGTTTGTGTGAGTGATTGTCATAGAGAGTGTGAGTGTGGAAGAGAGCGTGTGCATGATTGTGAGGGAGGTGTTGTGTGAGTGCACATGTGTGTGAAAGGCTGAGTGTGAGTGTGTTTATGGGAGTGTGTGTGAGCATGCTTATGTGAGAGTGAATATGAGGGATTACATGTGCGTTTGTGAGTGTATGAGAATGTGTGGGTGTGTGTGATACTGTGAGCCTGTGTGAGTACATGTATGAGTGTGAGAAAATGTGTGAGAATGTGAGTGAGTACATGTGAGTCTGAGTGAGGATATGTCAGTGTGACAGTGACTATGTCAGGTGTGTAGGTCTGCACATGTGTTTGGGTCTATGTACATGTGTGTGTTTGTTAGTTTGTGAGACTATAGGTGTCTGTGAGTGTGCGATTGTTGATATGTGATTGTGTGAGTCTGTGTGTGTCGGGCAGTGGGTGAGTTTGTGATAGTGTGAGAGGATAGCTTACTTTATTGTGTGTGCTTTGGTGAGCATATATTTGTTGGTGTTTCTGTGAGCGTGTTTGTGAGAGCGGAGGTATGTGAGTGGAAGTGTGACTCTGAATGTGTGACTGTGTGTGTTTGTGATAGTATGAGTGCATGTGAATATTTGTTAATATTTGAGTGTGCTTGTGTGTGTGTTTCAGTGGTCAGTAAGTATGTGTGTGTGTGTTTGTGAGTTTTTGTGAGTGTGTTTGTAGGTGTGGGAGTGTGGGAGAAGTGTTATTTTGTGACAGTGTGTGTTTGCCAATGTGTCTGAATGTCTGAATAATTGTGTGACTGTACGTGTTTGTGAGTGAGTGTGCGTGTGTAAGTGTGTGTGTACGAATGTGTGAGTGTGTCTGATTATGAGTATGAGTGTGTCAGAGTACCTGAGTGTGTGTTTAAATGTGATTGTGAGAGTGCTGGTGAGTGGGAGTGTGCGGGTGTGTATATGGCTGTGCTATTGTTTGAGAGAGTGTGTGATGGTATGTGAGGATGGGTGTGAGTTTGTCTATGTTTAGGTGTGAGAGTGTGTGTGAGTGTGTGTTAGTGTGTGATGCTGTGTGACATTATGTGTTTGTGTGAGTGTAGTTGTGTCAGAGAGGGTGTGCGAATATTCATTTTTAAATATGTGAACGAGTGTGAGCCTTTGTGTGATGGTGTGTGTGAGTGAGTGTTTCTGTTTGCCATTATGTGTGTGATTGTGTGAATGAGTGTGACCAGTTAGAAATTTATCTGTGTGTGTACTTGTGTGAGTGTATATGACAGTGAGATTGTGAGCAGGTGTGAGTCTGTGAGTGTGTGTTTGTGTGTGTGAGAGTGTGTGTGATGGTGTGCTTGATGTGCGTCTGTGCATTTGTGTCTGCGTACATGTGAGTAATTTTGTGACAGTGTGTACAACTGTGTGTATTCTGGTGTGTGCCTGTGTGAGTGTGTGATTTTGTGTGGTTTTCAGTGAGTGAGCATGTGTTTGAGAGTGTGAGTGTCCAAGGGGCTGTGTGTGTTGTGTGAGAGTGTGAAAGGTGATAGTATGTGATTGTGTGTGAGTTAATATGAGCAGGTGTGTTTGAGTGTTTAAGTGAGTGTGTGTTTGTGATAGAGTAGCTTGAGTGTGTGTGTTACACTGTGTGTATGAGTGACTGTGTGCTTCTGTTTACACGAGAGTGTGTGTGAGTGTGTGTTCGTGTTTGCAGGTGTGGAAGTGAGAGATAGACTGTGTGACTGTGTGAGTGTGTGTGATTGTGTGATTGTATGTGAATAGTTGTGAGGGTATGTATGCACGTGTGTGTGAATGTGAGTGTTTGAATGTGCACAAGTGCGTATGTGAGTGTGTTACTGTTCAGGTATGCATAAGGATGAATATATCAGTGAGTGTGAGTGTCAGTGGGACTTTGAGGGTGCGTGAGTGTGAGAGACAGTATGTCTGAGCATGTGTGTGTAAGTGTGTGTTCTAAAGACAGTTTTTGAATGTGTGTGCGTGTGTAAATTGTATGAATGTCTGAGAGTGACAGCACACAAGACGAATGTCTGTGTGTGTGAACACTTGTGTGTATATGAGAGTCTGTGTAAGTGCGTTTGCTGGTGTGCTAGTGTGTGTGTAGGTGTCTGAGTGTGAGAAAATGAGAGTTTGTGAGTGTGTATTCGAGAATGTTGCAGCTTTTGTGGGATTGTGTTATTTTGCTTGAATGCGTGTGTTTGAGTGTCTGTGTGGTTGCTTTCACATGTGTGATGTTTGCTTGTGTGTGTGAGTGTGTGGGTCTGTGTGTGCGTCTGCTTGTGTGTGAGTGTGAGAGTGTGAGGGGAATGGGGTGAATTATGATGCAAGGGTGCCTAACATGTTTGGAAGCGAAATGGGCATTCTCTGAGATAACGGAAAGCGACAGAACATGGTGGGAGACTATATATAGGAGTGCAATGTTGTCGAATGGTTTGGAAAGTGCTGCAATGTGACGCAGTAGATGGTTCCTGTGTGTTTTGGAAGAGAACGGATCCTTCTTTGATGGAAAGAAACGCAGTAGAACGTGGTGGATTGTTGTAGAATGCAGTGGAATGTTGTGTAATGGAGAGCATTGTGATGAAGTGGAGAGAAAGTGAGTGGTTTGGACACGAGAGTAGCCTTCTTTCATGGAATGGAATGCAATACATGTTGATGGATTTTTGGGTACGATAGTAGAAAATTGTGGAATGGAGTGAAATGTAGTGCAATAGACGGTTGAGGACCTTGTTTTATGCGAACGGTTGTATGTGTGTGTGACTGTGCAGCTGTGTGCGTTTGTGTGAGTGATTGTCATAGAGAGTGTGAGTGTGGAAGAGAGCGTGTGCATGATTGTGAGGGAGGTGTTGTGTGAGTGCACATGTGTGTGAAAGGCTGAGTGTGAGTGTGTTTATGGGAGTGTGTGTGAGCATGCTTATGTGAGAGTGAATATGAGGGATTACATGTGCGTTTGTGAGTGTATGAGAATGTGTGGGTGTGTGTGATACTGTGAGCCTGTGTGAGTACATGTATGAGTGTGAGAAAATGTGTGAGAATGTGAGTGAGTACATGTGAGTCTGAGTGAGTATATGTCAGTGTGACAGTGACTATGTCAGGTGTGTAGGTCTGCACATGTGTTTGGATCTATGTACATGTGTGTGTTTGTTAGTTTGTGAGACTATAGGTGTCTGTGAGTGTGCGATTGTTGATATGTGATTGTGTGAGTCTGTGTGTGTCGGGCAGTGGGTGAGTTTGTGATAGTGTGAGAGGATTGCTTACTTTATTGTGTGTGCTTTGGTGAGCATATGTTTGTTGGTGTTTCTGTGAGCGTGTTTGTGAGAGCGGAGGTATGTGAGTGGAAGTGTGACTCTGAATGTGTGACTGTGTGTGTTTGTGATAGTATGAGTGCATGTGAATATATGTTAATATTTGAGTGTGCTTGTGTGTGTGTTTCAGTGGTCAGTAAGTATGTGTGTGTGTGTTTGTGAGTTTTTGTGAGTGTGTTTGTAGGTGTGGGAGTGTGGGAGAAGTGTTATTTTGTGACAGTGTGTGTTTGCTAATGTGTCTGAATGTCTGAATGATTGTGTGACTGTACGTGTTTGTGAGTGAGTGTGCGTGTGGTAGTGTGTGTGTACGAATGTGTGAGTGTGTCTGATTATGAGTATGAGTGTGTCAGAGTACCTGAGTGTGTGTTTAAATGTGATTGTGAGAGTGCTGGTGAGTGGGAGTGTGTGGGTGTGTATATGGCTGTGCTATTGTTTGAGAGAGTGTGTGATGGTATGTGAGGATGGGTGTGAGTTTGTCTATGTTTAGGTGTGAGAGTGTGTGTGAGTGTGTGTTAGTGTGTGATGCTGTGTGACATTATGTGTTTGTGTGAGTGTAGTTGTGTCAGAGAGGGTGTGCGAATATTCATTTTTGAATGTGTGAACGAGTGTGAGCCTTTGTGTGATGGTGTGTGTGAGTGAGTGTTTCTGTTTGCCATTATGTGTGTGATTGTGTGAATGAGTGTGACCAGTTAGAAATTTATCTGTGTGTGTACTTGTGTGAGTGTATATGACAGTGAGATTGTGAGCAGGTGTGAGTCTGTGAGTGTGTGTTTGTGTGTGTGAGAGTGTGTGTGATGGTGTGCTTGATGTGCGTCTGTGCATTTGTGTCTGCGTACATGTGAGTAATTTTGTGACAGTGTGTACAACTGTGTGTATTCTGGTGTGTGCCTGTGTGAGTGTGTGATTTTGTGTGGTTTTCAGTGAGTGAGCATGTGTTTGAGAGTGTCAGTGTGCAAGGGGCTGTGTGTGTTGTGTGAGAGTGTGAAAGGTGATAGTATGTGATTGTGTGTGAGTTAATATGAGCAGGTGTGTTTGAGTGTTTAAGTGAGTGTGTGTTTGTGATAGACTAGCATGAGTGGGTGTGTTACTCTGTGTGTATGAGTGACTGTGTGCTTCTGTTTACACGAGAGTGTGTGTGAGTGTGTGTTCGTGTTTGCAGGTGTGGAAGTGAGAGATAGACTGTGTGACTGTGTGAGTGTGTGTGATTGTGTGATTGTATGTGAATAGTTGTGAGGGTATGTATGCACGTGTGTGTGAATGTGAGTGTTTGAATGTGCACAAGTGCGTATGTGAGTGTGTTACTGTTCAGGTATGCATAAGGATGAATATATCAGTGAGTGTGAGTGTCTGTGGGACTTTGAGGGTGCGTGAGTGTGAGAGACAGTATGTCTGAGCATGTGTGTGTAAGTGTGTGCAAATGTGTGTTCTAAAGACTGTTTTTGAATGTGTGTGCGTGTGTAAATTGTATGAATGTGTGAGAGTGACAGCACAAAAGACGAATGTCTGTGTGTGTGAACATTTGTGTGTATATGAGAGTCTGTGTAAGTGCGTTTGCTGGTGTGCTAGTGTGTGTGTAGGTGTCTGAGTGTGAGAAAATGAGAGTTTGTGAGTGTGTATTCGAGAATGTTGCAGCTTTTGTGTGATTGTGTTATTTTGCTTGAATGCGTGTGTTTGAGTGTCTGTGTGGTTGCTTTCACATGTGTGATGTTTGCTTGTGTGTGTGAGTGTGTGGGTCTGTGTGTGCGTCTGCTTGTGTGTGAGTGTGAGAGTGTGAGGGGAATGGGGTGAATTATGATGCAAGGGTGCCTAACATGTTTGGAAGCGAAATGGGCATTCTCTGAGATAACGGAAAGCGACAGAACATGGTGGGAGACTATATATAGGAGTGCAATGTTGTCGAATGGTTTGGAAAGTGCTGCAATGTGACGCAGTAGATGGTTCCTGTGTGTTTTGGAAGAGAACGGATCCTTCTTTGATGGAAAGAAACGCAGTAGAACGTGGTGGATTGTTGTAGAATGCAGTGGAATGTTGTGTAATGGAGAGCATTGTGATGAAGTGGAGAGAAAGTGAGTGGTTTGGACACGAGAGTAGCCTTCTTTCATGGAATGGAATGCAATACATGTTGATGGATTTTTGGGTACGATAGTAGAAAATTGTGGAATGGAGTGAAATGTAGTGCAATAGACGGTTGAGGACCTTGTTTTATGCGAACGGTTGTATGTGTGTGTGACTGTGCAGCTGTGTGCGTTTGTGTGAGTGATTGTCATAGAGAGTGTGAGTGTGGAAGAGAGCGTGTGCATGATTGTGAGGGAGGTGTTGTGTGAGTGCACATGTGTGTGAAAGGCTGAGTGTGAGTGTGTTTATGGGAGTGTGTGTGAGCATGCTTATGTGAGAGTGAATATGAGGGATTACATGTGCGTTTGTGAGTGTATGAGAATGTGTGGGTGTGTGTGATACTGTGAGCCTGTGTGAGTACATGTATGAGTGTGAGAAAATGTGTGAGAATGTGAGTGAGTACATGTGAGTCTGAGTGAGGATATGTCAGTGTGACAGTGACTATGTCAGGTGTGTAGGTCTGCACATGTGTTTGGGTCTATGTACATGTGTGTGTTTGTTAGTTTGTGAGACTATAGGTGTCTGTGAGTGTGCGATTGTTGATATGTGATTGTGTGAGTCTGTGTGTGTCGGGCAGTGGGTGAGTTTGTGATAGTGTGAGAGGATAGCTTACTTTATTGTGTGTGCTTTGGTGAGCATATATTTGTTGGTGTTTCTGTGAGCGTGTTTGTGAGAGCGGAGGTATGTGAGTGGAAGTGTGACTCTGAATGTGTGACTGTGTGTGTTTGTGATAGTATGAGTGCATGTGAATATTTGTTAATATTTGAGTGTGCTTGTGTGTGTGTTTCAGTGGTCAGTAAGTATGTGTGTGTGTGTTTGTGAGTTTTTGTGAGTGTGTTTGTAGGTGTGGGAGTGTGGGAGAAGTGTTATTTTGTGACAGTGTGTGTTTGCCAATGTGTCTGAATGTCTGAATAATTGTGTGACTGTACGTGTTTGTGAGTGAGTGTGCGTGTGTAAGTGTGTGTGTACGAATGTGTGAGTGTGTCTGATTATGAGTATGAGTGTGTCAGAGTACCTGAGTGTGTGTTTAAATGTGATTGTGAGAGTGCTGGTGAGTGGGAGTGTGCGGGTGTGTATATGGCTGTGCTATTGTTTGAGAGAGTGTGTGATGGTATGTGAGGATGGGTGTGAGTTTGTCTATGTTTAGGTGTGAGAGTGTGTGTGAGTGTGTGTTAGTGTGTGATGCTGTGTGACATTATGTGTTTGTGTGAGTGTAGTTGTGTCAGAGAGGGTGTGCGAATATTCATTTTTAAATATGTGAACGAGTGTGAGCCTTTGTGTGATGGTGTGTGTGAGTGAGTGTTTCTGTTTGCCATTATGTGTGTGATTGTGTGAATGAGTGTGACCAGTTAGAAATTTATCTGTGTGTGTACTTGTGTGAGTGTATATGACAGTGAGATTGTGAGCAGGTGTGAGTCTGTGAGTGTGTGTTTGTGTGTGTGAGAGTGTGTGTGATGGTGTGTTTGATGTGCGTCTGTGCATTTGTGTCTGCGTACATGTGAGTAATTTTGTGACAGTGTGTACAACTGTGTGTATTCTGGTGTGTGCCTGTGTGAGTGTGTGATTTTGTGTGGTTTTCAGTGAGTGAGCATGTGTTTGAGAGTGTCAGTGTGCAAGGGGCTGTGTGTGTTGTGTGAGAGTGTGAAAGGTGATAGTATGTGATTGTGTGTGAGTTAATATGAGCAGGTGTGTTTGAGTGTTTAAGTGAGTGTGTGTTTGTGATAGACTAGCATGAGTGGGTGTGTTACTCTGTGTGTATGAGTGACTGTGTGCTTCTGTTTACACGAGAGTGTGTGTGAGTGTGTGTTCGTGTTTGCAGGTGTGGAAGTGAGAGATAGACTGTGTGACTGTGTGAGTGTGTGTGATTGTGTGATTGTATGTGAATAGTTGTGAGGGTATGTATGCACGTGTGTGTGAATGTGAGTGTTTGAATGTGCACAAGTGCGTATGTGAGTGTGTTACTGTTCAGGTATGCATAAGGATGAATATATCAGTGAGTGTGAGTGTCAGTGGGACTTTGAGGGTGCGTGAGTGTGAGAGACAGTATGTCTGAGCATGTGTGTGTAAGTGTGTGTTCTAAAGACAGTTTTTGAATGTGTGTGCGTGTGTAAATTGTATGAATGTCTGAGAGTGACAGCACACAAGACGAATGTCTGTGTGTGTGAACACTTGTGTGTATATGAGAGTCTGTGTAAGTGCGTTTGCTGGTGTGCTAGTGTGTGTGTAGGTGTCTGAGTGTGAGAAAATGAGAGTTTGTGAGTGTGTATTCGAGAATGTTGCAGCTTTTGTGGGATTGTGTTATTTTGCTTGAATGCGTGTGTTTGAGTGTCTGTGTGGTTGCTTTCACATGTGTGATGTTTGCTTGTGTGTGTGAGTGTGTGGGTCTGTGTGTGCGTCTGCTTGTGTGTCAGTGTGAGAGTGTGAGGGGAATGGGGTGAATTATGATGCAAGGGTGCCTAACATGTTTGGAAGCGAAATGGGCATTCTCTGAGATAACGGAAAGCGACAGAACATGGTGGGAGACTATATATAGGAGTGCAATGTTGTCGAATGGTTTGGAAAGTGCTGCAATGTGACGCAGTAGATGGTTCCTGTGTGTTTTGGAAGAGAACGGATCCTTCTTTGATGGAAAGAAACGCAGTAGAACGTGGTGGATTGTTGTAGAATGCAGTGGAATGTTGTGTAATGGAGAGCATTGTGATGAAGTGGAGAGAAAGTGAGTGGTTTGGACACGAGAGTAGCCTTCTTTCATGGAATGGAATGCAATACATGTTGATGGATTTTTGGGTACGATAGTAGAAAATTGTGGAATGGAGTGAAATGTAGTGCAATAGACGGTTGAGGACCTTGTTTTATGCGAACGGTTGTATGTGTGTGTGACTGTGCAGCTGTGTGCGTTTGTGTGAGTGATTGTCATAGAGAGTGTGAGTGTGGAAGAGAGCGTGTGCATGATTGTGAGGGAGGTGTTGTGTGAGTGCACATGTGTGTGAAAGGCTGAGTGTGAGTGTGTTTATGGGAGTGTGTGTGAGCATGCTTATGTGAGAGTGAATATGAGGGATTACATGTGCGTTTGTGAGTGTATGAGAATGTGTGGGTGTGTGTGATACTGTGAGCCTGTGTGAGTACATGTATGAGTGTGAGAAAATGTGTGAGAATGTGAGTGAGTACATGTGAGTCTGAGTGAGGATATGTCAGTGTGACAGTGACTATGTCAGGTGTGTAGGTCTGCACATGTGTTTGGGTCTATGTACATGTGTGTGTTTGTTAGTTTGTGAGACTATAGGTGTCTGTGAGTGTGCGATTGTTGATATGTGATTGTGTGAGTCTGTGTGTGTCGGGCAGTGGGTGAGTTTGTGATAGTGTGAGAGGATTGCTTACTTTATTGTGTGTGCTTTGGTGAGCATATATTTGTTGGTGTTTCTGTGAGCGTGTTTGTGAGAGCGGAGGTATGTGAGTGGAAGTGTGACTCTGAATGTGTGACTGTGTGTGTTTGTGATAGTATGAGTGCATGTGAATATTTGTTAATACTTGAGTGTGCTTGTGTGTGTGTTTCAGTGGTCAGTAAGTATGTGTGTGTGTGTTTGTGAGTTTTTGTGAGTGTGTTTGTAGGTGTGGGAGTGTGGGAGAAGTGTTATTTTGTGACAGTGTGTGTTTGCCAATGTGTCTGAATGTCTGAATAATTGTGTGACTGTACGTGTTTGTGAGTGAGTGTGCGTGTGTAAGTGTGTGTGTACGAATGTGTGAGTGTGTCTGATTATGAGTATGAGTGTGTCAGAGTACCTGAGTGTGTGTTTAAATGTGATTGTGAGAGTGCTGGTGAGTGGGAGTGTGCGGGTGTGTATATGGCTGTGCTATTGTTTGAGAGAGTGTGTGATGGTATGTGAGGATGGGTGTGAGTTTGTCTATGTTTAGGTGTGAGAGTGTGTGTGAGTGTGTGTTAGTGTGTGATGCTGTGTGACATTATGTGTTTGTGTGAGTGTAGTTGTGTCAGAGAGGGTGTGCGAATATTCATTTTTAAATATGTGAACGAGTGTGAGCCTTTGTGTGATGGTGTGTGTGAGTGAGTGTTTCTGTTTGCCATTATGTGTGTGATTGTGTGAATGAGTGTGACCAGTTAGAAATTTATCTGTGTGTGTACTTGTGTGAGTGTATATGACAGTGAGATTGTGAGCAGGTGTGAGTCTGTGAGTGTGTGTTTGTGTGTGTGAGAGTGTGTGTGATGGTGTGTTTGATGTGCGTCTGTGCATTTGTGTCTGCGTACATGTGAGTAATTTTGTGACAGTGTGTACAACTGTGTGTATTCTGGTGTGTGCCTGTGTGAGTGTGTGATTTTGTGTGGTTTTCAGTGAGTGAGCATGTGTTTGAGAGTGTCAGTGTGCAAGGGGCTGTGTGTGTTGTGTGAGAGTGTGAAAGGTGATAGTATGTGATTGTGTGTGAGTTAATATGAGCAGGTGTGTTTGAGTGTTTAAGTGAGTGTGTGTTTGTGATAGACTAGCATGAGTGGGTGTGTTACTCTGTGTGTATGAGTGACTGTGTGCTTCTGTTTACACGAGAGTGTGTGTGAGTGTGTGTTCGTGTTTGCAGGTGTGGAAGTGAGAGATAGACTGTGTGACTGTGTGAGTGTGTGTGATTGTGTGATTGTATGTGAATAGTTGTGAGGGTATGTATGCACGTGTGTGTGAATGTGAGTGTTTGAATGTGCACAAGTGCGTATGTGAGTGTGTTACTGTTCAGGTATGCATAAGGATGAATATATCAGTGAGTGTGAGTGTCAGTGGGACTTTGAGGGTGCGTGAGTGTGAGAGACAGTATGTCTGAGCATGTGTGTGTAAGTGTGTGTTCTAAAGACAGTTTTTGAATGTGTGTGCGTGTGTAAATTGTATGAATGTCTGAGAGTGACAGCACACAAGACGAATGTCTGTGTGTGTGAACACTTGTGTGTATATGAGAGTCTGTGTAAGTGCGTTTGCTGGTGTGCTAGTGTGTGTGTAGGTGTCTGAGTGTGAGAAAATGAGAGTTTGTGAGTGTGTATTCGAGAATGTTGCAGCTTTTGTGGGATTGTGTTATTTTGCTTGAATGCGTGTGTTTGAGTGTCTGTGTGGTTGCTTTCACATGTGTGATGTTTGCTTGTGTGTGTGAGTGTGTGGGTCTGTGTGTGCGTCTGCTTGTGTGTGAGTGTGAGAGTGTGAGGGGAATGGGGTGAATTATGATGCAAGGGTGCCTAACATGTTTGGAAGCGAAATGGGCATTCTCTGAGATAACGGAAAGCGACAGAACATGGTGGGAGACTATATATAGGAGTGCAATGTTGTCGAATGGTTTGGAAAGTGCTGCAATGTGACGCAGTAGATGGTTCCTGTGTGTTTTGGAAGAGAACGGATCCTTCTTTGATGGAAAGAAACGCAGTAGAACGTGGTGGATTGTTGTAGAATGCAGTGGAATGTTGTGTAATGGAGAGCATTGTGATGAAGTGGAGAGAAAGTGAGTGGTTTGGACACGAGAGTAGCCTTCTTTCATGGAATGGAATGCAATACATGTTGATGGATTTTTGGGTACGATAGTAGAAAATTGTGGAATGGAGTGAAATGTAGTGCAATAGACGGTTGAGGACCTTGTTTTATGCGAACGGTTGTATGTGTGTGTGACTGTGCAGCTGTGTGCGTTTGTGTGAGTGATTGTCATAGAGAGTGTGAGTGTGGAAGAGAGCGTGTGCATGATTGTGAGGGAGGTGTTGTGTGAGTGCACATGTGTGTGAAAGGCTGAGTGTGAGTGTGTTTATGGGAGTGTGTGTGAGCATGCTTATGTGAGAGTGAATATGAGGGATTACATGTGCGTTTGTGAGTGTATGAGAATGTGTGGGTGTGTGTGATACTGTGAGCCTGTGTGAGTACATGTATGAGTGTGAGAAAATGTGTGAGAATGTGAGTGAGTACATGTGAGTCTGAGTGAGGATATGTCAGTGTGACAGTGACTATGTCAGGTGTGTAGGTCTGCACATGTGTTTGGGTCTATGTACATGTGTGTGTTTGTTAGTTTGTGAGACTATAGGTGTCTGTGAGTGTGCGATTGTTGATATGTGATTGTGTGAGTCTGTGTGTGTCGGGCAGTGGGTGAGTTTGTGATAGTGTGAGAGGATTGCTTACTTTATTGTGTGTGCTTTGGTGAGCATATATTTGTTGGTGTTTCTGTGAGCGTGTTTGTGAGAGCGGAGGTATGTGAGTGGAAGTGTGACTCTGAATGTGTGACTGTGTGTGTTTGTGATAGTATGAGTGCATGTGAATATTTGTTAATATTTGAGTGTGCTTGTGGGTGTGTTTCAGTGGTCAGTAAGTATGTGTGTGTGTGTTTGTGAGTTTTTGTGAGTGTGTTTGTAGGTGTGGGAGTGTGGGAGAAGTGTTATTTTGTGACAGTGTGTGTTTGCCAATGTGTCTGAATGTCTGAATAATTGTGTGACTGTACGTGTTTGTGAGTGAGTGTGCGTGTGTAAGTGTGTGTGTACGAATGTGTGAGTGTGTCTGATTATGAGTATGAGTGTGTCAGAGTACCTGAGTGTGTGTTTAAATGTGATTGTGAGAGTGCTGGTGAGTGGGAGTGTGCGGGTGTGTATATGGCTGTGCTATTGTTTGAGAGAGTGTGTGATGGTATGTGAGGATGGGTGTGAGTTTGTCTATGTTTAGGTGTGAGAGTGTGTGTGAGTGTGTGTTAGTGTGTGATGCTGTGTGACATTATGTGTTTGTGTGAGTGTAGTTGTGTCAGAGAGGGTGTGCGAATATTCATTTTTGAATGTGTGAAAGAGTGTGAGCCTTTGTGTGATGGTGTGTGTGAGTGAGTGTTTCTGTTTGCCATTATATGTGTGATTGTGTGAATGAGTGTGACCAGTTAGAAATTTATCTGTGTGTGTACTTGTGTGAGTGTATATGACAGTGAGATTGTGAGCAGGTGTGAGTCTGTGAGTGTGTGTTTGTGTGTGTGAGAGTGTGTGTGATGGTGTGCTTGATGTGCGTCTGTGCATTTGTGTCTGCGTACATGTGAGTAATTTTGTGACAGTGTGTACAACTGTGTGTATTCTGGTGTGTGCCTGTGTGAGTGTGTGATTTTGTGTGGTTTTCAGTGAGTGAGCATGTGTTTGAGAGTGTGAGTGTCCAAGGGGCTGTGTGTGTTGTGTGAGAGTGTGAAAGGTGATAGTATGTGATTGTGTGTGAGTTAATATGAGCAGGTGTGTTTGAGTGTTTAAGTGAGTGTGTGTTTGTGATAGAGTAGCTTGAGTGTGTGTGTTACACTGTGTGTATGAGTGACTGTGTGCTTCTGTTTACACGAGAGTGTGTGTGAGTGTGTGTTCGTGTTTGCAGGTGTGGAAGTGAGAGATAGACTGTGTGACTGTGTGAGTGTGTGTGATTGTGTGATTGTATGTGAATAGTTGTGAGGGTATGTATGCACGTGTGTGTGAATGTGAGTGTTTGAATGTGCACAAGTGCGTATGTGAGTGTGTTACTGTTCAGGTATGCATAAGGATGAATATATCAGTGAGTGTGAGTGTCAGTGGGACTTTGAGGGTGCGTGAGTGTGAGAGACAGTATGTCTGAGCATGTGTGTGTAAGTGTGTGTTCTAAAGACAGTTTTTGAATGTGTGTGCGTGTGTAAATTGTATGAATGTCTGAGAGTGACAGCACAAAAGACGAATGTCTGTGTGTGTGAACACTTGTGTGTATATGAGAGTCTGTGTAAGTGCGTTTGCTGGAGTGCTAGTGTGTGTGTAGGTGTCTGAGTGTGAGAAAATGAGAGTATGTGAGTGTGTATTCGAGAATGTTGCAGCTTTTGTGTGATTGTGTTATTTTGCTTGAATGCGTGTGTTTGAGTGTCTGTGTGGTTGCTTTCACATGTGTGATGTTTGCTTGTGTGTGTGAGTGTGAGAGTGTGAGGGGAATGGGGTGAATTATGATGCAAGGGTGCCTAACATGTTTGGAAGCGAAATGGGCATTCTCTGAGATAACGGAAAGCGACAGAACATGGTGGGAGACTATATATAGGAGTGCAATGTTGTCGAATGGTTTGGAAAGTGCTGCAATGTGACGCAGTAGATGGTTCCTGTGTGTTTTGGAAGAGAACGGATCCTTCTTTGATGGAAAGAAACGCAGTAGAACGTGGTGGATTGTTGTAGAATGCAGTGGAATGTTGTGTAATGGAGAGCATTGTGATGAAGTGGAGAGAAAGTGAGTGGTTTGGACACGAGAGTAGCCTTCTTTCATGGAATGGAATGCAATACATGTTGATGGATTTTTGGGTACGATAGTAGAAAATTGTGGAATGGAGTGAAATGTAGTGCAATAGACGGTTGAGGACCTTGTTTTATGCGAACGGTTGTATGTGTGTGTGACTGTGCAGCTGTGTGCGTTTGTGTGAGTGATTGTCATAGAGAGTGTGAGTGTGGAAGAGAGCGTGTGCATGATTGTGAGGGAGGTGTTGTGTGAGTGCACATGTGTGTGAAAGGCTGAGTGTGAGTGTGTTTATGGGAGTGTGTGTGAGCATGCTTATGTGAGAGTGAATATGAGGGATTACATGTGCGTTTGTGAGTGTATGAGAATGTGTGGGTGTGTGTGATACTGTGAGCCTGTGTGAGTACATGTATGAGTGTGAGAAAATGTGTGAGAATGTGAGTGAGTACATGTGAGTCTGAGTGAGGATATGTCAGTGTGACAGTGACTATGTCAGGTGTGTAGGTCTGCACATGTGTTTGGGTCTATGTACATGTGTGTGTTTGTTAGTTTGTGAGACTATAGGTGTCTGTGAGTGTGCGATTGTTGTTATGTGATTGTGTGAGTCTGTGTGTGTCGGGCAGTGGGTGAGTTTGTGATAGTGTGAGAGGATTGCTTACTTTATTGTGTGTGCTTTGGTGAGCATATATTTGTTGGTGTTTCTGTGAGCGTGTTTGTGAGAGCGGAGGTATGTGAGTGGAAGTGTGACTCTGAATGTGTGACTGTGTGTGTTTGTGATAGTATGAGTGCATGTGAATATTTGTTAATATTTGAGTGTGCTTGTGGGTGTGTTTCAGTGGTCAGTAAGTATGTGTGTGTGTGTTTGTGAGTTTTTGTGAGTGTGTTTGTAGGTGTGGGAGTGTGGGAGAAGTGTTATTTTGTGACAGTGTGTGTTTGCCAATGTGTCTGAATGTCTGAATAATTGTGTGACTGTACGTGTTTGTGAGTGAGTGTGCGTGTGTAAGTGTGTGTGTACGAATGTGTGAGTGTGTCTGATTATGAGTATGAGTGTGTCAGAGTACCTGAGTGTGTGTTTAAATGTGATTGTGAGAGTGCTGGTGAGTGGGTGTGTGCGGGTGTGTATATGGCTGTGCTATTGTTTGAGAGAGTGTGTGATGGTATGTGAGGATGGGTGTGAGTTTGTCTATGTTTAGGTGTGAGAGTGTGTGTGAGTGTGTGTTAGTGTGTGATGCTGTGTGACATTATGTGTTTGTGTGAGTGTAGTTGTGTCAGAGAGGGTGTGCGAATATTCATTTTTGAATGTGTGAACGAGTGTGAGCCTTTGTGTGATGGTGTGTGTGAGTGAGTGTTTCTGTTTGCCATTATATGTGTGATTGTGTGAATGAGTGTGACCAGTTAGAAATTTATCTGTGTGTGTACTTGTGTGAGTGTATATGACAGTGAGATTGTGAGCAGGTGTGAGTCTGTGAGTGTGTGTTTGTGTGTGTGAGAGTGTGTGTGATGGTGTGCTTGATGTGCGTCTGTGCATTTGTGTCTGCGTACATGTGAGTAATTTTGTGACAGTGTGTACAACTGTGTGTATTCTGGTGTGTGCCTGTGTGAGTGTGTGATTTTGTGTGGTTTTCAGTGAGTGAGCATGTGTTTGAGAGTGTGAGTGTCCAAGGGGCTGTGTGTGTTGTGTGAGAGTGTGAAAGGTGATAGTATGTGATTGTGTGTGAGTTAATATGAGCAGGTGTGTTTGAGTGTTTAAGTGAGTGTGTGTTTGTGATAGAGTAGCTTGAGTGTGTGTGTTACACTGTGTGTATGAGTGACTGTGTGCTTCTGTTTACACGAGAGTGTGTGTGAGTGTGTGTTCGTGTTTGCAGGTGTGGAAGTGAGAGATAGACTGTGTGACTGTGTGAGTGTGTGTGATTGTGTGATTGTATGTGAATAGTTGTGAGGGTATGTATGCACGTGTGTGTGAATGTGAGTGTTTGAATGTGCACAAGTGCGTATGTGAGTGTGTTACTGTTCAGGTATGCATAAGGATGAATATATCAGTGAGTGTGAGTGTCAGTGGGACTTTGAGGGTGCGTGAGTGTGAGAGACAGTATGTCTGAGCATGTGTGTGTAAGTGTGTGTTCTAAAGACAGTTTTTGAATGTGTGTGCGTGTGTAAATTGTATGAATGTCTGAGAGTGACAGCACACAAGACGAATGTCTGTGTGTGTGAACACTTGTGTGTATATGAGAGTCTGTGTAAGTGCGTTTGCTGGAGTGCTAGTGTGTGTGTAGGTGTCTGAGTGTGAGAAAATGAGAGTTTGTGAGTGTGTATTCGAGAATGTTGCAGCTTTTGTGTGATTGTGTTATTTTGCTTGAATGCGTGTGTTTGAGTGTCTGTGTGGTTGCTTTCACATGTGTGATGTTTGCTTGTGTGTGTGAGTGTGTGGGTCTGTGTGTGCGTCTGCTTGTGTGTCAGTGTGAGAGTGTGAGGGGAATGGGGTGAATTATGATGCAAGGGTGCCTAACATGTTTGGAAGTGAAATGGGCATTCTCTGAGATAACGGAAAGCGACAGAACATGGTGGGAGACTATATATAGGAGTGCAATGTTGTCGAATGGTTTGGAAAGTGCTGCAATGTGACGCAGTAGATGGTTCCTGTGTGTTTTGGAAGAGAACGGATCCTTCTTTGATGGAAAGAAACGCAGTAGAACGTGGTGGATTGTTGTAGAATGCAGTGGAATGTTGTGTAATGGAGAGCATTGTGATGAAGTGGAGAGAAAGTGAGTGGTTTGGACACGAGAGTAGCCTTCTTTCATGGAATGGAATGCAATACATGTTGATGGATTTTTGGGTACGATAGTAGAAAATTGTGGAATGGAGTGAAATGTAGTGCAATAGACGGTTGAGGACCTTGTTTTATGCGAACGGTTGTATGTGTGTGTGACTGTGCAGCTGTGTGCGTTTGTGTGAGTGATTGTCATAGAGAGTGTGAGTGTGGAAGAGAGCGTGTGCATGATTGTGAGGGAGGTGTTGTGTGAGTGCACATGTGTGTGAAAGGCTGAGTGTGAGTGTGTTTATGGGAGTGTGTGTGAGCATGCTTATGTGAGAGTGAATATGAGGGATTACATGTGCGTTTGTGAGTGTATGAGAATGTGTGGGTGTGTGTGATACTGTGAGCCTGTGTGAGTACATGTATGAGTGTGAGAAAATGTGTGAGAATGTGAGTGAGTACATGTGAGTCTGAGTGAGGATATGTCAGTGTGACAGTGACTATGTCAGGTGTGTAGGTCTGCACATGTGTTTGGGTCTATGTACATGTGTGTGTTTGTTAGTTTGTGAGACTATAGGTGTCTGTGAGTGTGCGATTGTTGATATGTGATTGTGTGAGTCTGTGTGTGTCGGGCAGTGGGTGAGTTTGTGATAGTGTGAGAGGATAGCTTACTTTATTGTGTGTGCTTTGGTGAGCATATATTTGTTGGTGTTTCTGTGAGCGTGTTTGTGAGAGCGGAGGTATGTGAGTGGAAGTGTGACTCTGAATGTGTGACTGTGTGTGTTTGTGATAGTATGAGTGCATGTGAATATTTGTTAATATTTGAGTGTGCTTGTGTGTGTGTTTCAGTGGTCAGTAAGTATGTGTGTGTGTGTTTGTGAGTTTTTGTGAGTGTGTTTGTAGGTGTGGGAGTGTGGGAGAAGTGTTATTTTGTGACAGTGTGTGTTTGCCAATGTGTCTGAATGTCTGAATAATTGTGTGACTGTACGTGTTTGTGAGTGAGTGTGCGTGTGTAAGTGTGTGTGTACGAATGTGTGAGTGTGTCTGATTATGAGTATGAGTGTGTCCGAGTACCTGAGTGTGTGTTTAAATGTGATTGTGAGAGTGCTGGTGAGTGGGAGTGTGCGGGTGTGTATATGGCTGTGCTATTGTTTGAGAGAGTGTGTGATGGTATGTGAGGATGGGTGTGAGTTTGTCTATGTTTAGGTGTGAGAGTGTGTGTGAGTGTGTGTTAGTGTGTGATGCTGTGTGACATTATGTGTTTGTGTGAGTGTAGTTGTGTCAGAGAGGGTGTGCGAATATTCATTTTTAAATGTGTGAACGAGTGTGAGCCTTTGTGTGATGGTGTGTGTGAGTGAGTGTTTCTGTTTGCCATTATGTGTGTGATTGTGTGAATGAGTGTGACCAGTTAGAAATTTATCTGTGTGTGTACTTGTGTGAGTGTATATGACAGTGAGATTGTGAGCAGGTGTGAGTCTGTGAGTGTGTGTTTGTGTGTGTGAGAGTGTGTGTGATGGTGTGCTTGATGTGCGTCTGTGCATTTGTGTCTGCGTACATGTGAGTAATTTTGTGACAGTGTGTACAACTGTGTGTATTCTGGTGTGTGCCTGTGTGAGTGTGTGATTTTGTGTGGTTTTCAGTGAGTGAGCATGTGTTTGAGAGTGTGAGTGCCCAAGGGGCTGTGTGTGTTGTGTGAGAGTGTGAAAGGTGATAGTATGTGATTGTGTGTGAGTTAATATGAGCAGGTGTGTTTGAGTGTTTAAGTGAGTGTGTGTTTGTGATAGAGTAGCTTGAGTGTGTGTGTTACACTGTGTGTATGAGTGACTGTGTGCTTCTGTTTACACGAGAGTGTGTGTGAGTGTGTGTTCGTGTTTGCAGGTGTGGAAGTGAGAGATAGACTGTGTGACTGTGTGAGTGTGTGTGATTGTGTGATTGTATGTGAATAGTTGTGAGGGTATGTATGCACGTGTGTGTGAATGTGAGTGTTTGAATGTGCACAAGTGCGTATGTGAGTGTGTTACTGTTCAGGTATGCATAAGGATGAATATATCAGTGAGTGTGAGTGTCAGTGGGACTTTGAGGGTGCGTGAGTGTGAGAGACAGTATGTCTGAGCATGTGTGTGTAAGTGTGTGTTCTAAAGACAGTTTTTGAATGTGTGTGCGTGTGTAAATTGTATGAATGTCTGAGAGTGACAGCACACAAGACGAATGTCTGTGTGTGTGAACACTTGTGTGTATATGAGAGTCTGTGTAAGTGCGTTTGCTGGTGTGCTAGTGTGTGTGTAGGTGTCTGAGTGTGAGAAAATGAGAGTTTGTGAGTGTGTATTCGAGAATGTTGCAGCTTTTGTGGGATTGTGTTATTTTGCTTGAATGCGTGTGTTTGAGTGTCTGTGTGGTTGCTTTCACATGTGTGATGTTTGCTTGTGTGTGTGAGTGTGTGGGTCTGTGTGTGCGTCTGCTTGTGTGTCAGTGTGAGAGTGTGAGGGGAATGGGGTGAATTATGATGCAAGGGTGCCTAACATGTTTGGAAGCGAAATGGGCATTCTCTGAGATAACGGAAAGCGACAGAACATGGTGGGAGACTATATATAGGAGTGCAATGTTGTCGAATGGTTTGGAAAGTGCTGCAATGTGACGCAGTAGATGGTTCCTGTGTGTTTTGGAAGAGAACGGATCCTTCTTTGATGGAAAGAAACGCAGTAGAACGTGGTGGATTGTTGTAGAATGCAGTGGAATGTTGTGTAATGGAGAGCATTGTGATGAAGTGGAGAGAAAGTGAGTGGTTTGGACACGAGAGTAGCCTTCTTTCATGGAATGGAATGCAATACATGTTGATGGATTTTTGGGTACGATAGTAGAAAATTGTGGAATGGAGTGAAATGTAGTGCAATAGACGGTTGAGGACCTTGTTTTATGCGAACGGTTGTATGTGTGTGTGACTGTGCAGCTGTGTGCGTTTGTGTGAGTGATTGTCATAGAGAGTGTGAGTGTGGAAGAGAGCGTGTGCATGATTGTGAGGGAGGTGTTGTGTGAGTGCACATGTGTGTGAAAGGCTGAGTGTGAGTGTGTTTATGGGAGTGTGTGTGAGCATGCTTATGTGAGAGTGAATATGAGGGATTACATGTGCGTTTGTGAGTGTATGAGAATGTGTGGGTGTGTGTGATACTGTGAGCCTGTGTGAGTACATGTATGAGTGTGAGAAAATGTGTGAGAATGTGAGTGAGTACATGTGAGTCTGAGTGAGGATATGTCAGTGTGACAGTGACTATGTCAGGTGTGTAGGTCTGCACATGTGTTTGGGTCTATGTACATGTGTGTGTTTGTTAGTTTGTGAGACTATAGGTGTCTGTGAGTGTGCGATTGTTGATATGTGATTGTGTGAGTCTGTGTGTGTCGGGCAGTGGGTGAGTTTGTGATAGTGTGAGAGGATAGCTTACTTTATTGTGTGTGCTTTGGTGAGCATATATTTGTTGGTGTTTCTGTGAGCGTGTTTGTGAGAGCGGAGGTATGTGAGTGGAAGTGTGACTCTGAATGTGTGACTGTGTGTGTTTGTGATAGTATGAGTGCATGTGAATATTTGTTAATATTTGAGTGTGCTTGTGTGTGTGTTTCAGTGGTCAGTAAGTATGTGTGTGTGTGTTTGTGAGTTTTTGTGAGTGTGTTTGTAGGTGTGGGAGTGTGGGAGAAGTGTTATTTTGTGACAGTGTGTGTTTGCTAATGTGTCTGAATGTCTGAATAATTGTGTGACTGTACGTGTTTGTGAGTGTGTGTGCGTGTGTTAGTGTGTGTGTACGAATGTGTGAGTGTGTCTGATTATGAGCATGAGTGTGTCAGAGTACCTGAGTGTGTATTTAAATGTGATTGTGAGAGTGCTGGTGAGTGGGAGTGTGCGGGTGTGTATATGGCTGTGCTACTGTTTGAGAGAGTGTGTGATGGTATGTGAGGATGGGTATGAGTTTGTCTATGTTTAGGTGTGAGAGTGTGTGTGAGTGTGTGTTAGTGTGTGATGCTGTGTGACATTATGTGTTTGTGTGAGTGTAGTTGTGTCAGAGAGGGTGTGCGAATATTCATTTTTGAATGTGTGAACGAGTGTGAGCCTTTGTGTGATGGTGTGTGTGAGTGAGTGTTTCTGTTTGCCATTATATGTGTGATTGTGTGAATGAGTGTGACCAGTTAGAAATTTATCTGTGTGCGTACTTGTGTGAGTGTATATGACAGTGAGATTGTGAGCAGGTGTGAGTCTGTGGGTGTGTGTTTGTGTGTGTGAGAGTGTGTGTGATGGTGTGTTTGATGTGCGTCTGTGCATTTGTGTCTGCGTACATGTGAGTAATTTTGTGACAGTGTGTACAACTGTGTGTATTCTGGTGTGTGCCTGTGTGAGTGTGTGATTTTGTGTGGTTTTCAGTGAGTGAGCATGTGTTTGAGAGTGTAAGTGCTCAAGGGGCTGTGTGTGTTGTGTGAGAGTGTGAAAGGTGATAGTATGTGATTGTGTGTGAGTTAATATGAGCAGGTGTGTTTGAGTGTTTAAGTGAGTGTGTGTTTGTGGTAGAGTAGCTTGAGTGTGTGTGTTACACTGTGTGTATGAGTGACTGTGTGCTTCTGTTTACACGAGAGTGTATGTGAGTGTGTGTGAGTGTTTGCAGGTGTGGAAGTGAGAGATAGACTGTGTGACTGTGTGAGTGTGTGTGATTGTGTGATTGTATGTGAATAGTTGTGAGGGTATGTATGCACGTGTGTGTGAATGTGAGTGTTTGAATGTGCACAAGTGCGTATGTGAGTGTGTTACTGTTCAGGTATGCATAAGGATGAATATATCAGTGAGTGTGAGTGTCAGTGGGACTTTGAGTGTGCGTGAGTGTGAGAGACAGTATGTCTGAGCATGTGTGTGTAAGTGTGTGTTCTAAAGACTGTTTTTGAATGTGTGTGCGTGTGTAAATTGTATGAATGTGTGAGAGTGACAGCACAAAAGACGAATGTCTGTGTGTGTGAACATTTGTGTGTATATGAGAGTCTGTGTAAGTGCGTTTGCTGGTGTGCTAGTGTGTGTGTAGGTGTCTGAGTGTGAGAAAATGAGAGTTTGTGAGTGTGTATTCGAGAATGTTGCAGCTTTTGTGGGATTGTGTTATTTTGCTTGAATGCGTGTGTTTGAGTGTCTATGTGGTTGCTTTCACATGTGTGATGTTTGCTTGTGTGTGTGAGTGTGTGGGTCTGTGTGTGCGTCTGCTTGTGTGTCAGTGTGAGAGTGTGAGGGGAATGGGGTGAATTATGATGCAAGGGTGCCTAACATGTTTGGAAGCGAAATGGGCATTCTCTGAGATAACGGAAAGCGACAGAACATGGTGGGAGACTATATATAGGAGTGCAATGTTGTCGAATGGTTTGGAAAGTGCTGCAATGTGACGCAGTAGATGGTTCCTGTGTGTTTTGGAAGAGAACGGATCCTTCTTTGATGGAAAGAAACGCAGTAGAACGTGGTGGATTGTTGTAGAATGCAGTGGAATGTTGTGTAATGGAGAGCATTGTGATGAAGTGGAGAGAAAGTGAGTGGTTTGGACACGAGAGTAGCCTTCTTTCATGGAATGGAATGCAATACATGTTGATGGATTTTTGGGTACGATAGTAGAAAATTGTGGAATGGAGTGAAATGTAGTGCAATAGACGGTTGAGGACCTTGTTTTATGCGAACGGTTGTATGTGTGTGTGACTGTGCAGCTGTGTGCGTTTGTGTGAGTGATTGTCATAGAGAGTGTGAGTGTGGAAGAGAGCGTGTGCATGATTGTGAGGGAGGTGTTGTGTGAGTGCACATGTGTGTGAAAGGCTGAGTGTGAGTGTGTTTATGGGAGTGTGTGTGAGCATGCTTATGTGAGAGTGAATATGAGGGATTACATGTGCGTTTGTGAGTGTATGAGAATGTGTGGGTGTGTGTGATACTGTGAGCCTGTGTGAGTACATGTATGAGTGTGAGAAAATGTGTGAGAATGTGAGTGAGTACATGTGAGTCTGAGTGAGGATATGTCAGTGTGACAGTGACTATGTCAGGTGTGTAGGTCTGCACATGTGTTTGGGTCTATGTACATGTGTGTGTTTGTTAGTTTGTGAGACTATAGGTGTCTGTGAGTGTGCGATTGTTGATATGTGATTGTGTGAGTCTGTGTGTGTCGGGCAGTGGGTGAGTTTGTGATAGTGTGAGAGGATAGCTTACTTTATTGTGTGTGCTTTGGTGAGCATATATTTGTTGGTGTTTCTGTGAGCGTGTTTGTGAGAGCGGAGGTATGTGAGTGGAAGTGTGACTCTGAATGTGTGACTGTGTGTGTTTGTGATAGTATGAGTGCATGTGAATATTTGTTAATATTTGAGTGTGCTTGTGTGTGTGTTTCAGTGGTCAGTAAGTATGTGTGTGTGTGTTTGTGAGTTTTTGTGAGTGTGTTTGTAGGTGTGGGAGTGTGGGAGAAGTGTTATTTTGTGACAGTGTGTGTTTGCTAATGTGTCTGAATGTCTGAATAATTGTGTGACTGTACGTGTTTGTGAGTGTGTGTGCGTGTGGTAGTGTGTGTGTACGAATGTGTGAGTGTGTCTGATTATGAGCATGAGTGTGTCAGAGTACCTGAGTGTGTATTTAAATGTGATTGTGAGAGTGCTGGTGAGTGGGAGTGTGCGGGTGTGTATATGGCTGTGCTACTGTTTGAGAGATTGTGTGATGGTATGTGAGGATGGGTATGAGTTTGTCTATGTTTAGGTGTGAGAGTGTGTGTGAGTGTGTGTTAGTGTGTGATGCTGTGTGACATTATGTGTTTGTGTGAGTGTAGTTGTGTCAGAGAGGGTGTGCGAATATTCATTTTTGAATGTGTGAACGAGTGTGAGCCTTTGTGTGATGGTGTGTGTGAGTGAGTGTTTCTGTTTGCCATTATATGTGTGATTGTGTGAATGAGTGTGACCAGTTAGAAATTTATCTGTGTGCGTACTTGTGTGAGTGTATATGACAGTGAGATTGTGAGCAGG
Source organism: Manis pentadactyla (assembly GCF_030020395.1). NCBI lineage: Eukaryota > Metazoa > Chordata > Mammalia > Pholidota > Manidae > Manis > Manis pentadactyla. Next base: position 1,242,876 of record NW_026644599.1, on the reverse strand, counting down.
TGTGAGTCTGTGGGTGTGTGTTTGTGTGTGTGAGAGTGTGTGTGATGGTGTGTTTGATGTGCGTCTGTGCATTTGTGTCTGCGTACATGTGAGTAATTTTGTGACAGTGTGTACAACTGTGTGTATTCTGGTGTGTGCCTGTGTGAGTGTGTGATTTTGTGTGGTTTTCAGTGAGTGAGCATGTGTTTGAGAGTGTAAGTGCTCAAGGGGCTGTGTGTGTTGTGTGAGAGTGTGAAAGGTGATAGTATGTGATTGTGTGTGAGTTAATATGAGCAGGTGTGTTTGAGTGTTTAAGTGAGTGTGTGTTTGTGGTAGAGTAGCTTGAGTGTGTGTGTTACACTGTGTGTATGAGTGACTGTGTGCTTCTGTTTACACGAGAGTGTATGTGAGTGTGTGTGAGTGTTTGCAGGTGTGGAAGTGAGAGATAGACTGTGTGACTGTGTGAGTGTGTGTGATTGTGTGATTGTATGTGAATAGTTGTGAGGGTATGTATGCACGTGTGTGTGAATGTGAGTGTTTGAATGTGCACAAGTGCGTATGTGAGTGTGTTACTGTTCAGGTATGCATAAGGATGAATATATCAGTGAGTGTGAGTGTCAGTGGGACTTTGAGTGTGCGTGAGTGTGAGAGACAGTATGTCTGAGCATGTGTGTGTAAGTGTGTGTTCTAAAGACTGTTTTTGAATGTGTGTGCGTGTGTAAATTGTATGAATGTGTGAGAGTGACAGCACAAAAGACGAATGTCTGTGTGTGTGAACATTTGTGTGTATATGAGAGTCTGTGTAAGTGCGTTTGCTGGTGTGCTAGTGTGTGTGTAGGTGTCTGAGTGTGAGAAAATGAGAGTTTGTGAGTGTGTATTCGAGAATGTTGCAGCTTTTGTGGGATTGTGTTATTTTGCTTGAATGCGTGTGTTTGAGTGTCTATGTGGTTGCTTTCACATGTGTGATGTTTGCTTGTGTGTGTGAGTGTGTGGGTCTGTGTGTGCGTCTGCTTGTGTGTCAGTGTGAGAGTGTGAGGGGAATGGGGTGAATTATGATGCAAGGGTGCCTAACATGTTTGGAAGCGAAATGGGCATTCTCTGAGATAACGGAAAGCGACAGAACATGGTGGGAGACTATATATAGGAGTGCAATGTTGTCGAATGGTTTGGAAAGTGCTGCAATGTGACGCAGTAGATGGTTCCTGTGTGTTTTGGAAGAGAACGGATCCTTCTTTGATGGAAAGAAACGCAGTAGAACGTGGTGGATTGTTGTAGAATGCAGTGGAATGTTGTGTAATGGAGAGCATTGTGATGAAGTGGAGAGAAAGTGAGTGGTTTGGACACGAGAGTAGCCTTCTTTCATGGAATGGAATGCAATACATGTTGATGGATTTTTGGGTACGATAGTAGAAAATTGTGGAATGGAGTGAAATGTAGTGCAATAGACGGTTGAGGACCTTGTTTTATGCGAACGGTTGTATGTGTGTGTGACTGTGCAGCTGTGTGCGTTTGTGTGAGTGATTGTCATAGAGAGTGTGAGTGTGGAAGAGAGCGTGTGCATGATTGTGAGGGAGGTGTTGTGTGAGTGCACATGTGTGTGAAAGGCTGAGTGTGAGTGTGTTTATGGGAGTGTGTGTGAGCATGCTTATGTGAGAGTGAATATGAGGGATTACATGTGCGTTTGTGAGTGTATGAGAATGTGTGGGTGTGTGTGATACTGTGAGCCTGTGTGAGTACATGTATGAGTGTGAGAAAATGTGTGAGAATGTGAGTGAGTACATGTGAGTCTGAGTGAGGATATGTCAGTGTGACAGTGACTATGTCAGGTGTGTAGGTCTGCACATGTGTTTGGGTCTATGTACATGTGTGTGTTTGTTAGTTTGTGAGACTATAGGTGTCTGTGAGTGTGCGATTGTTGATATGTGATTGTGTGAGTCTGTGTGTGTCGGGCAGTGGGTGAGTTTGTGATAGTGTGAGAGGATAGCTTACTTTATTGTGTGTGCTTTGGTGAGCATATATTTGTTGGTGTTTCTGTGAGCGTGTTTGTGAGAGCGGAGGTATGTGAGTGGAAGTGTGACTCTGAATGTGTGACTGTGTGTGTTTGTGATAGTATGAGTGCATGTGAATATTTGTTAATATTTGAGTGTGCTTGTGTGTGTGTTTCAGTGGTCAGTAAGTATGTGTGTGTGTGTTTGTGAGTTTTTGTGAGTGTGTTTGTAGGTGTGGGAGTGTGGGAGAAGTGTTATTTTGTGACAGTGTGTGTTTGCTAATGTGTCTGAATGTCTGAATAATTGTGTGACTGTACGTGTTTGTGAGTGTGTGTGCGTGTGGTAGTGTGTGTGTACGAATGTGTGAGTGTGTCTGATTATGAGCATGAGTGTGTCAGAGTACCTGAGTGTGTATTTAAATGTGATTGTGAGAGTGCTGGTGAGTGGGAGTGTGCGGGTGTGTATATGGCTGTGCTACTGTTTGAGAGATTGTGTGATGGTATGTGAGGATGGGTATGAGTTTGTCTATGTTTAGGTGTGAGAGTGTGTGTGAGTGTGTGTTAGTGTGTGATGCTGTGTGACATTATGTGTTTGTGTGAGTGTAGTTGTGTCAGAGAGGGTGTGCGAATATTCATTTTTGAATGTGTGAACGAGTGTGAGCCTTTGTGTGATGGTGTGTGTGAGTGAGTGTTTCTGTTTGCCATTATATGTGTGATTGTGTGAATGAGTGTGACCAGTTAGAAATTTATCTGTGTGCGTACTTGTGTGAGTGTATATGACAGTGAGATTGTGAGCAGGTGTGAGTCTGTGGGTGTGTGTTTGTGTGTGTGAGAGTGTGTGTGATGGTGTGTTTGATGTGCGTCTGTGCATTTGTGTCTGCGTACATGTGAGTAATTTTGTGACAGTGTGTACAACTGTGTGTATTCTGGTGTGTGCCTGTGTGAGTGTGTGATTTTGTGTGGTTTTCAGTGAGTGAGCATGTGTTTGAGAGTGTAAGTGCTCAAGGGGCTGTGTGTGTTGTGTGAGAGTGTGAAAGGTGATAGTATGTGATTGTGTGTGAGTTAATATGAGCAGGTGTGTTTGAGTGTTTAAGTGAGTGTGTGTTTGTGGTAGAGTAGCTTGAGTGTGTGTGTTACACTGTGTGTATGAGTGACTGTGTGCTTCTGTTTACACGAGAGTGTATGTGAGTGTGTGTGAGTGTTTGCAGGTGTGGAAGTGAGAGATAGACTGTGTGACTGTGTGAGTGTGTGTGATTGTGTGATTGTATGTGAATAGTTGTGAGGGTATGTATGCACGTGTGTGTGAATGTGAGTGTTTGAATGTGCACAAGTGCGTATGTGAGTGTGTTACTGTTCAGGTATGCATAAGGATGAATATATCAGTGAGTGTGAGTGTCAGTGGGACTTTGAGTGTGCGTGAGTGTGAGAGACAGTATGTCTGAGCATGTGTGTGTAAGTGTGTGTTCTAAAGACTGTTTTTGAATGTGTGTGCGTGTGTAAATTGTATGAATGTGTGAGAGTGACAGCACAAAAGACGAATGTCTGTGTGTGTGAACATTTGTGTGTATATGAGAGTCTGTGTAAGTGCGTTTGCTGGTGTGCTAGTGTGTGTGTAGGTGTCTGAGTGTGAGAAAATGAGAGTTTGTGAGTGTGTATTCGAGAATGTTGCAGCTTTTGTGGGATTGTGTTATTTTGCTTGAATGCGTGTGTTTGAGTGTCTATGTGGTTGCTTTCACATGTGTGATGTTTGCTTGTGTGTGTGAGTGTGTGGGTCTGTGTGTGCGTCTGCTTGTGTGTGAGTGTGAGAGTGTGAGGGGAATGGGGTGAATTATGATGCAAGGGTGCCTAACATGTTTGGAAGCGAAATGGGCATTCTCTGAGATAACGGAAAGCGACAGAACATGGTGGGAGACTATATATAGGAGTGCAATGTTGTCGAATGGTTTGGAAAGTGCTGCAATGTGACGCAGTAGATGGTTCCTGTGTGTTTTGGAAGAGAACGGATCCTTCTTTGATGGAAAGAAACGCAGTAGAACGTGGTGGATTGTTGTAGAATGCAGTGGAATGTTGTGTAATGGAGAGCATTGTGATGAAGTGGAGAGAAAGTGAGTGGTTTGGACACGAGAGTAGCCTTCTTTCATGGAATGGAATGCAATACATGTTGATGGATTTTTGGGTACGATAGTAGAAAATTGTGGAATGGAGTGAAATGTAGTGCAATAGACGGTTGAGGACCTTGTTTTATGCGAACGGTTTTATGTGTGTGTGACTGTGCAGCTGTGTGCGTTTGTGTGAGTGATTGTCATAGAGAGTGTGAGTGTGGAAGAGAGCGTGTGCATGATTGTGAGGGAGGTGTTGTGTGAGTGCACATGTGTGTGAAAGGCTGAGTGTGAGTGTGTTTATGGGAGTGTGTGTGAGCATGCTTATGTGAGAGTGAATATGAGGGATTACATGTGCGTTTGTGAGTGTATGAGAATGTGTGGGTGTGTGTGATACTGTGAGCCTGTGTGAGTACATGTATGAGTGTGAGAAAATGTGTGAGAATGTGAGTGAGTACATGTGAGTCTGAGTGAGGATATGTCAGTGTGACAGTGACTATGTCAGGTGTGTAGGTCTGCACATGTGTTTGGGTCTATGTACATGTGTGTGTTTGTTAGTTTGTGAGACTATAGGTGTCTGTGAGTGTGCGATTGTTGATATGTGATTGTGTGAGTCTGTGTGTGTCGGGCAGTGGGTGAGTTTGTGATAGTGTGAGAGGATTGCTTACTTTATTGTGTGTGCTTTGGTGAGCATATATTTGTTGGTGTTTCTGTGAGCGTGTTTGTGAGAGCGGAGGTATGTGAGTGGAAGTGTGACTCTGAATGTGTGACTGTGTGTGTTTGTGATAGTATGAGTGCATGTGAATATTTGTTAATATTTGAGTGTGCTTGTGTGTGTGTTTCAGTGGTCAGTAAGTATGTGTGTGTGTGTTTGTGAGTTTTTGTGAGTGTGTTTGTAGGTGTGGGAGTGTGGGAGAAGTGTTATTTTGTGACAGTGTGTGTTTGCCAATGTGTCTGAATGTCTGAATAATTGTGTGACTGTACGTGTTTGTGAGTGAGTGTGCGTGTGTAAGTGTGTGTGTACGAATGTGTGAGTGTGTCTGATTATGAGTATGAGTGTGTCAGAGTACCTGAGTGTGTGTTTAAATGTGATTGTGAGAGTGCTGGTGAGTGGGAGTGTGCGGGTGTGTATATGGCTGTGCTATTGTTTGAGAGAGTGTGTGATGGTATGTGAGGATGGGTGTGAGTTTGTCTATGTTTAGGTGTGAGAGTGTGTGTGAGTGTGTGTTAGTGTGTGATGCTGTGTGACATTATGTGTTTGTGTGAGTGTAGTTGTGTCAGAGAGGGTGTGCGAATATTCATTTTTGAATGTGTGAACGAGTGTGAGCCTTTGTGTGATGGTGTGTGTGAGTGAGTGTTTCTGTTTGCCATTATATGTGTGATTGTGTGAATGAGTGTGACCAGTTAGAAATTTATCTGTGTGTGTACTTGTGTGAGTGTATATGACAGTGAGATTGTGAGCAGGTGTGAGTCTGTGAGTGTGTGTTTGTGTGTGTGAGAGTGTGTGTGATGGTGTGCTTGATGTGCGTCTGTGCATTTGTGTCTGCGTACATGTGAGTAATTTTGTGACAGTGTGTACAACTGTGTGTATTCTGGTGTGTGCCTGTGTGAGTGTGTGATTTTGTGTGGTTTTCAGTGAGTGAGCATGTGTTTGAGAGTGTGAGTGTCCAAGGGGCTGTGTGTGTTGTGTGAGAGTGTGAAAGGTGATAGTATGTGATTGTGTGTGAGTTAATATGAGCAGGTGTGTTTGAGTGTTTAAGTGAGTGTGTGTTTGTGATAGAGTAGCTTGAGTGTGTGTGTTACACTGTGTGTATGAGTGACTGTGTGCTTCTGTTTACACGAGAGTGTGTGTGAGTGTGTGTTCGTGTTTGCAGGTGTGGAAGTGAGAGATAGACTGTGTGACTGTGTGAGTGTGTGTGATTGTGTGATTGTATGTGAATAGTTGTGAGGGTATGTATGCACGTGTGTGTGAATGTGAGTGTTTGAATGTGCACAAGTGCGTA